>NC_058135.1:88241916-88500145 GCF_016433145.1 Gracilinanus agilis
TACACACACACACACACACACACACACACACACACACACACACACATATATATATATATATATATATATATATATATATATATATATATATACACACACACACATACACACACACATATAAACATTTTCCTTTGACTCTAAAAACAACTTCTTGAAGGTAGGTACTTCAGGCACTGAATCAAATAATTTCAGAGAAGTGACTTCAATGGTTATATAATTCAATTCATATAGTAAAAGAGCTTTACCACACACATGACAAGGGATATTCACCCTCTGCCCTGGGCCCTTGTCTCTTTCTCTTTTTATTATCACAGTTAGTGATCCTATCAGCTCCCATCATTTCAGCTATCATTTCTATGCATATGACTCTCAGATCTTCTGGACTACACTTAATCTCAGTCCAGATCTTCAGTCTCACATTTCCAGCTCTCTAACATATATCTCAAACTTGTAAATGCCCCTTTTCTTCCCTAGCAATATCAGAGGGCCTGGTACAGTCCCTCATCACTTCAGGTCCTGATTCAAGTCTCCCCACCCCACTCTCATCTATGCTCCCCTCAGCTGTCAAAATGATCTTCCCCAAACACATGTCTGACCATATCACACCACTGCTCTGTCACCTCCAGCGATTTCCTCATTACCTCCAGGATCGAATATCACATTCTGTTTGGATTTTAAAGCCCTTTGTAACCTAGTCCCCTCCTACCTTTCTAGTCTTCTTATGCCCTCTTCAATCCAGTGGCATGGGCTTCCTTGGTGTTTCTCATACATGACAGTCCATCTCCTGTCTCTCAGTGTTTTCACTGGCTGTCTCCCATGCATGGAACACTTTCCCTCCTCAATTCTACCTCCTGGCATCCCTGACTTTCTTCAAGTCTCAGCTAAAGGCTTACTTTCTTCCAGAAGCCTTTCCCCATTCTCCTTAATCTTAGTGCCTTCTCTCCGAGACCATCTCCAATTGGTCCTATCTATACCTTGTCTATACATAACTGTTTGTATGCTATCTCTCCCATTTGACTGGGAGCTCCTGGACACCTGGCACCATCTTTGGTATTTCTTTGCATCTCTGGTGCTTGGCACACACTCTAAATAGATGTAATATGGCTAAATTTGATTTGATAGAAACACTTATTTAAATTTTTTCTTTGGACCTCTTTTACCTACTTGTTCTTCCAAGAATTTCAACTCTCTTGCCTCTACTTCTATAAATTCCTCTCCGTCAAAATCATATCCCATATTAGAAATGCTCTGTCCAACATATTCTTCTTGAATTTCTGATTTAAAATAACTCTACTGAATTCTAAAACTATTATATTAAGGTACAGAATCCATCAAGCAATTATTATATTCTTCCTTTGTGCCCTAGAATCTACTATGTCTGGGGAATTATACACATTAGATTGTGAGCTCCTTGAGGACGGGGACTGTCTTTTGCCTCTTTGTGTCACTCTAGTGCTTAGCTCAGCACCTGGCACATGGCAGGTGTTTAATACATGCATATTTACTGACTAAAGAATATAAATACATAAGCAAAAAGTCCTTGACCTCAAGAAGCTTACATCTTTTTTAGTAATATGTGTGTGTGTGTGTGTGTGTATGTGTGTGTGTGTGTAAAACAAAAGTAGTTGGGAGTTAGGAAAGCTTTAGAAGAAGGTGGCATCTAATTTGAGTTTTGAGCAAGAGTAGGTAGAAGTGAGGAAGGAATGTATTTCAGGAATGGGAGAGACAGTCTGTGAAAATGACATGAAGATGAGAAATAGAATGTTCTTATACCCTTTCATTATCTTTATGAGAATAGCATTCCTCTTTCCAGCCACTTTCTCCTTCAGAACCATATGTAAAAAGACTATGAAAAAATCTTCCTAGCTACTTTAAATGCTGCTTCACCCTTTCTCCTGTACCTTAGAATTGTCTAATGTTGAATAGAGGATCATAGAAGATTCATCAAACTACTCTTTTAACCCCTTCTTTTGAAGATCAATTACTAAGCATTTACTGAGTGTTTACTAAGTGGCAAGCACTGGGGATACAAGATCAAAGTAATCAAACCCAGAGGGAATAAGTAACTTGCCCAAATTCTCATGGGAGGAAAATGGTGGAGCCAGGACTGAGATCTAAATCTTCTAGCTTTGTAGTCATTGTTCCAATATCTCAGTCCCCAAACTTTTTATTCCTATCCTCAGTCCAGCCCAAGCCATGTTTTAAGCCTCTAATGCTTATTAACAGCTATAATATTTGATATTGACAAGAAACTTTCTAATCAAATAACGTAGTTTTACTTACATTTTTTCTTTGGGGGAGAATTAAGTACATGTAAAACATGAAATCCTGTTTTCTTCAATTTAAAATTCTCAAGAGGTGTTGACCTTGAAACATTCCAAACTCTAAGTATCCCAACTTGGGAATCTAGAAGGAACAGAAAAATTCCCTTCATTATAGCCCAGTTTTGAAATTGGATTACCTACATATAAATGTAATTAAATAATTTTGGAACTATAATTCAGAGAGATTCATGTATTTGTTAACATCACTCTTACAGTGTAGTAATAATATATTCACATAACTATAGTTCATTTTACATATGGAACAAATTACACATAATATCTATCTATATAAAAACACATACTGTATATGTATAGACATATATACACACATTAGTTTTGGGAGGGTGTAAATTCATCCCCTACTTCCTGGCCATCTACTCCCCAGTCTTGATAGCTGCCTTCACTTGTCATACCCATCCATCCCCTAGAGACCATTCCCCAGAAGTGAGGTGTGAAACCCTTCCCATATCTGGCTTTGGTCTAGGGTTTCCAGGTCTCTCACCTGACCCCCTACTTCAGGTAGACCCTCATTATATTTTACTTTACTCCCTACTCACTAGTCATATTCTCAACAGCCTAGATAGCCATCTTGACACTAAGACCAAACAGAATACTGCAGAGGCTTCAGCCTTTCATCACTGGAAATTTTGCCTGAGAACCTCACTACTCCCTAGTTCTGAGACCTGATCAAAATTCACTCTGCCATTTGTTCCTGAAAGGAGCAGTGTCAGTCTACTCTCCCTATGGCTCCACTCGCTATCTCTGAAACTTTTTGCATCTAAGTACCCCTACCTATTTACTATTCTCTTATGTGTATTGTGTCCCTCTATGAGAATGTAATAGCTTTGGAGATGGGAGCTATCTTTGATTTTGTCATTTGTATCTCCAAGGCTTAACAACAGGGCTCAGCATCCAATAAATGGTGAAGTAGCTAGATGGTTCAATGGGTAGTGTTCAAATCTGGACCCAGATACTTAGTAGCTGTGTGGCCCTAATCATGTCACTTAATCTCTGCTTGCCTCAGTTTCCTCATCTGTAAAATGGAGATAATAATATTCCTCCAAAGTTATTATAAGGATTAAATGAGATCATATCTGTAAAACACTTAGTACAGTGCCTGGTACAGAGTGCCATATAAATGTTAGTTATTATTATTATTAGCCTTTCAGTCATTCATTTATACTTATGTTTTTAAAATAAACTAAAGCTTTCAAATAGAGCATTTCCTTCTTTTCAGCTTTTTCTATCTCCCAAACATGATGAACATAGATAAAATTAATTAATATTAAGCTCCAAGTCTCCTAAATATTTTTTCTAATCTATTGTTTAGGTCACTTTGATCTGCCCGTTTCCCCTACCTATTGCTTACTTGCTGAACAGTCTCACTCAAAAATAAGTACAAGGCAGAGAGAAGTCCCTCCTTTCCTCTTTCTCTTTTTAATCTACAGAGATGGCTGAGACAGAGCACCTGGGCTTAGTAACCTGGGAAGCTAGTAAAGGGATGAAAACAGTTCATCTCCACCCTCTTCTGCCTCTTGTTCCTCCAAATCTTCTTTCTTGATGCCATATTGACCTTCTCTTCTCATCCAAGTTCTTATGGTCTACCATCTTTGGCAGAGAAAATTATCTTTCTCTCATGCAGACATTTCTCCTCAAACCCAAAAGAACAGAAAAACATTTAAAAATCTACAACCTGGGGACAACCAAGTGGTTCAGTGGATGCAGAGTCAAGCCTAGAGACCAAAGATCATGGGTTCAAATCTGACCTCAGACACTTCCTAGCTGTGTGACCCATTGCATAGCCCTTACCACTCTTCTGTCTTGGAACCAATACACAGTATTGATTCTAAGACAGAAGGTAAACGCTATCTAACCAAAATCAAATTTTAAAACTAATAAAACACATGAAAGATAAAGTCATATTTGTATGACATGCTATATCCAAGATTGGAGGTTCAAGATCAAAATCCCTATTCATAAGAAAACTGTTTCACGTTCATGGGCAGCTGACTGTCTTTAAAGGTACCTGATACTAGACATAAATTAGAATTTCTTACAACTCAAAGTGCTTGACATCTTCTTTAAACATATATCAAATCAGCAAATGTTTTAGACTATCACAAGTCCTTCCCCAAGTGCTATCCTGATGCTGGTTTTCTTAAACTCTATGCCAGAAACACAAAAGCTATGTCACACCTTCTCAAACTTAAAAACGTCTGAGTATCAGCTTACCTTCATAATCTACCCTGGACCTATTCTCAAGGCCAGGTCATGGCTGAAAATTTATTAATGGAACCAATAAAAGCCCCCACCCCTGCCACCCCCATCTACTTATTGACCTCACATTAACCTAACTGATCTTACGAAGTCACACACAAACATCTAACTTACCTGATAGATAAAATTACATACACCATGGGGATGGTTATCTGAAATACATATAGTCCTAATTTCATCTTGTTATGAGGATGAAATTCAAATAAAACAGAAGAAAATCAATGGTTCTAATTTCCATTTTGTCTAAATATCAGGATATAAAAATCCAAACTCCTATAGCTAACTTTACATTCCCTTTTCGGACTTTTGTAGTTCTTCAGGACAATCTTGGGAGCACAAAATTTAGATAGTTTTAAGGCTGTTTAAGAATTAATCAGAACAACAAATAAAATAGTTTTTTTTCATAATGCACTGACTTCAATTATAACTTCTCAATGACACGTACCTCCAGTTACAAACATCCCAGGGGCGGTAGGAACCCAGGCTAAACACTGTACTGATGCTGCTGCAGTAGGAAAATTAAATGTTGTGATACAAGAGAGTGATTCAGAATCTACAAGGCGAATGCCATTATGTAAATTTGCCACAAGGAGATAGTCAGTAGACAGTGGGTCCCACTCCAAAGCTGCCACAGGGTCGTCTTCATCTGTCCCTTCAAGAGATTCAGGTCTCAGAACATGTTTCTGACTCTTAGAACCTATTTTTTTTACAAAAAAAAAAAGAAACTTTATTTACAGAATAAATCATTCACAATTTATAATGCATCAAATTACTGTTCTCTATATTCTAAGAATTATTCATATGTAGAATCATGAAGATGATTTTATTTGCAGAAGCAATGGTTATACTAGAGAAGAAAGTAAGAATTTGTCATCATAAACGTATTCAGATTCTCCATGTTACTATTAGTGTGGAGAAAGCAGAACTGTCTTTACTTTCTGTTGTTCATAGGTAGAAAATATAACAAAGAAAAATAATTATCTAGTTATAAACATCAACATAATGTGAAATTCTGTTAATAACTGACAAAATCCTTTTGTAGTTTTTCAAAAAGTCCAGGTGCCTTAAAACAATTAATATGATAACAACAGTATTGTTAAAAACAAAACAAAAAACACAATACTTTGCATTCTCTATGCACTATTTTCAATACAATGTTATTCCTGATTCCAGAGTACTGATGATGAAACATACTATCCAACAAAGAGAGATAGCTTGGTTTAGGGTCCAGAAGGAGACATAATAAGTCTATATAGCCACTGAGAAAATGTGTTTTGCGTGACTATGCATATTTTGTCATGAGAAAATTTGTTTATCTTTTCTTTTTCAATGGCATTAGGAGGACATGAAAGAGCGAAAAGAAGTTTCAGTTTTTCAGAAATAGAGGGGGGGATGCTGCAGATGTTGAATAATGCATTCAGATAAGGTCAGTGAATTATTAAGTTTCACTTAACTGTTAAACTATTTATTACATGAGAACTCTCACGGAGTGGGAGTAATCTATAAATTTCTTAATGTAAAGATAAGACATATCAATAAAATTTTTAAAAGAAACTTTGCTGAATATTCTTGTATAAATGAAAAGGAAAAAGAACCCACAGAGATAATGATAAAAAAAAGATGACAAAATTCATGACTGAATTTGTCTTTTACCTCATGTGATTCCCTCTCTATTTCTTGTTTGGTCATGAACTCTTCTCATCTTAATAAATCTAATAACTAATATCCCATGCTCCTCTAATTTGCTTCTGTTATCACCCTTCCTTATATAAAAATCAATTATCTTAGTTATAAGTGTGAGATGTTGGTCTATGGCTAAATTATGCCAGACTCTTTTACAGTTTTCCCAGAAGTTTTTGTCATAGTTTTTGCCCCATAGTTTTTGGCTGGGATCTTTGGATTTATCAAATACTAAGTTGCTGAGGTCCTTTGTTTCTGTACATTGTGTACCTAATCTTTTCTATTGATAAACTACCCTTTTTCTTATCTAGAATCATATGTTAATGGGAGATCTGGCACTGGGAGACAGTTCAGTTCCTATTTCTGCCTCCACTGGTCCTCATTCAAATGCTATCCACTATGCATCACCTTCTGTTATAGTCTCAGGATTTCCTCATCTAAGTATATCTTCTTAATATACATTATATTTCCACAAACACATTTACACTTATTCTTTTTGAATGAGTTATACCCTAATTCCAGAGCTATATTCCAGATATGGATTTTATTCTACCAAGTTCCAATGAGTCCATAGGTATTTTGCCCCTCTAGTTCACCTTACTTGTTATTCAGATTTTGAATATTTATGTATAGTCATAAGACCGTGGCTTTCTTTGCTGGCTCCTTTCTTGGATTTTTCCTACTCTGAATTCATAAGATTACCTAAGCATCTCTACTACTATCATTCCTCTATTGTAGCTTCTGTCTGTTTTCTCATTTGGTGGATTTACAGAAGCAAATTTTCTTCTTCTCTTCTCCCTTTCAGTTTAAAACACCTTAGGTTAGATTTGCAAGATCCTAGGCAAATATATTCTTACAAAACCTTTGTTAGATGCAATCCATTCCTGAACAGAAGCCTGGTCAAGCTTTTCAAATTTGAAATTGTGGTCCAAGAAAATTCAAATGCTGTTCTCAGATGTTATATTCTAAACCAGCTACTCACTTCCCAAATACACATTTCTTTCCTGAAGTTCTTGCATTCAATCAACAGCAACAATGAAAACCAAAAAGATGGGGAAAAAATCTTTGTTCCTAACACCCTCACTTTCTTTACTGAGATTTCTTTAGTAAATCAACCAGAAGAGGGTCATTAGCCAGACTGACAAGCCTTGGGAAGTTCTCTGCCAGGTCCTGAAATATAAGCCTTTGGAATATAGCAGGCCATTTTAATGTTAGAGGGATTACAAATGACTGTCTCATAACCTCAAAAATGAGCTAAGAAAAAAATTCAAAATCAAAACAAATTAAAAAGAAATAAACGAATAATATGGAAATAGCATTTGAGTGATAATATATGCATAACCCAGTGAAATTTCTTGTGTAATGCAGATAGGCATTTACCCTGCAAAACCTAACTGTAGAGCTTCTGGCATTTAGCCAGCCTTAGAACTTTGACAAAGGGTCAGTTGGTCCCAGAAGCTTGTGAAGAGTGGAGGGGCAAACTGGGCTCTGCCTTCAGGCTGAAACCTTGCCTTGAATCTGTGCTTTTGTCTTTGGACATTTGGAGCTTAGCTAACTTCTCTGGACTTTCCCTGAGCTTCCCTATATCATTCCCCTATTACCTTCCTGATTTTCCTGTGGGCTTTGGGAGAAGGGTGGATTTTGGGGTTGTAGCAATTAGACTTTGAGGATTTAGTTCCTCATAGACAAGAAGGGCTTACCCTTGAAACAAACTATCCCTTGCTTTATTGTTTTAGTACTCCCTAACCTCAAGGGCAGCCAAACTTCCCTGGCTGAGAGAGAGCAATCTCTCTCTCAGTCCAAGCCATTCCTTTGACTCTCCCCCACCTTAAGTTTCTCCCTAGCAGCTGTTAGGGAAACCTTGTGCGCCTCTCTCCTTTATAATCAATCCTGAAACTTTAATAAACCCCATTGTTACCTAATCAAACCTTTTGCTAAATCAGTGGCTCAACAATAAGTGAAGGTTGAAAGAGGGAAGGAACTATTCTCTTTATTTTCCTAAGGGAAGCTGGAGGCGTCCATCTTGGGAGGAAGTAGTTGTCTCTATACTTCCTCCCAGAAACCCTTCAGTTTCACTGACAGGGAGTAGCCTTGGGACGCCTTCTTTGTGGACTTGAGAAACTGACTAGAAAGCCCTCCAGTCAGATTCAAACCACTTCTGACTGGCCCTAACCTTTGTGTCTGTAGAAATACCTTCCTTCCCCAGTAACCTCTGTCTCTAGTCTGAGTGTCTCCCTGTTGCAGCTACCTCCCCTAATTACCTCATCATCTCCCTTACCATTCATTATACTACCTTGTCCTCTGTTTCCCTAAACTCAGCCATTCCTTTACATCTCTCCTTACCACCTCAATCCACTATTGCACCTTCCTTACCCACCAAAGGACCAAAACCCCCTTTTTACCCTTTCTTTATTTCCTTTTTATTACACTTGTCAACCACAGGAGGGGGAGGGGAAGAGCAGGGGGAGACAATAAGAATCTTGTAACCATGGAAAAAAATTTAAAAATAAAATCAAAATAATGAGTTAGCAACAATATTACTTAGCTCTTCTTCCTCTGACCTCCACTGATCTACTTTTCTATTTCTTAGCCAGTACCAGATAGTTTTGATAATTAAAGAGGATTCCCCTCTTTCTCATCTCACCTCATCCCCTCATTTTCATACAAAAACCCTCTATTTTCTTTTTCCTTATGGTAACCATTCTTTCTTTTTGAAAACCTAGAGTCTGAAGAGATTCCCCAAGTCCCACTTATTTTTTCTTCTAGGAGGGTAAACCATATCTGTACTTATAATGCAGAAAAGAGTCACTTCTGGAAGCAGAAATACAAATACAAACACTGCACAATTCTATGACAGTTAATACAAAATTCTCCCTACTTTCCATACTTGTTGGAAGTGAGACCCATAAACCTGTCCTTCTTGCTGGCAGCTTTCCCAAAGAATTTATGAGCAGATTGTTTACCCTTATTTTCTCCTGTTCACAGGGGAAATCAGAAGCCTGAGATTTGTATGCTTTTTGCATCTTTTCTTAAAGAAGGAAAATCGATTTCCCCTATCCTTTCATTTGTAAGCTTCTCCATTTCTCCCCTAGAAATTTACAATAGTACTTTTCCCTTTACTGTACAGAAAATGCTTCAAGGATATAGCCAGAAGTCAGTACTTGAGAGTACTTGAGACAGCATATCTACTGTCTAAGAATATAATTCGAAGAAGGTTACAAGAGTATACCCTTTTGAGGTTCAGAAATCTGGATGTACTAGACTAGACTACCAAACTATTACTACTAGGTATTAAAAAAAATAACAAAGGCTAAAATGAACACAGAGATGGCTTGTTCTCTACTATCAACTCTACAAATGGAATCCAATTAAATTAATAATTGGTTTACACTTATAGAGTACCTTATTTCATTAAACACGTCATTCACAATAAACTTATAAATAAAGTATAAGTCCAAATGAAAATACAAGTATTATTTCAAATACCTGGGGTCCTGATAACCTGATTGGTCTTAGTTGCCTATGACTTCTATGTCCAGGCTGAAGAAACACTTTGTTTCCCAGATTTCTCCTTCACCAGCAATCATGTACCTTCTGTCCTTCCCTCCTATCCCATTTCTACTTTCCAATTCTTGAATCTTAATCAAATCAACCCTGTCATTTTTTCCAGGAAAGAATATGCCTATATACTTCCCCTTTGGCTCTACTTACCATACCTATAAACTTTTCAAAATATTCTTCTCTACCTCTCTCCTCTGTGTTGTCATCCCCACCCAACCCAACCCATTAGAATATAAGCTCTTTGACGTCAAACATTGTCTTAATTTTGTATTTATATCTCCAGCAAATAGAATAATGCTTGGCACATAGTAAGCACTCCCCCCCCCTTTCCCTTCTTTCCTTCCCTCTTTCCTTTTTTCCTTTCTTTTCCTTCCCTCTTTTCTTCCTTACTTTTTGCATGAAGAAACTGACTCAGAAATATGAAACAATTTGCTTACAGTCATACTGCTAACAAGTATCAATGCCATGATTCAAAGCAAAGCCTTTTGATTATAAGAGTTCACTATTCTTACAACCACACTAGTAATGCCATTCAAAGAATAAAAAAAATCTGAACAGGTAATCAATGTTTTTATATAATAGTTATTGTATATATTACATATATGTACTTAGTGTAATAATAAATACATACTTAATGTATAGTACTTATATACTAATTGTAATCATAAATGTAAATGATTAGGTTTTCTCCTAAATATTATTTGTTGAGGTGGGAGCTTCTTCATTTTTGTATCCTCCATAGTACCTCTCACATATTAGGTACTGATAAAATATTTGTCAAATGAATTAATGCACTTGTAGCTTGATAAGCAGCAGGACTTCTGCCTCCAGGTATGAAACATTTTATCTCCATCAGAAGTTTCTTGTGCATTGAAAAAGTGAGAGAGGAAGTGCTACATAACTAGAAACATTTCTAGGAAGGCCAATTTATGAGCTCTAAACCACATAAGGAATTTGGTCTGCTGACCCACACACTAGCACAGATCCGAAACAAAATAGGGATGGAATGAGGACTGAGAGGCAGGAAAGGGCATGGTCAAGATCTTGGCACTTTCTCATGCAGTCACTCCCAACCATGTTAGCATGGCCAAAATTAGGAGCACTAAACTTCTTCTTTAATATCAGAGAGATCTCTTGATGAAAAAAATCTATCATGAGATGCTTTCCACAGCCTCTCCAATGAGACATCATCATTGAGAGGGAGGTGAGATGAAACACTCTTAGTAGAAGGCTTAAAGAGAAGCCAAGGGATAGCACCTCTATTCAGACAGTCATATAGATTAAGTATCGTAAGCTCCAAATTACATAGTTTTTATACTATTTGAACATTTAAATGATTACCTGGCTGAAAGAGTGAGAGGCTTCCATCAGTATGTCCAAATACAACTTTTCCTCTTTTTTGGGGATGCCATCTAAAGAGACAAATATCAGACAAAAAGCTGTGGGCTTCTCTGTGTACAGTTACACCTAGATCTGGTCCTGAAATAGTCCAAATATTCAGCGGGCCTCTGTTGGAAACAAATGCCACAGTATCTCCAGCATTCCAGCACCAGCTAAGGGAAGCAGGAACTCCTGGAACAGATTTTAAAAAATGACTGGAATAAAAGACAAATAATCCAAGTAAGCAAATATACAATGCAACATTATTTGCAGTTATTCTTTCCTGAAATTTAACTTTTTTAACAGAGAATCCAATGTATCCCAACAATTGGTGCAGTTATACACTTTTAATAGTTGAAGTTTATAAAAGTAGATCAAATTTAGGGATTAGAAACATAGACCATAAAGGTTAGGGTTAGAAATTGGCATAAAGGTAGAGATGAAAATAAAACTCATAGTTTCTACAATCCCTGTATCTATCCCATCTCAGTCACATACACAGCCACATCTTAAAACGCATTATCACAGAACTTTACCATACCACCTCTGAGATTCAGAATGCTTAAATTCTCTCCTACAACTTTCTGAACTTTCCTCTTTTCTACTATCCTTGGGCAAGACACATACTTTCTGATGCATTAGCCACCTCACCTTTAAAATGAGGCAATTAGAATGCAATGGTCCAGAAGGTCCCTTCCAGCTCTAAATTTATGATCCTACAAATTCCTCTTTCCTATCCTAGTGCACCTCTATTCTGGCCTCATTTTACCTTCCTTCTAAACAGCAGCGCCAAATTTAAACTATTCCAGTGCTGTGCTCACCACCATACTAGAATTCTCTTTGCCCTTCTTGTCCCTCTTCAGTTTCTAATTAATAAATCCATGCTGGTTAAGTTACTGCTTGGCAATCCTTTTATTCATCTTACTGCCTGGCTCATTTTCCATAATGACTATTTCCTCTTTTCATTAAAGTTTCTAAATGTTTCTCTTCTTCATATTTATAGCAGACTATTCAGCCTTCCACTTTACTGAGTGATTCAAGACCATTTGATAAGAAGTACTTCCATTTTCCTCTTCCTCTAAGTTGCAAAATTTCTCTGTGTCTTCCTCTATCATTTTTTTGAGGAATTTTTAGAGGCTTGGTTTCCTTTTTATCTCCAGAATTCTGGGACTGGGTCCCAATTGGACTGTGCCTCACCTAGCTTACTATTCTGACCAAGTCCCAGACATTCTTTACTCCCTACCATCCATCTATTCATCTTCTAAACCAGGGGTGTCAAATTTGAAGCTTTAGCCACAGGCTTTGGTAACAAATTTGAAAGTTTCTAGCCTGTGATTTTTCAGTGTCATTTTAGAATAGGCTTACATAAAGGAATCTGGGATGAACATCATGACTCCACTACTTTCAAAAGTTAAATATCAAGCAGTAGAGAGTCTGAGACAAAAGGGAGGAAGAAAAGCAATTCTTGTCTTATCAAATAAACAAAAATATTTTGTGTGCTTTATCTGTCCTCACATTAAGAAGAACATAAGATAGTTATTACATCACATAAATTTAATGTGAAATAATAGAGATAAAGGCTAAGAACTAAATATAACTTCTCACAAAACTATGTACCATTCTCCTTTAAACATTAAAGTTGATTGGCATTTGTCAAAGGAAAAATAATACCCATTCAAAAAGTAAACTACTACTGTAAGAATACCTTTTGTATTGTCAAGTTTTGCCACAACTTTTTGCTCAGCCACATTCCAAATGATCACTAAGTGATCTGCACTGCCACTCACAAAGATGTCAGGGTTATGGGGACACCAAGAAATTGCAGTGATTGTCTTTTTATGTTCAGACATAATTGCATGTAATTTGAATTCATTGTACTGATGATCCAGCTAAAAGAAAAGATATACACAAAACAAATACATTAATATATCATTTAAATGTATACACTGTTCACTAGAAAATTAGACAAAAAACACGGATTTGAATGTGCAGTTTCCCATACATATTAACATTGCATTTTCACTAACCTTAATATTGGCTTCAAAAGAATGAAGCCTAATTAAGAAATGGAGATTTCAAATCTTTTCATTTTCGCTTTTAAATATACCTGCAAAGATTCTGAGCATATAAAAACTGTCTTCTCCTTAAAAGGAAGATGAATATGTTTTTATGATATTATCTACCTTGGACTTGAATATCAAAAGTCCTGGCTAACTCTCAAACTAATCCTTAGATATCCATTAAACAGTCTGTAGAAACAAAATAAATAGACTACACCCATGTTATTTGAGCAAAACGTATTTAATTTCATAGAATATCAGAGGTGAAAAGGATCCCAAAGGCCATGGAATCTGACTCATATCTAAAAAAGAATTCTTCATACAACATGCCTGACAGTTATCCAAATACAAAATAAGAGGCAAAACTGTCACGTTCCTAGGCAGACCATTAAACCTTGTAAATATTTAATATTTTCACATATTTATGTAGTTCTCCTGTACAACAGATATGCTTGTGGCATAATTATTTTTCAGCTACTTTCATAATAGTTCTATCAGAAAAGGACTGAATTGCCAACTAATTCACCTGATTTGGTTATTAAGTTGGTTGAAAGAACCACCTTTGTGATACCATGGTATCTTTTAGTTACACCTGTTTAAATGTTGCCTATTCCTCATTTTGATATTGGCTTTAAGCTGGCATGAAAGGACATGTTTTCCTATCTTTTTTCTTATAGCATTTATACTTATATTAAGGCTTATAGTATGGAAACAAAAAGGAGATGGCATCATGGGTAGAGACCTGACCTTGGAGTCAGGAAGTCCTGAGTTCAAGACTGGCACATAAATTTTGATTTAGATTTACAGACACACATGTGTGTCCATGTATGTGTACATATAATATACATGCATGTATATGCATTCATACATATATATGTATATACACATAAATTAATTAACCTATTTCTGACTCATTCCGGGCAAGTGACTTAAGTACTCAGGACCCCCAGCAATTCTCTAACAATATAAAATTGCAAAACAATTGTTGATCTGCACTGTAAGGAGAGTTTCCTCAACAGGAGCTCATTACATGGAAATAAGATACAATTAATAAATGTATCAGTGGAAAAACTTGTTGCTTTTTGAAAGAAAAATTTTACCATGTGCAATTACTTTCTAGAGACAGACCAAACCCATGAGCGAGCATTTAAGCTGAAAGGAATAATAATGCTTTTCATGTTTATTGTACTTTATACTTTTCAAAGAGCTTTCACATAAATTATCATATTTAAAGTTAATAGATCTGCTACTTTGATTTATTTTTATGTCAATTTTTATAACACAAATTTTCCATTAGCATGAATTTTAACAAGGATTTAGGGCAAGGATATCTAGCTAACCCAGTTTCTACTTTTTCATGTATATTAAATCCTTGAGTTCACTAATTTTGAGTTACTTGCAGTATTTCATGGCAAACAAATTTTCCTCATAGTTTTTTTTTAAATTTACTCATTAATTATATGATATATAAACTTTTCTAGGTGATTAACTTAAATTGACATATTTTTAAATTGCCAATCATGGAACATGTTTAAATCTTTTCACTAGATTTTGTTTTGTTTTGTTTTGTTTTTAAACCCTTCCATCTTAAGAGTCAATACTGTGTATTGGCTCCAAGGCAGGAGAATGGTAAGGGCTAGGCAATGGGGGTCAAGTGACTTGCCCAGGGTCATAGAGCTGGGAAGAGTCTGAGGCCAGATTTGAACCTTGGACCTCCTGTCTCTAGGCCTGGCTCTCAATCCAACTGAGCTACTCAGCTGCCCCCTTTTCACTAGGTTTTTAATCACTATGTATGATATTCTAATACTTTTAGAATGATTATTACTTAACTAATCTGAAAACATTTGTAATGACATCCATTAGAAAGCAATAATAGGTCATTAAGAAACAGGAAATTAAACTTTAAACTTTTAACTTTTTTGCATTTAGTACAGTTTCTGGCTACATAATAACTAACTTTCTTTAATACTTCATAATCTGTGATTTCACTGTAGCACGGCATTGACCTCTGGATTCTCAAAGTCTATGCCAATGGAGAGCAAACTTTGGTGAATACTCCAAGGAATGGCACATTGACACACTATATGTACATTGATTGTCAGAGGACCATCGTAGATAATTTCAGATGTGACTGTCTGCTAAGAGATCTAGACTACCAAGAGTGCTGAAACTAGATCTTTTGAGTACAAAAACTAAATCATGGGCTTGAATGTCTGCATTCACCATTCAACTTATATTCATTGGTTTCATAAGCTTCAGGTAGGCTGAATCCCTTTTACAGTACACTGGGCTGAAAAGCTCTATCTGACTTATTTTATGTTAGAATTTTCTTCTAAATTTTGTTTGAAATATATAAGCTAAAGACAGCAGCTTGAAAATCATGATGGAAATGTTTCCTAATTATAGTATGGGCAGCTAGAAGGTATAATGGACAGAGCGATGGATCTGGAATCAGGAAGTCCTCAGTTCAAATCCTGCCTCAGACACTTACTAGCTCTGTAACTGTGGGCAAGTCACTTAACCCTATTTGCTAAATGAGCTAGAGAGGAAAATGGCAAACCACTCCAGTATCTATGCCAAGAAAACCCCATGTGGGATCATAAAGAATGACTCAACAATAATTATTGTAGAAATAAATAAGTGAAATGGAATATATTTGTGTGTGTATTCCCTTTATATATGTAAAAATCTCTCTATGGATTTAAATATAATACAAATAATATAACACTTAAATATGATGTTATTAAAATTGTAAATTATTCAATTAAAATATTTTAAATGATGTGAACATATAAAACTTACATAATTATAGATATAATATATATTTAAATCTCTAAGAGAATCTTTTTATAATCTAAATATTATTTTGTAAAACTCTTATTACATAAGAATATTCCTATAAGTCTCAATTTAAAATAATGTTGATAAGTATTAAAATATGAACCAATAAAATTACATCTTCCATGAAGTTTTGAATTACTAAAAAGTATTCATTTTACCTGGTAAATATAGATTGCCAGAGTAGCACAGTAAGCAAATCTGTCCCCACTGGCTGCACAGACATCTTTGTTCCAAGGCTGACATCCAGCAGCCAAGAGGCCCACTTGCTTGACTTGGGACATCTTTGACTAGAAGAGAAATAAGTGTAAAGAAACACCAGAGTCATATCCATTGCTCAATGAGTCAGTTTATAGTTCATTGGTAACATATAAAATTTCAACTATCCTGCACTTTGAAAGACCTCTGAATTCAGTTTTGTGTGCAATAGTGGGCAGAGTGGAAATGAATGTATACAAAGTTCTAGCAAGATGTACCTTCACAATTTCCGTGCTGACTATACAATCTCTACCTTTGGGGCAACTGGAAAATTGCCTACCAATTTCCATTTCTACTCGTTAAGACAACTGAATCAGATAAACTTTCTCAGTTTGGAAGTCAGTACTTCAGAATTGAAAGGTATAATTATATTTTCATGTTTTGCATATTTGAATAACTGTAATTTAGGAGGACTTTTTTGCTGTCTCATATAGTGAATATCTCCTCAGAATGACTGCAGAATAGGGCTCAATATTTATAAAGCACTTAACACTGATTTTTATTAAATATCAATCACAACATCCCAGTGTGTGGTGAAAATGAAGGGATGGAGGTAGAAGGAAGGTTGGATGGGAGAAAGGAGAAAGGAAGGTAGAGGAAGGTAGCGATCCCAGCCCTGGCAGGGGAAAATTGACCAGAGCTCTCAAATGAATGATCAGAGAGCAACTTTAGGGTTTGAATAGCTAGGTTTTATTTTAATTAGAAAGGGAAAGGTCTGGGGAAAACTAGGAGGTAGGAAGAGAGGGGAAAAGGTGCCAAGAGAGAGAGCAGGGTCTCAGGGTAGAGAGAACCCAGCCAGCCTCTAACGTTGAGAGAGCAGACCCTCCTGGGTAGAGAGAGAGCAGAGCTCAGGGTCAAGAGAGAGAAAAGGCGCCAAACTTTCCCTTTTATACTTTCCCTGACACCTCCCCCAAAGGAAGTGGGAGGTGTCAGGGGAAGTTGTAACAGAGAGAGTCCTGGGAGACACAGTCTTCCAGGGCTTACAATAATTTCAAATGACACATTCCCCCCTGTGATCCTTTGGGAGACCAATCTCCCCAATGGATCATAACAAACATAAATAAATTTACAATTACAATAAATAAAGGGTAAATACATCAATACAAGGGGAGAAAAGTAACAATTATTACAATATAAAGAAATCAAATGGTGCTTCATTTGTGTGTTTTAAAATACATTTGTTTTGTTAAATTCACCTGTTTTTTTAATGAATTTGTTTTATGTATCTATTTTGTTGTGAAAAAATTTTAAAACCAGACAAATGAATTTAAAACCCCCCAAAGTTCAAAATTTTTCACATCCAGTTGCTCTTGTAGGCTCCTAGATCATTCTTTCTCCATGTAGTCTCTACGGGCATCTCCATTCGATTCCAGGAGGCAGTAAACTTCTTTTCCTAAAGCAACCTAAATTCTCCATATGAAATAAAAACACATTCCCCCATGAGGAGGATAGAAAGAAACAATGAAATCACACAGGGAAAACATGGCTAAGGTGTGAGGCATATGAATCACTGCTAGTCAAATTCATCAGAAAATTTAGCACAAAAACCAAATAACTAGTGGATGGAAAATTTAAAATATCCAATCCTAAAATTTCATATGGAAAAAATTCTAGATAAGAAAAAATAGAAAATCACACTAGGTCTTTGAATAATATCCAATTAAAGTAATCCATGTCCAATATCATGCACTTACCAACTTAGCAGCCAGTACCACAGTCAACCACCATAGTAAGAAAAAAGGACTAGATTTATATTTATTCATCTGATATTACATCATTTCTTCTTTTGTCATTTATTCTCAGGGATATAATATGGAGCCAGAACAGCCAATTGTTAGGTACTTGACATATACATTTTTACAAGTATGGTTTGAAGAGTCCTACGTCTTAATGTATGTTAAGTGTCACAACCTCGATGTTCACATTAGGTTCAAGTCCTTTTTATTGGCATAGAGTTCTTAGCAATCCTAGTAGGATTGGTTTCTCTTTTTGACCTGTGTGCTCATTTGGCATCATGCAGATATGTGCTTCTTTGGCACTATTTTGATGAAATCTGTACTCCTTTGTTGATCCCATTTCATTGAATCAGACATTTTGTTGAAAAAAAAAAGTCACATAATAGCAAAATACCAATGGCAGTTTCAATAGTCTAAGGCTTTTGGGCAGGCAGTTATAGTTAGAACAAATGGATATACTAAACCTACACTAATCTAATAATCAAAAGTTCTTTTAATTTAGATAAATGACATGTGCTTAGGACAAATACAAAAAATTGCACATGTAATTATAAAAAATGGCTGAAAATGCTAAAAGACTCAAAGACATTCAGAAATTAAAGTTCAGCAGAAAGAAAAATTTTAATCTTCTACACGATTACAATTTTAATGTAATTTTTCTGAAAAATAAAATAGATTATATTTGATTTAGAAAGCATACTAAAAAACATGTACAACATTAATAAAAACATATGGCCCATCACCCTAAGGCAGAAACAGAAAAACTTCCTTACCAAAAAGGAAGAAGACTGATCAACATTCTTATAGCACATGAAAGTTTTTTAAACTTAGATACACTTTTGAAACAAGCAGATATCATTTCTTTTTTTAATCTTTGAAATTTTAATTAATTAATTAATTAAGGATATTATTCCATGGTTACAATATAAATGTTCTTTCCCTCTCCACCCCCACCCCCTTCCCATAGCTGATGCACAATTCCACTGTGTTTTACAAGTATCACTGATCAAGATTTATTTCCATACTATTGATATTTGCACTAGGGTGATCATTTAGAGTCAATATCCTCAATCATTTCCCCATCAACCCATGTGATCAAGCAGTTGTTTTCCTTCTGTGTTTCCACTTCTAAAGTTCTTCCTCTGGATGTGGATACTGTTCTTTCTCATAAGCCCCTCTGAGTTGTCCTGGATCATTACATTGCTGCTAGTAGAGAAGTCCTTTACATTGGATTGTACCACAGTGTATCTCTGTGTACAATGTTCTTCTGGATCTGCTCATTTCACTCTGCATCAATTCCTGGAGGTCATTCCAGTTCACATGGAATTCTTCCAGTTTATTATTCCTTTGAGCACAATAGTATTCCATCACCAGCATATACCACAATTTGTTCAGCCATTCCCCAATTGAAGGGCATCCCCTTGTTTTCCAATTTTTTGCCACCACAAAGAACGCGACAATAAATATTTTTGTACAAGTCTTTTCCCCTATAATCCCTTTGGAGTAGAAACCCAGCAGTGGTATGGCTGGGTTAAAAAGGTAGACAGTCTTTTAAAGCCCTTTGGGCATAGTTCCAAATAAGCAGATATCATTTCACCAAGCAATAATAATAACAGGATGCTGATGGCTTACCTCCAGAAGGAGTGGAATTAAAAGGAATTTACATGAGTAAATCAACATGAAATCAGCCAATATGTTGACAAAGAAGGGTCAAGAAATTGCTAAATTACATGGATTTGTTTATGGACACAATGGATTATTATGATGACTACTCAAGGCCAGGTCACTGTCACAAGAAATTAAAGTGAATTATCTTTAAGGAGTCTGGTCTTAATGATCAACATAGATTATGTAAGGAAATGGCTATACAATATATCACAAATGCCTCAAAAACTTAGTATGTAATAATCACCTAGCAAGATAAGACCTGGTGGTTAGAATTACACATTATAGAATCACAATATGAAATGATCAACTGTGATAAACTCAGCTACTCTCAGCAATCAATGATTCAGAACATTTCTGAGGGACTTCTGACAAAAGAATGCCAACCCTCTCCAGAGAAAGAACTGTTGGAGCAAGGAATGCATACCACAGCATGCTATTTTTCACTTTAGTTCATTTCGGTTTCTATTTGGGGGTTTTGGCTTTATGTATTTTCTTACAAAAATAAACAATATGAAAGTGTTTTGCAAGATAAAACATATAACCCAGATCAAATTGCTTCCCAGCTCTGTGAAGGGGAAGGGAAGAAAGGAAGGGATATAATTTGGATCGTATAACTTCAGAAAACTTGTGTGGGAAATTATTACATGTAATTGGTAAAATAAAATATCTTTATCCAAAAATTTTAATTTAATATTTAAAAAAGAAATACAATACATTTCTTTGACAAAATATACTGGAAAGTACAACTAAAAAACTCTCCTGGATCCATAGCATTACCATAGTGGTTCCCATTTAGTGATTTGTAAACTTGTTGGGAGTTCATGACAGTGGTCTCAGGAATTCATGCTAAAAATCCTTCAATTGTGTCTTAAGTACTAAATATCTGCCCAAATATGCCACAATTATATTTTCCATTCATTCATGTTTCAAGCACTTTAGGTTTGTTACTACAGATATTCAAAGCTGTCATGATCATATGCACAATGATTTTGGTGACTGGGCAGTGATAATATCAAATTGACTACTTCAGACTAAGTGCAATGTACCTTTCAAGTTTCTCAACCAGATAAGTTGTTTCCAAAGAAGCAGAAAGGTTCTTCTGTTTTGTGCAAACGAATTCCCAATGAATGGTCAGATACCCTTGTTTGTGCTTTATACACTTAACCAAACTAGCTCTCTTATTCACGTCTGTTATTCAATAATTGTGCCCCATCAGCTAAAAAACAAAGTGCTCAAGATATAATGAATGTTTGCTTTCTTGCAGTATAGAAAACAATGATCACAGGGCATGCACATTAGACACCATTTTGAAACAATTATGGACCATGACAGTCTGAAGAAACAAACCTTATTTACCTATCATTGCAATATTACTCCTGTTTTCTATTTTAAATTTATCTTCTGCTTATGTTACTAGTTTTCTAACCAGCAAATTCTCAAATAAACCAGTTGACAAAACTGGTCAGTTGTGTAGTAGGCAACTCCACTTATATTCAGTAAAACTATAACGAGTATGCCAGAAGAAATATAAACATTGTTTAAAATAAAGCAATATATATTAATTGAACTCCTAAGAAATTTATCATTTGATTCAAGGCTTTTTATTAGCCAGTAGAAAAGTAAAGATTTTATATTGTAACTACCTCTTCATTTTTTGTCAATTCGTTAGGTGGTTAAGTTTATTTTTAATAATTTCTATCACCAAGCTTATAAAACCTACCATTTCTCACGATATATTTTTGTGAGCAAGCATTTTCAGTTTATTCTTTTTTAAAATCAAAATACAAAAATAAACTCAATGTAGAACCAAATTTAAGACTCTGTGGTGTTGAGCCAAATATTGCATTTTCTTCAACACTGAAATTCAGTTTATACATAATAATATTTTATTAAACACCTAATTTGTAACTTACTTTATAAACAATGTTATTTATATTTTAAAAATTATAACATGAAGGAGTTTAATATGAAGTCTTGAAGATAATAGAAATCATATGTGGTGTTGATGGACTACATGTTCATAATTTTATATTTAGTTCTAATTATAGATAGGATAAGATTTTATAATTAATGGTTATAATTAGCTTTGGGGACAAATGTTATCTTTGTGGTCATTTTAAACACTAAACAATTAAAATAAGTAATATGTTAAATTACCCTGTGCTTGAATATGTTAAGTGACTCACTGATATCCTGAAATCAAAATTCAACAGGCAGAAAAAAATTTAAATAATAAACATCTACACATCAAAAAAAAATTGTGTTGTTGCTGAAAAGGGGTTTGCAGAACAATAACTGCAGAAAACACTGGTAACCACTGTCATAGACTAGTCTGAGGTCTATAATTACCCAAACAAAACATTTATACATAAAAGCTTAAAAGCATTTTAAATAGTTCACACCATACTAAATATTCATAATCTTCAAACTATGTAGAACAAAAGCTATTGAAATACAGAAACTAAGGAGAAAAAAAAATCAAAGTCACAAGGGAATGTGTTATCTTTATTGTTGTTTCTACTATCAGAATTGTACCCAAGGTACCTTCACTGAGTCTACATGAAGAAAAAGAAGAGTAGACAATAAAGAGAAAAGAGAACAAAAAGGTGATGATGGTGGTGATGATGGTGATGGTGATGATGATGATGATGATGACCTTAAAAACCTATGCCTATCATTCCTGTTGTTCTCCCAGCAGCTGGAACCAAACCATAATCACAGATTGGACCACAACACCAATTTTTAAAATGTTAACAATGTTTGTAAATAGATATTGTCACTTAAATGTCCATAATCACTTTGCTGAAAAGATCAACATTAAGTGGGAACAGAATGAGGTCCACATCATTCCTACTGTCTTGTTTGCTATTGGAGTTATAGTGAGGATGCTTTCGGTAAGTTTACTAACAGTAAGTCCAAATCCTAAGTTTTATTCAATTGTGAAAAGCATTTATTTGGTCCATTTGTGTAACAATCTGTATGTAGGCTACTGAATAGGAAGAAATTTTATCAAGATAGCAATTTGTCCCAGAACCAATTCTGTTTGAATCCCATCAAAAATATAACAACAACAACAACAACAACAACAACAACAACAACAACAACAACAACAACAACAACAACAACAACAACAACAACAACAATATAAAAGTCACCAGAAATAAAAGAAGGGTTATTCTTAAAGAACTTGGGCTTCATTAATCAAGGTAGACCAATCATGTAAGGAAATGATAGAGACTGCAAAACAGAACTGCAAGCTGCAAACATTGAGCACATGGTGATTACCTGGCAAGACACAATCTGGTAGCTAGAATTATGTATCAGAAATTTGCAACCTTTTATATATTAATAAATGACTAATTCTCACACTATAAATACAGACCACAAAAAATCCTAAGCAACTCAAACAATAGACTGCATTAAACAGGGATAATTATCACAGAACGAACTGTTGCCTACAATTGCATGGGCAAAACATTGATCCACAGAAAACCTAAAAACAACATTTTCAAAAGATCTTTCCAAAAAGTTTTCAAAATAAAGATTAATTTAAATGCTAACACTTTCATTCAACTCCAAAAAAGCAGTTATTTGTTCAATAGTCTATAGACTATAAGAAATAAAAGAATAGCAGAAAGATAGTGACTTTTCCAGGATCATTACTGTTTGAATTGAACATTGAATAAGAAGAGCATGAGGCAATAGGACAACTGGATCATAGGATTTAAAACTATAAGAGACATAGATTTTCTAATCTAACCCCTACATTTTGCAGATGAAGAAACTAAGACCTAAAAAGGTTGTGAGACTTTCCCATGATTACCAGGAGAAACAACCTTTTCCCTATAGTTAAAGAGAATTACTACAGAGATGGAAAGAGGCTTATACTGGTAACTGGGTTTTTTTTTCATAAGGATAATTTAATAAAAGAAGGTATGTTGGAATAATGAATTCTAACATTTTTTAAAAAGGTATAAATAAAAATGACTAGTTGGGTCACTATATTACTTGAAATTAATTTATACATAAATACTGAAGTTGTACAGGTCCTCTCATACAGTATTCCTTTTCCACACCCTCTCACTTTTCCTTGAAAAGACATTTTATTTTATCAATTACATGTAATAACAAACTTGCACATAAGTTTTCTGAAGGTAGATGATCCAAATTGTCTCCCTCCCTCCTACCTGTCCCCCTTCCTGGAGGTAGCAAGCACTTCAATTTGGGTTATACATGCTTCCCACTTTTTTAAATGTCTTTTCTAAAAATTAAGTTTATTTATTTATTTATTTATTTTATTTTGCATATTTTTTCATGGCTACATGATTCATGTTCTTTCCCTCCACTCCTCCCACCCCACTCCCATAGGCATCAAGCAATTTCACTGGGTTTTCCACGTTCCATTGATCAAGACCTATTTCCATATTATTAATATTTGCAAGACAGTGATAATTTAGAGTCTATATCCCCAATCATATCCCCATAGAACTATGTGATCAAGCAAATGTTTTTCTTCTGTGTTTCTATTCCCACAGTGCTTTCTCTGAATGTGGATAGCGTTCTTTCTCATAAGTCTCTTGGAATTATCCTGGATCATTGCATTGCTGCTTATAAGTGATTGTGCCACAGTGTATCAGTCTCTGTGTACAAGGTTCTCCTGGTTCTGCTCCTTTCACTCTGCATCACTTCCTGGAAGTCTTTCCCTTTCACATGGAATTCCTCCAGTTCATTGTTCCTTTGAGCACAATAGTATTCCATCACCAACAGATACCACAATTTGTCCAGCCATTCCCCAATTAAAGGGCACCTTCTCATTTTCCAATTTTTTGCCACCACAAAGAGCATGGCTATAAATATTTTTGTACAAGTCTTTTTCCTTATTATCTCTTTGGGGTAGAAACCCAGCAGTGGTATGGCTGGATCAAAGGGCAGGCAGTCTTTTAAAGCCCTTTAGGCATAGTTCTAAATTGTCCTCCAGAATGGTTGGATCAATTCACAACTCTACCAGCAATGCATTAGTGTCCCAGTTTTGCCACATCCCCTCCAACATTTATTTTCCTTTGTTGTCATAATTGCCAATCTGCTAAGTGTGAGGTAGTACCTCAGAGTTGTTTTTATTTGCATTTCTTTAATTATAAGAGATTTAGAATACTTTTTCATGTGCTTATTGATAGTTTTGATTTCTTTATCTGAAAATTGCCTATTCATGTACCTTATCCATTTATCAATTGGGGAATGGCTTGATTTTTTTGTCCAATTGATTTAGCTCCTTATAAATCTGAGTAATTAGACCTTTGCCAGAGGTTTTTGTTACAAAGATTTTTTCCAAATTTGTTGTTTCCCTTCTAATTTTGGTTGCATTCGTTTTGATTGTACAAAACCTTTTTAATTTAATGTAATCAAAATTATTCATTTTACATTTTGTAATCTCTATCTCTTGCTTGGTCTTAAAATCTTTCCTTTCCCATAGACCTGACAAGTATATTATTCCTTTCCCATAGACCTGACAAGTATACTATTCTATGTTCACCCAATTGACTTATAGTTTCCTTCTCTATATTTAAGTCATTCACCCATTCTGAATTTATCTTGGTGTAGGGTGTGAGATGTTGATCTAAATCTAATCTCTCCCATACTGTTTTTCAATTTTCCAAGCAGTTTTTGTCAAATAGTGGGGTTTTGTCCCAAAAGCTGGGATCTTTGGGTTTATCATACACTATCTTGCTGAGGTCACTTAGCCCAAGTCTATCCCATTGATCCTCCTTTCTGTCTCTTAACCAGTACCATATTGTTTTGATGACCACTGCTTTACAGTACAGTTTAAGATCTGGTACTGCCCCATCCTTCACAATTTTTTTCATTATTTCCTTTGATATTCTTGATCTTTAGTTCTTCCAAATGAACTTTGTTATAATTGTTTCTAATTCAGTAAAAAATGTCTTGTTAGTTTGATAGGTATGGCATTTAATAAGCAAATTAATTTGGATATGATTGTCATTTTTATTATGTTAGCTTGTCCTACCCATGAGCAATTAATGTTTTTCCAATTGTTTAGATATAGTTTCAATTGTGTGGAAAGTGATTTGTAGTTGTGTTCATATCCTCCCACTTTTAACTAGGCTATCCTGTGCCAAAAAAGCTACCAAATGCTTTGGCATGAAAATGAGCTAATCCATATCCATTCCTTACCACTTCCTTTTTTTTCCTTTTAGGGTCAGGATATTACAGTCACTGTCCATGATGATGATGATGATGATGATGATGATGATGATGATGTGGGAGAATGAGAGAGATAGTGAAAGAATAAGAGAGTTAGTGAGAGAGAGAATGAGAATGCCTGGCACTTCACTAAATGCTAGGGATACAAATAAAATCTAACAAGATAATCTCTTTATTCAGAGTTTATATTCTCTTGGGAACAGCAGTAAATAAAAAAGGAGTTCGAAATCAGGAATGGGGGAGAAGAACGATGCTGGCAAGGGGTTTAAGATTGAGAGTGAGGTGAGCATGGCTGGAGTTCCTCATAAAGGAGACTCACTAATCAGAGAAATCCTCAGAGTAAAGATCACTTCACTGTGAGAAGGCTATTAGCAAGCAATTCATTTAATTTCACCTTATACAAACCCTTCATGCACATGAAAGGTAGAAGAGTAGTAAAGGGTAGGCAAACGGGGTTAAGTGACCTGCCCAGGGCCACACAACTAAGGAAGTGTCTCAATCTAAATTTGAACCCAGGACCCCTCATCTCTAGGCCTGCTTCTTCATCTGTTAAAATACCTAGCTGCCCTCTCCTTCACTTCTTGAAAGAGGAAGAAAGTAAAAGTTTTTAAGTGTAAATTTTAGATTCAGACAAGAACCACTTTAATCAATCTACAATCCTTTAAGATCCTTCACTATTTAAACATAAATTATTGCAATGGTGTTGTTTTTTATTATTTTTCATTACAAATAGACAGTATGTTACTAGAGATGGTGACATGAGTCACTGGTTTTGGAATGAAAATGTGTGTGTTCAAATTCTAACTCTATCACTACTTGATGACCTCAGGGA
This sequence comes from Gracilinanus agilis, assembly GCF_016433145.1. Lineage (NCBI taxonomy): Eukaryota > Metazoa > Chordata > Mammalia > Didelphimorphia > Didelphidae > Gracilinanus > Gracilinanus agilis. The sequence continues at coordinate 88,268,750 of NC_058135.1, forward strand.
AGTCAATTATCCAGTCTGAGATTCTCATCTAAAAAATATAGGGGTTGAACTGGTTGTCTGAGGTCTCTTACAAAATTCTATAACATGATATTTACATTTATAACATAATCTAGGAATATGAATATATATAATTTATGATTCTATGATTATCATTTATGTGGGTTAAGTATGCTTTTGTGAATTGACCTTCCAGCCACCATTTAGAACATTAGCTCTTTGTTTTAAGCTCCAATCAATAAATGTAATGTGAACATTTGAAACACAAACTGCAAATTTACAGACTACCTATAATTTGTAAAATAAAATGTTAGTTTGACCATTTTAATTTGCCAATAGGTTTGGATGTTTAAAATTCAGCTTTAACTAAAGCACATATGCTATTACAACATTTATATAACCTTGTGGCCTCTGTATTATTATAAACATACTGACATTTGATCCTATAATTCATTCAGTTTCCATAATGATATATTAAAAAATATAATTTTGTTAAATTGGGAATACCTGTCCCTAAATCTCTTAGGTTGTTTTTATGTTATAACTTAAATTCTTTAAAACAAGCAAGCTGGAGTTTGAATACCAACTTCCAACCAAGCCAAGAATGAAAAATATAAAGCAGACTGAAGAAAATGGCAGCCTCTTGACAAAATCTATATTGGCAGATACAGTATCAAAATATTTGTGGCATCAATAGACCCTCCAATATAATAATACCAATTATTTGCATTTGGAATCTAAACGAAACCTATAAATAATTTATGACTTGGGAAATCATAGAAAATTTTTCTCTAAAATACTACAAATACAAATCATATTGGGCAGCTGTTATTAATTGATGTCTTCGGTTTCCAAGGAGATGAAAAAAATGACCAAGACTTTGACATCTCTGTATTTGCCCAAATGATAATATTTACCAAAAATGGAAGTCAACATTAAAGTACCTTTAAATATACTAGAAATCTATTAATTATAAAAAATCCAGTAACAACTTGGCCTATGTATGTGACTATGTATTTGTGTAACCATACACAGCTCATCTATATTCAATATATGTATATATATATATATATATATGATCATATTGTACATAACTACATTTTCCCTACCTTGGAATAAGTATCGTTTTTTTGGGAATCAGCTAAGTATATCCATGGCCATTCCAAAGCTTTGCTAGTTCAAAAAATTCAGTCTTTTGTTACCAAAGCTACAACTCATTTCACTTGAGAGATGAAGGAACTAAATCGTGACTATTCACTGAATAATGCAGATTTCCTGCAGGAGAAAAGCCCGAGCTTTGTCACACCACATACAAATCAGCAGTGCAGTAGCTTGGCAACTGTATTCCTTTAAGAGACATCATTTTCATTCTGTTTTTTACTTAAAGCCTTTTGTTCTTGTTCTCTTTCTATTTAAAAAAATTATGAATTTTATATATTTACCATTATCTCATGTCATTTTCAACATGGAAAAACAGCTTTTTTTTTTTTTTTTTTTTTTTTTTTTTTTTTTTTTTTTTTTGCTGATGATCCAGTTTGGTCAGAGGGCCCAAACAATTAACAAAGTTACTATAATTAGTTTATGAATGAAATTAATTCAATCAAATCGAGGATAAAAATATATGCATGTAAAGTGTTATTGCATATAGATACTTGCATTTCTATTTGGCAATATGGTGATAGGAGATCTTAGGTGAAATACTTGCCCAAAATAAAAAAAAATAATTTTAAAGCTAAAATTAAGTTTCAAAAAATAGGAAATCACAAATATTAATTTATACTGTTCTGACTGAATTTTAATACCTCTAAAGTTATTTCATATTTATAATGGATTTACAGACATACATTTTCCAGATGGATATTTTTTAGCTAAATAATTCAGCTTATCTATGTAATCTCTTTGTCACTGTGAAGAAAATTTTAAGGATAATCGCTCAAGATCACAATGCCTCTGCTTACATAATAAACTCAAATTTACAAAATATATGTAAAAACCTAGAAAACAATAAGCATTTTCATGACTTAACAGATCAATGCAATGTCTATGGAAATCAAAATTCATGCGGGAAAGTTTTCACTTACACATTGAATATTACCATTCTAATTCAAACTATGTATTTTCAACAGCACTGATCAAGAATTCTAGGGTCACAATCACTATTAACCAAAGAGTAAAGAAAACTTGGTCATTTTCACATCATAATCATATTCCCAGATATAAGACAAATCTCTCTCCTAATTTTTTTCTGAAGTAGAGGTTTTCTAACAAGGCTTTTTTGATGTGTAGTCCACTGGGATTCACTTATTGCAACATTTTCTTGATTGAAATTAATTTCACACAATATCCTGAACCAGAAATGTTTTCATCATCTAATTTTAATTTAAGACCCTTATCTTCTGTGTATTAGTTCTAAGGCAGAAGAGCAGAAAGGGCTAGGCAATGGGGGTTAAGTGATCACACAGCTAGGAAGTGATTGAAGCCACATTTGAACCTAGGACCTCCCTGTCTTTGGGCCTGTCTCTCAATCTATTGAGCTACCCAGGTGCCCCTGATTATCTAATTATAAGATACCTCAACTACACTTGGAAATTTTACCATCACCTGCACTATCTGTCTTTATGGAAGGCTGTTGGGGCTACAATCCACTAGGGACTCTCAGGTTTAGCCCCTAGCCAGTCTCATCTCTTACCCTACCCACTTAAAGTAATGCCAACTAGAAGGACAAATAACAGCAAAATAATAGAGAAAGTAGAAAAGTACAAATAATAAAACAAAAAGTTTATAATGGTGGGGATCTCAGTACACAGCTATGGAAAGAATGGTAAGGTAAGAGACTTGGTAGATTAAGGAGGAAAAAAGTTCATATTTTTAACTCTCATGCACTGGGAGGAGCAGTGAAAATCTAATACAATTTAAAGTTTTCTGGTTTCTTAGTTGTTAATAAAAAAACAGCAAATATACCTTTATCTGATGACTAAGAACGTTGTCCCTAAAAAGCAGAAACTTTAAAAGAAAAAAACACACATTTATCTACATAGTATATAATATAATTGACTGAAGAGCAATGTGGGAAGATGGCAGAGTAGGGTGGGAAGCTTTCTTACACTCTGAAAACCCCCCACAAACAACTGAAAATAAATTCATAAAATCAACTTTTAAAAGCAACAAAAACAGATAGAAATTCAAAGTGTAGCTGAATGAAGACTAGGGAAAAAGCCTTCTAATTTTCCTGGCTCCACTCCCACAACCTTAGTCCCAGGAGGCAGGAACAGTGCAAACAGAGGGAATCTACAAAGCAGTTTGGGAGGGCAAGATTAGCAACTTCAACTGGAATCTGAATCTGCAGGCTGAGGGGTCCTTAATTCTGTCTTGGCTCAGGAGACCCCTAGCTAGAGCCAAAGGCTAGATACTGTAGGAGTGGACAGGTTGGAGTTGGTAGGTGTCAGGCCCTAAGAGAAGGAACTCAAGCCTCATCACTAACAAAGGAGAGACTTTGGAGGCCAGAAAAAACCAGAGAGTATGTTTGCTGAGGGACTGGGGCCCATAAATTGTGGTCACTCCCAGGAGAGAAGTCACTGGTTGTTGCCACAGAAAGAGGTGGATTTGCTGCTTGCAGTTGCTCAGGTTGGAGCACCTGAGGTCAATCATGGGCTGGGGCTTGAGCAGGAATGGGAATACATCTGACTCTGGACTATAAAAACTGCAATAAGTACATAGGAATGAGGGGAAAAAACAAACACACACAAAAAAATCCTAAAACCTAAAATAGTGTACATCAAATATAAGAGGAACCCTGCAACTCCAGAAAAAAGGCAGTAATTAAGTCTATTGGCCTGCCAACAAAAATTCTTTAAATAAAAAATACAATAAAAATGAGCAAGCAAAGGATAAAGAATTCAACTATTGATAGCTATCATAGGGAAAGAGAAGATCTTGGCTCAAACTCAGAGGCCAGTGAGGGAAAAATTACCTACTTCAAAAACATTGAAAAAATAATACATGGCCACAAACTCAAAAAGAGCTTATGAAAGAGCTTTAAAAAGACCTCAAAAACAAAACAAAACAAATCATAGGTCAAGGAAAAATTACAAAAGAAAATAAGAGCAATGCAAGAAAATTATGAAAGATAATCCAAATGAAAAAAAGATCCAGAAACTTATAAAAGAGAATAATATATTAAGAACTAGAATTAAACAAGTGGAAGCTATGATTTCCCAAGACAACAAGAAATAATAAAGCAAAACCAAAAGAGTAAAATAAAAGAAGTGAATATGAAACATCTCATCACAAAAACAACTGACCTGAATAACAGATCAAGAATAGTTGGACTCCCAGAAATTTACAATCAAAAAGAGTTTAGACTCCATAATCCAAGAAATCATCAAAGAAAACTGCCCAGAAATTCTAGAAACAGAGAGTAAAATAGAAAATGAAACAATCCACTGATCACCACCTCAGAGACTCAAAGATGAAAATACACAGGAACATCATTGCTAAATTCTATAGCTCCCAGGCTAAGGAAACAATACTTTAAATAATTAGTCAGGCAAAAAACAATATAAATACTGTGGAGCCATAGTCATAATAACATAAGGCTTAGCAACGACAACATTAAAAGAATGTAGGACATGAAACATAGCATTTCACAGTGCAAAAGAACTGGGCTTACAACAAGAATAATATATTCAGCAAAGATGAGCATGAGTATAAAAGAAAAAAAGGATATTTAACAAACTAAAAGAGTTCTAACTATTCTAGATCTCAACAGAAAATTTGATCTACAAAAAATGCATAAAGGTATTTTGAAGGGGCAGGTATGGATGAAAGACTTGAGGTCAAGGGAATGTAATGAAATGAGCCTACATGATAGTGGAATAGACCAGGAGGAGGCAGAGTGGAATGGTCATGGCATGTGGAAGGGGAATGAGTGGAGGAACTGCCATGGAGAAGTGTATTGACCAGGGTGAAAGCCTAGGTTTACCAGAACCCAATTCTCATCAGACCTGGGAAAAAGAGAGAACATACATAATTAGAAGGTAAACTTTTTTTTTTTATGTTTAGAGAAACAGGAGGAAAATGGATGGGATAAGGAAGGTACTGGAAATTCCCTTATGTGACTGAAGGAAAAAAAGAAGACAGGATTAAGAGAAAGTAGGACAAAGGTATAAGAAAAGCGTGGGAAGGGAAGAGAGAAATACCAAGAGTTAGGAGGTAAGCTGAGGAAATAAAGGAATCAAGAAATAGGAGGGCACAATTGGGAGTTAAGTTAGGGGGTTTTGGAAAGGTAGATAGAATAATAAAAGGTAAAGGGCAAGGGATAAAGAAGTGACCTTTGGAAAAGTGAGTCAATTTGGAACTAGGAAAGCAAGGGGAAAGGATAATGGTGGATTTGGGGGAAGGAATGTGAAAAGAAAAAGTATTGGTCAAAGGAAACTGGACATCTGAAGAGGGATACAGCAGAAAGAAAGGAAGAGGGAAAGAAACAGTGGGAAGGAACAGAGTAGATGGAAATATACAACTAGTGGTTATAACATTGAGTGTAATGAGATCAAGTCACACATATGAAGAAAATGGTTATCAAAAAGGATCAAAGACCAGGACCTGACAATGTAGTGTTTATAAGAAATACACTGAAAATGATAGATATATCTATCTATGTAGATATATGTAGAGTAAGGTGAAGGGCTAGAGCAGAATATACTATACCTTATATATACTTTAGCTATACCTTAGCTAAGTTAGAGAAGATAGGAGTAGTAAGAAACCAAGTAAAACAAATCCAAAGGAAACTCAAAAGCAAATGAAGTTTATATTAGCATATATATATAATTTAAATATTCTAAAGTAATGGTAAACAGTTGGAATTTATGATCTTTCACATAATCTTTTTTATGTATTTGTTTAGTTAAGTTTTTATTGGTGGTGGTAGTAACTAAGCATATAATAAAATTTTTTTAAAGAATATAACAACTTTAAAAGGTGCTACTTAAAATTGAATTTTCTTTTGTTATTATAGTGATAATGAATCAAAATATCTAAAATATTTTATTTTCAAAATGCCATTCAAAGCGATTATTATATAGTTTCAAAGTATAATTAGGATAAGATATTATAGAAAATAAGTTCAATTTGAAGCTCTACTTGGGGAAAATGGATACATTGTATTTTATTTCAATATCATACATTTATTCTGTATCTCAGAACATATTCTCAGTATGTAACTTTTCAAAATGTTATCTTGTATTTGAAATCTTAATATAAGTTTAAATAAAATAAAAACAAATACTAAAATTTCATCTGCAAATCAAGAGGCTGGAAAAACGTCTTCTATATAGCCTAAACATAAATATACTCTAAGTTTCATACTACAAATTACTTCATTATTTATTTCTGCTAACAATTAAGCTATCTTTTTCACTCTTAGAATGCTTATGTGCAAAAATATTCATGTCAATGGCACAGAGAAAACAGCCCTGTGCAAAGGAATATTAATTATAGAACACTCTGCAATATAAACAAGTCTTACTCTTTCTTGACCTTCATACCAATCCTCCTGCTTGAACCAGGTTGAGAAATATGTCATCCAAGTCATTGAATATTCCTAATTTAAATTAAGGCAATTGTAAATTCAGCATTGAGGAAATTTAGGACCTGAAGTGAGGACAATGTGTTCCTACTAAAAGAACTTTACCAAACTCTGTCTAAACTCTTCAAAATGAGTTTCAGTGGTAGAAGCAAAAGATGAATAGATATTTCAGTTAAAATAGTATAGATTAGAATACAAACACTCACTGAAAAGAATAAAATGAGAAAATGGAAACCTATGTAAAGTACAAAATAAAATTATTACAATCGATAATTGTTGCAAAATCATCAGTTGTACCAATTAAGTTTCTGCAAAATAAATGGAAATAAAACTCTCAAATGAAAGACAATTTAAAATAAATATTTTAAAATTCCAGGTAACCAATCTGAAATTCCATTATAGGAGGGAATGAAAAATTACTTCTATCCTCCATCTAGCTACAGTAATACTTACAGAGTTGCTCTCCAGAGGTCTATAGGATGATCAATATGCCAATCTATTCTTCCCATCTACCATACACATAAAGAGTTTAAGTAAAATTTGCATAGAAAAGGTGGCTAGTTAGCTATTTGTGGTTGCCATTAACAATGATGCTCACAATAGACTTTTTTACAAACCACTTCAGAAAGTTTAAAGAGACCATATCCCATAGAACCTAATGTCTTAAAGAAAATAGCAAATTAAATAGTTTTGTTTTGCTAATATTGCCCAGTTTTATATCCCCAGTTACATCTTTAAATATACTCATTTCCTGGTAAATAGCGGATACTGGGAAAAATGTTTCACTCTAGAGTCTGTGTCTTCCCAAAGATGTAATATTTCAAATATATTTCTCTTGCCTCCACAAACCACTCCAAATCTCTTTGTATGTTTTATATACATGTTGCATATACTTATCTGTGAACATAGGGCAGCTAGGTGGTACAGTAGAGAAAGCACCAGAGGGCAAACTAGGTGGTACAGGGGTCTAAAGTTAGGAAGAAATGAGTTCAAATTCACTCTTAAAGACTTACTAGCTGTGGGATCCTGGGCAAATTACTTCTCTCTATTGTTCTCAGTTTTCTCATCTGTAAAATGAGCTAAAGAAGAAAATGACAAACCATTTCACTATCTTTGCCAAGAAAACTCCAAATAGGATCACAAAGTGTTGGAAGGGATAGGAACAACAATAATGTGAACAAGTGTCATTTCTCCATTAAAATGAAGCTCCTTGAGGGCAAGGACTATATCCCATTAAGTACATATACAAAATATGTACTAGATAATAATAGGGTACTAGGACGGAAAGCCCTTGCAAGGGACTAAGCTTCATGTAGGAGGTAGTATGTGGTAGATATGTGTTTATTTTTTCTGGCTACTTAAATATAATAGCAGCTAAGGGGAACAGTATATACAGTGCTGAACCTTAACTTAGGAAAACTGGAATTCAAATCCAGCCTCAGACACTTGCTAGCTGTGTGACCCAGGGCAAGTTGCTTAACCTCTATTTGCCTCAGTTTCTTCTTCTGTAAAATGAGAATAATAATAGCATCTACCTCCTGGGCAATTTCTGAGTTGCAAATGAGATAATAATTTTCTGGCACATACACACATTTTTAATGCATTTAATATAGTTATATTTTATGCATATAGTTATATATAAAGTTGTATTTATAAATTTAAAATAAAAACAGTGCCTGGACCTAGAAGTATCAGATTTTAAATGGTGGTCATCAAAATTAATATGGTACTGGCCAAGAGACAGAAGGGTAGATCAATGGAATAGACTTGGGGTAAACAATCTCAGCAAGATAGTGTATGATAAACCCAAAGATCCTAGCTTTGGGGTCAAGAACCCACTATTTGACAAAAACAAAAACTGCTGGGAAAATTGGAAAACAGATCAACATCTCACACCCTACACCAAGATAAATTCAGAATGGGTAAATGACTTAAATATAAAGAGGGAAATTATAAGTAAATTAGGTGAATATAGAATAGTATACCTGTCAGATCTTTGGGAAAAGAAAGAATTTAAGACCAAGCAAGAGATAGAGAATATTACAAAATGTAAAATGAATAATTTTGATTCCATTTAAGTTAAAAAAGTTTTGTACAAACAAAACCAATGCAAACAAAATTAGAAGGCAAGCAACAAATTGGAAAAAAAACTCTCTGTAATAAAAGCCTCTGACAAAGGTCTAATTTCTTAAATTTATAAGGAGCTAAGTCAATTGTACAAAAAAGATCAAGCCATTCCTCAATTGATAAATGGGCAAGGGACAAAAGGGACAATGGGCAAGGCAGTTTTCAAATAAAGAAATCAAAACTATCAATAAACATATGAAAAAATGTCCTAAATCTCTCATAATTAGAGAAATGCAAATCAAAATAACTCTGAGGTACCACCTAATGCCACCTAATAACTAGCAGATTAGCCAATATGACAATAAAGGAAAATAATAAATGTTGGAGGGGATGTGGCAAAATTGGGACACTAATGCACTGCTGGTGGAGTTGTGAATTAATTCAACCATTCTGGATGGCAATTTGGAACTATGCCCAAAGGGCTTTAAAAGACTGTCTGCCCTTTGATCCAACCATAGCCCTGCTAGTTTTGTAACCCAAAGAGACAATAGAGAAAAATACTTGCACAAAAATATTTATAACCATGATCTTTGTAGTGGCCAAAAATTGGAAAATTAGGGTTTATCCATTGATTAGGGAATGGCTGAATAAATTGTAGTATCTGATGGTGATGGAATACTATTGTGCTCAAAGGAATGATGAACTGGAGGAATTCCATGTGAACTGAAATGACCTCTGGGAATTGATGCAGAGTGAAAGAACCAGAACCGGGAGAACATTGTACATAGAGACTGATACACTGTGGTACAATCCAATGTAATGGAATTCTCTACTAGCAGCAATGTAATGACCCAGGACAATCCAGAGGAAATTATGAGAAATGCTATCCGCATCTAGAGAAAGAACTGTGGGAGTAGAGAACAGAAGAAAAACATATAATTGATCATGTGGTTCAGTGGGAATATGATTGGGTATACTGACTTTAAATGATCACTCTATTGCAAATAATAATATGGAAATAGGTTTTGAACAATGATCCATGAATAACCCAGTGGAATTTCTTGTCAGCTCAGGGAGGGGGGAGGGAAGAGAGGAGGGAAAGAACATGAATCATGTAACCATGGGAAAACATTAATTAATTTAAAAAAAAGCAGTGCCTGGAACCATATAAACACTATGTAAGTGTTAGCTATTATTATTAAATGCCATATTGAGATAGATATAAGAAATTGCCTTTTCTTTCTCTTTAATTCCACAAACAGGTCTAGTCATCTTTACCTGCAGCACTGCCATGTTTGGAGATGTGTCCCTGCTGTTAGAAATCATCTCATTTCATCCCTCAAGCACTCTCTTTCCCCATGTGGTGACTAGTAGGGGCTCAGAAAGGTGCCCAGACTTGTAGGATCTGAATGGTTCTTTCATTATTGCTCTTTAGCTGACATTGCTGTGGGACAGGCACTAGAAGCTAGAGCTCTCTCAGAGCCTCTCAGGGTCTGATGCAGCGGCAATGTGTGTTAGCTTCTACAAGCTCTCATTCAGTTTTTGCATGGTCCCTCAAGTCATAGTTCATCAAAAAATACCCAGCAAGGAGCCTAAACATCTACATACACTTTTCCACATTCTCTTTCCCTAGCACATGCCACCAGCTGATCTCATTCTGTTCTTTTCACCCAAACCATCTTTCTCTGCTCCAACTAGACCTCACACATTCTGGAGTTAATCTCTCCCACCATACCTTCTCCATCAAGGGAAAATCCTGAAGCCCCTAAATCCACGCAAAATTACTGCCAGCTGAATAATGAGTAACACACCATGAGCCTATTCTGCTAGGGTCTAGTCTAGCTATGACAGTATATTTCATAGATGTCAAGAACTCCATCAAATAAAGTACTTTATGAAATTCCCTGAGGGAACAGTAGAAAAATAAAAGTTTAAAAAATAGAAAAACCTGTTTACAATAACAAGAGCATGCCTTAGAATCTGGAGACTGCCTTAAGAGAGTTCAGAGGTAAATCAGAAATTAAGTCATGAATAAACTTAAGAGCATTTTAATTCTTTGCTTTGTGGGGAGGCAGGGGTGGCTCAGGCTATAGAACTGTGGACCTGGAATGAGAAAGATCTGAGTTTAAATCCAGCCTCAGACACTCTTTAGCACTGTGACCTGGGGCAAGTCACAACTCTGCTTTAACCCACTGGAGAAGAAAATGGCAAAGCACTCCAGTATTTTTGCCTAGAAAACCCTAGAAAGGGTCAAGAAGATTAGGACAGGGAGCAGCCGGGTAGCTCAGTGGATTGAGAGTCAGGCCTAGAGATGGGAGGTCCTAGGTTCAAATATGGTCTCAGACACTTCCCAGCTGAGTGACCCTGAGCAAGTCACTTGACCCCCATAGCCCACCCTTACCACTCTTCCAACTAAGAGCCAATACACAGAAGTTAAGGGTTTAAAAAAAAAGAAGATTAGGACAGGATAGAACACCAATTAATTAGAATATATGGTGGCTTAGTGTTGTTCTTGGCCCTGCTTGTTGATCAGTGTTAGGCAGAGGTGTCACCCAGTGTGCAGCTTTGTATGGTCCGCTCTTTGTCAAATAGTCTTTCCCTACCTGTCTGCTACCTTGGGAAGGAACTGAGATGCAATGGCCTGTCCTTTTACTGGCAGGGGAGGGGCCGGGAAGGTGTACCCTTAATGCTGATTCATTTGATTATTAATATTAAAATGTAATATTCCCTTTCTGAGGTCCTATCATTCAGTCTAGTTTTTAGAGACCTCTCCCATTCTAGCAGAGGAATGTCCTCACACTCCTCCCAAGGCCAGGGCTGGACTTTTCTATCTACCCTGTAAACAGAAACCAACTAGAACTAGTCCAGGCAACCAAAAGTGACCCATTGTGTATCCTTGTCCCATTCATTAAAGTCTCAAGCTTCCTGGCCTACAAAGGTGAAACTAACCCAGAGAGGGAGCTGGAATCTCATAGCCAGCCCTCTCTAAAGATGAAGTAATTGGAAGAAGCTGAGAGTTCTTTAGCCACCTTCTCATTTATTATCCACTAAGCAGGCGAAAGAAAGACCTGGATTTATGCTGACCCCACATGCTTCCCGGGAAGCTTTGATCACCCAGATCACTGACCTTGATTTATTGATTATTTGCTGGACTAATTAATAAAATAATTTTTGTAATTAGTAAACTCATATCCAGAACTTTGTCTCTCAGAATTTTACTTGCAACCCAGGGACACATCTAAATAGTTTTTATCTCATTATTAAAGTTATCAATAAAAGCTGGCTCTATCTTGAAGCTGCTCTCCAGGGATCTGCCCATAGACATGTTGCTACTTTGACATACTTTGAATAAATTCTTTTTAATTCCTTTTGTCCTGAGTTCTGCCTCCTTAATCAAGGTGAAAATATGAACAAAGAATTTTCCTTTAACAAACTGGTACACCCTAACTTGATATAATGACTACCTCTGTTTGAAATTAGTTTCTGGGGTCTAGGAAAGTTTCTTGGAGCCTAGCCAAAGCCATCAGAACAAGCATCTATTTCTATAAAACAGACCCAAAGTCAGGGAGGAAAATGACTCATACTCTCTATTACCTGTCCTCTCTCTCTTTCACTTTATCATCCATTTAAAATGTTCAGAGATACACGAATCTGGGAGATATAGATCTGGGAGCAGAGACAGTGGTTAATCCCTTGCTCCCCTACCAATCACAGCCCTAGAACCCCTCGGAAGTGAGGACAACTGACAAGCTTTCATCAAGAGATGGGAACTTTCCTTATGACAAGGGAAAGGTGCAAAGCCATTTTTATTCACTTGGTTCCCTCTCCTCACTCCACCCTATCAGCTGAACTAACTTCCAGTTCATCATGGTGGCTCACAGACATCCACCTCGAGGTCCAGACCTCAGAAGCTATAACATCCTGGGCCTCTTGAGGCTCCTGGCAGACCTGAGTTGTCTATAAAGGCTATCTTTTAAAACATATCTCATTTGGACAGCTATATTTTGTGTAGCTCTGGCTCTCTCTTTTCTCTCTTCTATGCTGGTGAGGGTGAGTTAAGCACTACTCCAAGAAGCTGAGAATGATTCCATGAGGGACAGGAGCCCGATGCAGTGCCTTTGCTAAGGGACGGACAGGGCACAGCAACGCTGACTGGCCAAGAGTCTCTGGGAGTGATGTAGGGTCAAAGAAGACTGGAAGTGGATCCAGGAACCTCCCACTAAAGACTTTAAAAAAAAACTGGATCAAAGCTCTGTGTCTAACTCCCTATCTTTGGAGCACCTCATTTTGGGATTTTGCCAGCTCACCCTCGATTTCTTTTGTCTTCATTCTGATTGAGTCTGTAAAACCCATTTCTGGTTTGTCACTGGAAGAAGAAAACAATAACAAAAAAAATATTGCATGAAGTCAGGGTCAGTAAAGTAAGCTTTGATCCCAAGATCATCTTTAATTTTCATGCAAATTAAGTTAGGTGAAATAGGTTCAAAACTTTTAGTTATGTCCAAATCTTCTTGACCCCATTTGGGGTTTTCTTGGTAAAGACACTGGAGTCATTTGCCATTTCCTTCTCCAGTTCTCTTTACAAATGAGGGAAATCAATTGAGGCAAATAGTGTTAAGTGACTTAGCCAGGGTCACACACACAGTGTTTGAGAATAGATTTGAACTGAGGAAGATGAGTCTTCCTAATTCTAGATTTGACATTCTATCCATATGCCAACTAGCTATCCTAATTGAAATAAGATTCTTATTTCAGGGGAACAGCTGGGTAGCTCAGTGGATTGAGAGCCAGGCCTAGAGACGGGAGGTCCTGGGTTCAAATATGACCTCAGACACTTCCCAGCTGTGTGACCCTGGGCAAGTCACTTAACCTCCATTGCCAAGCCCTTACTACTCTCCTGCCTTAGAACCAATACACAGTATTAAATCTAAGGTAGAAGGTAAGGGTTTTAAAAAAAAGATTGATATTTCAGTCTTTATTATGCATATCTATCTGACCTCTCACCTAAACAAAACCTCTTTTTTTTAATTGTATTTTTACCAGCATAAAATCTTTCAGTCCCCCTATAAACTAATCCTATTCTTTGGAAGATTGCCTAGATGTATTTATGAACCAAACAGGAAGGGGAAAAAAGTAAATAGGAGAAGAAATACTAATTAAATAAGGTAACCCTATATTTCTGGTTCCAATTCTCACTGACGGTACAGAAGGCATTCCGGTGTCACAAAAACAGTGGACAAACACTACCTTCTTCCCCTTTACGAAAGAATTAAGATTAGGAAGTGATGGTAGCATGAGCTGCTAAAATTATGGGTTTAACTCCAACAGTCAGCTGAAAATCTACTTAGAACCTCAAACAGAAATAACAAGCTTTAGTAAGAGGATAAACAAAGTTGCTGATTGGGAGACTTCACACATGCAAAAAAAGTATAAGTTAAAGTAAAAGAACACCAATGTCTACTTATAAACTCTAACACTGAAGACCTGGGAGCAACATAAAGAGAAGTAGGTGGCTACCTGTCAACTTAGTTTTCTTTGTAATACAGCTCTAAAAGAGGATTTTCCCAACAAAATTTGATTGTGCTTATGAATAAAATAGCTTTTATTTTGATCATAAAGAAAATTGTTCTAAAAATTAATACCGATTTTCATAAGGTTAATTATCAGAATTTAAATCCTAATACGTCCTTCAGAAAGACAGGGCCAACCATATTGAAAATGAAAAAGATCGCCATCTATTGATGATTCATTTAAGCTGAAGTTGCGTACCTCAAGCTTCCTAGGTTTTTGAAGCTTTGAAAATGCATTTAATTCACAAATTTGTAACAACTTCTCAAATCTAAAATATTCGTGGCAATTGAAAATTACATAGCTTTAAATTGTCTTTTTTAAAGGGAGTAATAAAGGTGACAAATTCAATTACATTTATTAAATTCCACTGTTTGTTATCTTACTGATCAACTGAGAAACATAATGAAAATTAATTTCAGACCTACATGGTTCACAATACTCTCTTTAACTAACAAGAAAGATTACTTCATCAACCTTTTGCCAGCTTTGTCAGAGTTTGTGAAGGAAGCTATAATTTACATTTAAACACAGGTGACCTTAAATCTTCCTAAACAAATATACATTTTTAAAATTTTCCTTTAGATTCTACATCTCCCATTCATCTGCCAGTTAGTGGGCTAAGCATTAGTTCATACATTAAAAACAAAGGTAAAATCACAAACAGTAAAAACAAATAAAAAATCCTTTCTTCCCAGAAAGGTATTGTAAAAAAAAATACATTAAAGTGAGAGAAGGAAATTACAATAATTACAAATCAAATGGCACGAAGAAAATCAAATCAATCAAGTAAGATAGTATTTTGTTAAATGACTTCTAGTTCACAGTGCCGGGTCTAGAGTCAGGAAGACTCATCTTACTAAATTAAAATCTGGCTTCAGACACTTATAAATTGTATCACTTAATATTGTGTGCCTCAATACCCTCATCTATAAAAGGAACTAGAGAAGGAAACAGAAAACCACTCTCATATTTTTTACAAGAAAACCCCAAATTGGGGGCAGTTGGGTAGCTCAGTGGATCGAGAGCCAGACAGGAGGTCCTAGGTTCAAGTCTTGCCTCAGACATTTCCCAGCTGTGTGACCCTGGACAAGTCACTTAACCCCCATTGTCTAGCCCTTACTACTCTTCTGCCTTGGAGCCAATACACAGTATTTAAGACAGAAAGTAAGGATTTTATTTTTTAAAAAAAAAGGAAGAAAGAAAAGAAAAGAAAACCTCAAATGGAGTAGAAAGGTTAGACACGACTGAAATGACTCAACAACAACAAAAAGTTCCAGGCCCTCTGCTAGATTCAGGAAGCTAGCACATTCCAGAGTGCCTATACTTATTAGAAGTAGAGGAATTCAAGACACAAGGGCATTCAACTAGTTGTCATGGGCATTAATTAGCAAAGGAAACAAAGCACTAGTGGGAGTGTTTCCTTAGTCCTAAGCAACCACAGATTCAACTCCTGTTGTAACTAGGTTGTCAAATTTCTTACCTATTTGGATTAAGTGAGGACCAGAGATCCCCAGGAGCAAGCAGAGTTCCCCTTCAGTGGTAGAAACTATTACTTCAGTTATTTCAATGAATCTAAAATCTTATCAGTGTGGTATTTGCCCTGGTGGTCTAGATCTTAATCTGGTCTGGTCCTGCCATCTTGTTTTTTGTGATTCTTGTTCATACCCTCCATAAATTCTCCTTTGGGGATTTTCCCTTCACTCTGGAGGCCTTTCTCTAAGTCTTTTAAATTTCAAGAGAATCTGTATAACCTTCAGAATCTGTTCTCTCTCCTTCAAGTTTACTCTACCACCAGTCAGCCTCCTTTTACAATGACTTATTCTGTTCTGGAGAAACGTATTTTATGATACTTCTTCCATGCAAACTGTTGTTGATAATATGCTGTAATTTATTAATGGCATTATGCTTTTTCCCATTGCTCTTAGGGTCATTTATGGTCACCTAGTTTTGATTATTTGGAGATTTTAATATTTTAAGACACAGTCATACAGCATTACCAGATTAATATTGGCATGAAAAAAAGGAAGAGGCTTTGTTTCAAAGAGCATCTTGGGATTGTTGAAAGCATTATTCAGTTTGGCAATGTCAACCCAGCCCATTTTCTTATTATTATTCTTTCCTGGATGCACCTCTATTGGACTGACTCAGTTCAATGACATGCACATCATAAACTAAACAAAAGGCTGCCTTCTTCCATTTTTTTCCCTTTGTGCTTTTTTAGAACCATTTCAGTTAAGCAGTGATGGGTACATCTCTTTGAGGAACCCTGTACTATTCTGGGGGTTGATATGTGATTCCCAAAGTGGGTGCCACCACCTCCTGGTGGGTGCTGCAGCGATCCAGGGGAGTGGTGATGGCCACAGGTGCATTTATCTTTCCTATTAATTGCTATTAAAATTTTAAAAAAAATTAATTTCCAGGGGTGCTAAGTAATATTTTTTCTGGAAAGGGGGTGGTAGGCCAGAAAGGTTTGGGCACCACTATGTCATCTGCAAGCAGGATCATCTGGAAGACTTCATCTCCCAAAAGGAATACCTTTTCTACCTGGACTCTATACAGAGCAGGATCCACGATAATGGCAAACCCTCTACAGAGCATACATTTCTTTGTTTAATACCTAATTTGATGTTGGTACTGAAAACATGAAATAAAGTTATTCCTGTGCTTGTTATCTATCAAGGAATCTTAAATGACACCTCGTTGCAGAACAGCCTTTAAACCTTTATTTTGCACTACTGATTCAAATACTTATCTATAATCTATTTTTTCAAAATTTCAGTGGAGCACTATACCTGCCAGCTGATTATGTGACTATGATTAAGAAGAAGAAGCACTATTTATATAATGCTTACTGTTTGCCAGGCACTGTGTAACATCTTATAATTATCTTATTTGATCCTTTGGGAAGAAGGTACAACTATTATCCCCATTTTACGGATGAGGAAACTGAGAAAAAATAGCTAGCAAGTGTCTGAGACCAAATGTGAACTCACTTCTTCCTGACTAGGCCAAACACTATCAAACACTATCTAAACTCTTATCAAAAACTAGCTGCTTCTAATTCTATGATTCTAATGAGGAAATGGAAGTTAGATACGAAAGCTTATACATCTAGCTAGGGACAAAGCTGGGACTTGAAACTAGATCTTCAGATGCTTAGTCAGATTTTCTTTTCAGCCTTCCTCCCTTTTAGACTTATAATTAATCACAAATACAATATAACTTTCATCATTTTAAGATACTTGATATATAAAGTTCTAAGATAGCTATTTAATATAATCCCATATCTTTTTTATTTTTTGAAGGAATCTATTTCAAGCTAAATTTTCAATATGTTCCTTAGGAAGAAGCTGATATCAAAGAATAGTCCTTTTCTTTTTGTGTATATTCCAGACAGACTTTATCAAATACGATGAACTAGATGTTGGAGTTTAAAATATGCAAAACATATAGACTATTCCAAAATTATTTTACAAATTAAAAGGCTTATCCCTTGTACAAAATTCGTCTTTTCCTTCTTCTTTCTCAGAAAGGACATAAAATTTAATTAAAAGTGGCTGAAGACATTTATTTAGAGGCAAGGTAATATTAAATAAGAGAAAAGAGATTTTAAGAAAATAAGTATGCCAAACCCAGAATTACATTTTAAATATTACTCTAAATAAAGTGTGGGAAATATTGTTTAAGGATGCAATTCTTATTTACTGCTCATTTTGAATAACTAATTATGCTACTACAATCAGGAAGGTTTGTCTAACAAGAGGCAACATGGTCTGAGGGAAAAGGACTGAATTTCTGTCAAAAGGGTCCTGGATTAATATCCTATTTCTACCACATACATGACAATACTACATGTGTGAAATAATATCCAAATATGATGTCATCTCTTTGCACCCCACAGTTTCCTTATTTGCATTGTGAAAAAAAGTGTTAAACACTATATTATTTTTATATCAGGGTCCTAGATTATAAAGGCCATATCGGGGAGAATTCCTGAGCCAGGTCACCTGGCTCCTTTCAGTTTATACATGTTTGTACTCTCTTTGCCCTGAGGAATGTGGTCTTTCCACAGACTTGGGCTGACAGGAAAAGTTCTATAATAATACTTTTACTGTGGACATGTGAAACCTTACCTGTCAGTTTGTGGAAGGGCTGAGGATCTGATAGACCACTTCTTAATTCGTTATCATCTATATCTATATCTACAGCTGTACCTGGACGAATTTAGGGAGATTCCTTTTGTCTTAATATGATCAAGAGGGAAAAAAATGATGATCAAGAGGTTCATTTGACCACAATTCAGATGCCTTGATTGGTCAATTAATAAATTACTTTAAAATTAAGAAAATCATTCTCAATTTAATTTTAATTACTGCAGCACCATGAGGCAGCTGAACTAAGCCCTTCCTGATTTAAATTTGCTATCTTATAATCTGCAGAGCAAGAGAGAAGCAGCTATTACTAATAAACCTTAGAGGGACTTGCCTCTTTCCTTTTGAGGCTTCCTTTAGTTGGCCTTTAAAAGTGAACTAGCCTAGGATTCAGAGCCACTATCTTAAATGATCCTTATCTTAAGAGATGGCTTGGCTGTAAGGAATAAGCATGAGCCCACTTTGTATCAGAACAGTGTAAATCTGGAGGGGGGGGGTCTTTTTACTTGGGTGGCTTTCTTTGTATGTCTTTATTCCCTAGGTTACATGTATCAGAGGGAAAGAGGCAGGGGGAATCAAAGATACTTAAGTACTCTGAGACCAATTACCTGGAAGAATGGTGACATCATTAAGAAAAATGAAGAAGCCCATTATCATGAACATGTTTGGGAGAAAAGATGTTAAATTTGATTTTAGCTCTATTCTATAAAGTATTAGTGGGACATACAAATGAAGATGTCCAAAAGGTGGTATAGACAAAGGTCCTGAAGTTCAGGAGGGAGGACTAAAGCCATACATTTGGGAATCATTTGCATATATGATCATTAAAGTAGTGTGTGTGTGGGGGGGAGACTGTCACAGGAAACTGTACAGGAGCAGATAAAGATCAATGACAAAACATGAGGAATATTTACAGTTAATGGGTAGGAGAGGAACCAACAGAAGCAATAATGAAGGAGCAGCGGAATGGGAAAACAAGAATACTGTAGAGTCCTGGAAGCTTTAGAAGGAAAAAGTACTATAACAGAAGAGTGGCCAACAATACTGCAGAGAGAACAAGGGGGATGAGCACTAAGAAAAGACTGGAATTTGGCAATTTAGAGTTTACTTGTGATCCTTGAGAAGAAAGTTTCTAAAAATGTGGTGGGGTGTTGAAATTAGATTAACAAGGGCTTAAAGATCACTTATGGTAACAAAGTGACTGGCTTTTCAGACTATCCTTTCAAGAAATAAAGCAGTAAAGGAACAGGAGGCAGAAGACATTGTGTCTTGATGTGTGCTGTAGCTGAGGTGGCTTGAGGAGATAAATTCCTGAACCAAGTAGAAATCAAGAAGCAGGAAGAAAGAGAGCCATAATGTTGAGAGAACTAATCTAGACTTTGTCCCTCATTAGTCCCAAACTCTGACATAAGCCGTATCCTGATATTATCAAGGGAAATCATGAGTGGGAATGTGAGCCCCAAAAGTAATTTGTGGAAAGTTGCCATGAATAAACCCAGTCAGATATAGAGCTAGAGTTCTAAACCATGGATGACAAATATGGTTGTTATTCAATTATCACAACATTTGAATAGTTTTGTAATTTTCAAGCATTTTCCATATTCATTACCTCAAAGGACCTTCTAGTTGTTTGTTTTCTTCCCTTCTCAGTTTATCTTGTATTCATTTACTTGTTAGCATGTTGAATCCTCCAGGAAAATGTAAGGTATTGAAGACAATAGAGTGGAATAATTTTAAACTTGCACATAGATCTACCTTATTTGCTAAATAAAATAGGCACTTATAATGATATGCTATATCATAGGCAATGCTGAAAATATAATGTAAATAAATGTTTTCTTTCCAGAGGAATTAAGAGATCCTATCTGTTAGGGTTTTGTAAACCAACTCATGATTGCCAATTCTGCAAATCCACAAAGCTAGGCATATTTTATGATACCTAAGGACATGCTCAGTCTCTTCCAACTACAAGAATGAGAACTAAACCTCACAAGACATGAATAACTCTTTCCTATTTGCTCATATGCAAATAGTCCTGTGTCCTTCTTATGTTATTTGAGCAGCTGTTTGTCCCAAGTCTCTTCCTCCTCCTCTCCAGATCCTAAGACTGAATATCACAAGGTGAATTCTTTTGACCTTTTCCTTTTCTCCTGCTTCTGATCCCAGGAAAGCTTACTCATTCTCTAACTGTATTTCTGCTTATATCTTCTGAAAACTGATCTGCTAAAAAGTTTGGTCTCATACAGGTTATGACAGGAGGTACCATTTTTCATTGTTGCCTCTGGTTTCCAACACTGGGTTCTATTGAGGTTTGTCCTTAACCAAAGGACTTTTATGCCATCCAAAATGGGTCCATAGATCAAGTCAGGGAGGGATATGAAAACTGTCCCAATTTTCTCTTCCAATGACTAATCACAAGAATAAATATATCAAAAGCACATATGAGTTCAGGTATACAGAATTCCTTCAGTTTGCTGCCACCACAGCAATAAATAAATAAATAAATAAAAATAAAAGGGCCCTGTTACAATCTAGTTTACAACAAATATTTAAATGCAGTATTACTGTCTTATTGTGACAGTAATCTTCATTTCTTTTAGCCTGAATCTCACTTTACGCATTACGCTACATGTAACCTAGAGCAGAAGAGACTATTCAACACTAATAAAATAGGCATGATCTATTTGGTTTATAAATTGACTTCTTCAGTGATACTCGATTTGCTTTTAGGACATTGGTCTGATCAAACAAAATTATATCTCAATGAATATAATGTCAGTTAATAGGAACTGTTAAGTAAAGATGTAATTTCTTTATAAAATATCAAATATAGTAGATCAAATGAGATAATATATATTAAACACTTAGCACATGGTAGGTACTCTATACATGTTATTTCCTTCCTTCCTAAGATGTGCCTGGCACTATTTTAAAAAGCAAATATATCTCAATTCTGTTAGTTCATAAAGCAGATAAACTAAGTGCTAAGGGTTTATTTGAATTACAAAAGAATTCACCACAAGGTCTCCTTAAATTCTAGTTACTCTGTATATTTTAATATTTCATTGCCAATTTTATTACAAAGAGGCAAGGCAGAAAATTGTGAAGACGGGTTTTAGAAGCTACTGTGAAGTTCAAGTCAATCACAAGTTAAGGTAAAGCATCTCTAAAATGATAAGTCAGAGGCACAATATCTTTCCATATACATACATGTACATAAAACTAGACAGATTTTCAATAACCGTATATGGTTTGGAAAGGGAACTATAACTACTCAGAACTAGCCCCAGACCCAGCCCAAACAAGGCTCTATGTATGGATACACAGTGAACCCCTCTTTCATCTTTGCCCTTCAATTTTACTTCCCAACCATTTTCCTTACCTGCTAATGTCAAAACTTAATTTACTGAAGCAGTGGTTATGACAGTGGTAGATAGTTTCTAGATATGAAAGGAACTGAAATGTCTAAAACCTAATCCCTATAAATTTCAAACTATGCCAATGGCATACAGATTCAGGACAGGAAAAATAATAAGGCAACCTTGGGACTCTGCTACTGTCTAATTTCTTTCTACCTTTCCCAAGCTTTCCATTGCAAACATTTAGCAGGAAATTGTATTTGTGTTTTCATAATATATGTACAAAAATGATGCTCTTAAATGCACATATAGTAAATAAAATTAATTAATCTTATGCCTGTTATGACCAAACATGAAATTTCAGATTAGGCTACAAGTGGAAGCAAAGCTGGTCATCATATGCTAGTTCCTCTTTGGGACAGTTAAAAGAAAAATCCTCATTTAAGCTGGCATGAATTTGAGTCTGCTCAAGAAAAGCTAAGGAATAATTAATATTAGAGTATTTGATGTATCAAATACCAATTCACAGAATATACATTTGAAAGAGGACCTCATTTTACAGGTGAGACACTTGGGGCCCACATAGGTTAAGTAACCTTACATCAGTCTTGCAGCTGGCTAGTAGCAGAGTGAGGACTGATGTCCAGATCTCCAGTATCCCAGTTCAGCATACTTTGAAGTGCACCATACTGACTTTCTGGTATAATGTCACTTATACTACCATCATTATCATCATCAGTCTACATACTGTTACCTACTTGCATAAATTTCCACATTTTTAACTGATAAAATGGTGGGGAGGAGGAACAGAAAATTAGGCTCAGAGTATTCATATAAACTGTTCCTGCCACATACCTATTAAAATAGGAAACTGGTGAACTCTAAAGCACCTGGAGCTGCAGCCAGGAACATGATTTTCTTAGGCCAGTTATTTATTTATATTTTAATAAGCTGAGTCACTTATGCCTCTTAGCAACTCTAAACTTACAGTGTTCAAGTGACCTATAATATCACTTATAACCACAGCAACTCTAAAAAGAAAAATAACATGCAAGAAAACATTTTGCCCTTTCCAACTCAAAATTAGAGAAGCCAAGAACAATAGGATAATAGAAGTAAATATGCTAAAATTTGTCACATAACTATCTCTGAACCTCACTTTATGTAACAGATATATCCCTTTAAAAGTGGCATATAATCTCATTTTTTGTATAGGGTGTTACTTAAATGTCTCATAAAAATTGCTATTTATAGAAATTATGTGGCAAATACTCTGGTAAAATATTTTTAAAAGATCCATGAATTCCTCAATTCACATTTTATGATTTAGGACTTTTGTTTATTGGGAACATGAGTTACTGTTGTCTTCATCATATCTACAGGACACAGAATATGCTTCTTTGTGCAGAAAAACAGTGTGAAATAGCATCATCTAGTTT
The DNA here is from genome assembly GCF_016433145.1 of Gracilinanus agilis. Classification (NCBI taxonomy): domain Eukaryota; kingdom Metazoa; phylum Chordata; class Mammalia; order Didelphimorphia; family Didelphidae; genus Gracilinanus; species Gracilinanus agilis. The sequence goes on from NC_058135.1 coordinate 88,291,920, forward strand.
CAGACACTGTTGCTCAATAATTTGCAGTTTACCCTGGGATAGCAGTATAATATATACCAGTGATGGCAAACCTTTAGAAACTGAGTGCCCAAACTGCAAACTTCATGCTACATGTGGACCCCCATCTTACCCCAGTCAGGTGAGGGAAGAAGCACTCCCATTGGGCTGCTGGGCAGAGGGGTAGGTGATGGGGGAAATGTCCTCAGGCACATGGAAAGGGGGAGGGGAGCAGCCCCCTCTGGCATGGATTCACCAACATGGGTACATACTATACTGAAAAGAGCCCCACACTAGTCAGGGAACCTGGTTTTCAGTTCTGGCTCTGCCTCTTAGTTTCTGTGTTGGCAAGTTTTTTGTCCTCCATCTCTTCACTTTTATGATGAAAGGGATGCCAGGAACCAGGACCAACCAGGATACACAGCTTAAGTTCCTATTCCCAAGTACACCTGCCTAATTCTTCAGTAAATTTGCTTGAACTGAGCCTGTGGCCCCCTTGTCCCTATATGCATGTGGGCGACCCTACCACTTCCCAATTTGGGTTCCCTCAGGCCTTCCGGTTCATTGGGGAGACAGGGTTGCTTCCTATTGTCACCCCAATATTGCCAGGGGCTGCTCCATTCCAGGCACACTCATTTAACCTCCTATTTAAATTATAGTCTGTGCCTGAAAAAAAAATGGAGTGAACTAGATGACTTCTACAACTGAAGGAAGAAGAGACAATAATGAGTTAGGTTTTAAGAAGCCTCTAAATTAAAACCAATATTCAGACAAAATAAGACGCAAAACCCAAACAGTATCTCAAAGAAGACCCACTTTTAACATTGGAGCAGGAGCCCTAAAATAAATGGTGAAAATATGAGAGTAACATTATAACTCAAGAATACAAGACCAAAGTTGGGACTACCTAAAAGGCATGATTTGAAAGATGCCAGAAAACCTGGCTACTAAAACACTAATGCCTCTAATAATCTTGTCATTCTTACCATTAAAGTCACTAATGGATTAAACAACAAAAATGATGAGCTATTGGAAGATGTCTACTATTATGGTTCCTGGAAACAGTCATTATCCCATTAGTAGAGATGAATTTATTGGTTTAGCTAAGTAATAACCTTTGAAACAAGTACAGGAGAGAGGTTTAGGTAGACAGAACTGAAAAACCTTGGGGATCTAAGTCATCTTGAAGCCTGTGACTTGGGCAGGTTCAGAACAATGAGGTTTTCTGGGTAGATAGATATCTGTTGGGAAGAGGAAAAAATGGGGTGTGGTAGGACTAAAAGGTAAAATTTACTTTCTCTATAACTTTGTCACATAAATCTATGCTCTAAAGCAGGAATCCTTAATCTTTTTTGTCTGAGGAAGGTCCTTTACAGAATAATATTCTTAAAAGAATAAAATAAGATACACAGAATTATACAGAAAACCAATTATACTGAAATATCATTAGCAAAATATTTTTGAAAAACAAGTTCACAGACCTCAGGCTATGACTCTCTGCTCTCAAGGCAAGTTCTGACAGCTGAAAAGCTTCCCATAATCCTGTTTTTGGTCTTTCTAACATTCAGTTCTGGGAACAATTTTGGAGTTGTATAGTGGATCTTAATTGCCGTAAAAGATAAATTGGAATAAATTTCTAAGGCAACTGTATCTCAAAACACAGAATATTTTAAATTCATATCAAACCTTGAATTATACTATGAAGAAATTCAACTTACAATGCAACTTATGAAACAAATAAATAAAAATTTAGTTATACCTGATATTTCTAAGTGGGCTACCATACTCAGCATCAGAACTTCTCATATGGTGTGACCATCCAGTCTTCACAGCCAGTTCGGTTATTATTTTAACCTTATCTTAGTTATTTAAATCATAATTATCTAAACTTCTGGATTTCTTCCATGAAGGAATGCAACAAAAAGCATCAAAGTTGTTGGTGGCTCATACTAATGGCAGAAAGGGCATTGGACAATATCAGACTTAAGTTCTTATTTTGCCTCTGCTGTTAAAATAATTATGGGGACTTGAGTGGTCCCCTCCATACTCTGTGCCTTAGTTTCTTATATTCTAAAGTGATGCTTACATTCGAGAGTTCATAAGATTTATTTTAGCTCTGTGTCTATTTTTCTAAATTCTACTACACTAGCTTTTTCAAGTCTATCAGCCAGATTAATATTTTAGGAATAACCTTTTATGTAGTTGTCTACTTTAACAGAAGACACATGCATAGCAATTCATCTTAAAGCTAATTTTTCTTGAAGCAGGCCTACTTAATATTTACTAGGCCTTATTCCATTTATTAACACCTTCCCATGAAGCTTCATTATGAATGTCAAGGTGAACTTGGATTATTGCAGGATAAGCTCATGGAGCACAAAATCTTGAGCATTGTACCAAGGTAGTAAAGCTTTGAATGTGGGCCCCACAAGGGACTTTATATATGTCATTGAAGGTTCTGTCTAGATATGGTTGGAGAAACTCATCATCAAAGGTTAGAAAGCCAAGAAATGACTTTTTTTTCACTCATAGTAGCTCATGAAGCAGTCCCCTAAAACATAAAAGGGGTGTGATCTGCATGTGTGGAGAGTGGATGCACACCAAGAAAATCATCTTTGAAGTTGAAAGTCGTCCTTATTAACAAAGTTCTCAGTTATGAAGGTTGATTATATTCTTTTTTATTTAACTTAGACAATAATTATTCTTCTGTAACATGAAGTTTTTGCTGCTGTTTTTGTTCCTTGAATTATTTTTGTTTCTATTTTCTAATTTAACAATATGTCTCTTGTAATTATTCATAATTCCCCATCTGCCGTTCATTGATAGGCAATATTAGAAATTGTTTAGACAACTTCAAAAAAGAGCGAAACATCTTCCAAACCTAAGTATATAGGATAGTCTCATGAAGAGTTATTATTACTATAATTTACTCCTATCTGATTTATTCAAATCTAAGTGTCAAAATTGTGACACTACTAAGTGCAAAATAAACTGTTTTCATGGATTGTGGCACTTTTCTTCTTGTACCTTAATTATATCAGCTTTTCTTTTCTTTTTGTTGTTCAGTCTTTGCAGCTGTGTCCAACTCTTTGTGACCCCATTTGGGTTTGCCATTTCTGCCTCCAACTCATTTTACAAATGAGGAAATGGGGGCGAATAGGCTTAAATGATTAGCCCAGGGTCACTGAAGCTTCAGGTCTTCTGACTCCAAGCCCTCACTCTCTCCATTGTACCACCTAGCTGCCCCTTTCTTTTCCTACATATGATCATTAGAAGGACCATATAGCAGTTATCACTACAGTATCAGGTAGGGGGGCAGTTGTTATTCAATACTTAACAAACATTACTGTGAAAGTTTATTACACAGTATTTATGCTACCATTCAATCTTAAGGTATATTACATGTTCCTAGGGTTTCTGGGTTATGGCTTAGCCTACTGAATTTTATATTCATATTACATTTTACATTGTACTATATATGTGTGTGTGTATGTATGTGTGTGTGCGTGCATACATATGTGATTCTAGCATCAAGTGATTTAATCTGTATGGAGAGTATAGACATTCTCTCCGGTGATGCTCATCATAATCTTTTTCATATCTTACAAGAGAGTCTTTGATAGTGGCTGGGGCTGAAAAATTCATCACCCACCAGGATGGCAGTGAGCCTCTGCACACTTCCAGCTGAGGTTGACTCTAGTTTGTCACTGGACCTCTGTCTGAAGCCTCTCCAGCTTGTAAGGATTTGCCAGACTTCTCACTCTGCTGACAATGCCTTAGAGAGCCCAAGGTCACGAGTACCCCATGATGAAAGGAATAGCAGGAACTATGCTTTGTAGAAGAAAAATGTTTTAAAATAAAATCAAAATCTCTCCTTTTTTTTGGACTTGACCTGTGACTTCAAGGAACTCCAATGAGAAAACTTCCTCCACCAGCGAAGTTCAAAGTCTGCTCTGCAACTTAGTCTTAGAGTTGCCAGAGGTACTTCGAAGTTAAGTGACTTGTCCAGAGCCACACAGCTAGGAAGTATTAGATGTAGGATGTGAACCCAAGTGCCTAACTACTGCTCTGATTTTCTTTTAGATTTTTTTCATTTCATTTTATAATATGTAATCTGTAATAGTAAGAACACTTTACCAATTTTTAAATAGTTTGCAATCTGATTGATAATATATCATAGTAAAATGTACTTTTTCTCCCGGACATGACCATCGCCAATTTAAAACAGAAAAACAAAAATAAAACCTCTATAACAACTATATTATTCACTGTTATTTATGGCATCTTTTCTACTAATTCTCTAATTTAAGTTGCAGATTACTAATGATTGTTTTAAGCCCAGGGTCTATTCAAAGTCTATATCATTCAAAATGTCAAAGGAAAATGTCTTGGAATTTATTGTTCATTCTCTTGAATCCATTCTAAATAATTTAAAATAACAAATAATCTCAACAATCCATCTAAATAATCAAGAACTTTTTGAATTAAATTAACAATAGATAACATAGCACATTTTACTAGAATATTTTATCAAATTACAATCAATTTTAAAACCATGTAAGTTGTCCCTTATTTTTAGAAAATAGTTATCCATATTTAGATCTTCTTTCCTAGGTAATTCTTGCTTTTTCCTCACACTTGATCATCTAACCACAAATCTCTAACAAATGCTTTCGTAGATAGTTAAAAAATGAATTTGACTTAGCACAGCATAAATCATGTTACAGAAACGACTCTTGCAAAGGAAATTTCTAATCAGCGACATACTTGCAGAGCTTCCTACAATATTAGCCTAGGCTATTCAAAGTATTTGCCTTTGTTCATGCCTGCAATTTTCATATAGGTAGTGCACTTAAAACACTCCAAGATAAAATATAGTATTTCATGGTAATCTTAGAACTGGTAGGAACAAAAAAAAATAAATCCCCAGTCTAATTTTTTAAAGCCATTACTTTTTTATTACTTTTTATTACTATATACAGAATAATCAGGAAGTGCTAGTCAAAATTTAGTCTATTTCTCTAATAATACAAAGGAAGATGAATGAAGATTGGTAAGAAATTCCCAATTTTTAATTTTCTGAATCATTTATACATTTTGTTTTCCTGAAGACACATTAAAATCCATGAAAAAAAGATATGAGGAATCTAAATGAGTAGCTGCTAGATAAAATGGATGTACAAAACAAAGAATAATAATAGTTTTTGTTATGTTTTCTAATTACAAGATGATTAAGACCAACATGCATATTTGAAGGCAGGTTAAGGTTGTATTCTAATGTCCTCTAATAAAGTTGTCTCAGCCTCTCCTTGATGGTGACCTTATGCTGGAAGAACAAAACTTTTGACAAAAGCTATATTGAAATGAAATGGGGGCCAGTGGGGTGGCTCTGTGGATTGAGAGGGAAGCCTGGAGATGGGAGATCCTGGGTTCAAATCTGGCCTCAGACATTTCCTAGCTGTGTGACCCTGGGCAAGTTACTTGACCCCCCATTGCCTAGTCCTTACCACTACTTCTGCTGTGGAACTAATACCTACTATTGATTCTAAGACAAAGGTAAGGGCTAAAAAAAAAGTAGAATGCTTTGGGGTATAGATTTCATAACCAACTGTGACTTTAGCTCAAAAACCAGTTTAGCCAAGCTCAGAAAAGGTGCAATGTCAGAATTATGGTCACCAAGTGACATTTTTTTGCCTTAATATAGTTGAAATCATTGCCCTTCCAAAATCCTGAAGAAATAATATCAATATCAGAATCACTAAATGCTTTGTGGACTAAATTGAAACTATTAAGCAAGGATGTCAGATTTCTTTTAGCATATGTTAATACTTCACAAATCTATGATTGATTTCATCTGCATGAATATACTCTCTGTAGCAGAGCAGCTTGCCTGTTTTCCCTGATCCGAAAAATAGTCTTTGAGATTTGCTGAGGCATAGAAAAAATCCATCAACCTGAGGTCAAACTTCTCAGAACGTAAAGCAACACAGCAGATTTTGATCAACTGTTGTGATGCCCTCATGTGTTGAATTTCAATCCAATTTAAAGATGTGCGTAGGAGATTCAAGTACTTCCATAGAGATACTTGCTTCCCTTGTAAAAATCAATGTTATTGTGGCCAATGTGTTTGTAAAGAATAATTTTGTATAATGTTTCAAATTTGAGTCTTATCACTTAGGCAGATCTCCCTCACTTCAAAGAAACTGAGGTCACTTTCTCAAGGTCATAGGGTTTTTTTTAAGTTGCTTTTGTTTTTTTGAACCCTTAATTCCTGTTTTAGAATTGATACTAAGTATTGGTTCCAAGGCAGAAGACTGGTAAGGAGTTAAATGGAGTTAAGTTACGTGCCCAGGATCACACAGCTAGGAAGTGTTGGAGGCCAGATTTTAACCCTCCTGTCTCCAGACTTGGCTCTCTATCCACTGAATCATCTAGATGCTTCCCCACCCCCATCCCTCAAACGGTTTTAAAATGAGAAAACTTGCGCCTGATCCCAGGTGTCCTGTATCCAGTCGAACTGCATTTCCACTGTACCAAGTTGGCACTAAAATGAAAACTTATTACAAGGTTTATTTGTTTAAGGCAAATGTGAATAAAGGATTTAAAGTATTAATATAAATATAAGGAATAAGAAATAAATGCTTCCTATAGATGTATACGAAGCGTCCATAAACTATTTATTTCTCTGGTAAGTATTTAAAATTGCACAGGGTAGAAAAGGCCAACACAAATAACCAGACTGAACTGGCCATTATGATACCCTCTAATTTTGGAAAATCACAAATATATGTTATTTTCACTCTAGGCAAGCATTTTGCAACAGGTATTTAATTTCCAATATATTTCAACTTAAAATAGTTCTTCTTCCTACAAAGTCTTAAATAACCTAAAATTACTTCCTCTGAATAGCAATTTCTAAACCAGCCAATTAGACTGGCAAAGATTTTTCATACATATTCTGATACAAAATACAAATTTGAATGTTGCCAAATCCATTATTTACATATTGAATGTTCTCTTGTAACCTGTAACTCAGAGCCCCCAAGAGGTCATTTGATCCTGTTCCTCAGGTTAGACAAGTATAGTATTATCATTATTCTGATTTTACATATGTCCAGTAGGGCAGAATCTCCCATGATCCAGTGAATAATTTTCTGGCAGATTGTGTTGAGGAAGGATATCAAACACCTTACCACCTTATTCAAAGGCAAAATTGGAATGAAGTGCAGAAAGAATGTGCTTATACCTGTACTCTCTAGAAGTGGAGGAAACTGAGGTCAAGAGTTTTGAAATTAAGTAGACTAAGTAGATTTAAAGTTTAATACCAACATAGGGAACAACCAGGACCCACCAGGCTGCCTTAGGAGAGGCAAGTTGGTCAGGGTGGGAAACAGTGCAAATCAAAGCTTCTCCACTGGGCAGGCTATTGTTCCACTTTACATCTGCTGCCCTGTCTAGTTTCATCTTCACAGAAAGAGATGTCCTAATGCCACAAAGTATCTCTGTGCCAGGTAACCCCAGTGTCCCATGCCCCCATTGTTTTTCTGTCTCCTTTTGTGTGTCTCTGACTTTAGCTTATAAACTCCTTGTGGGTAGGGATTATTTTTCTTTTTATTAATTGTATTCCCATTGCTTAGCATATAGTAGGTGCTTAATAAATGTTCATTAGATTGCATTTCTACAGCCCAGCCTGGGCAAGATAGGGAGAGAAAGAAAGGAAGGAAGGAAGGAAGGAAGGAAGGAAGGAAGGAAGGAAGGAAGAAGAAAAAAAGTGATTCATCTGTTTAAATATAAACTCACTATGTCCTTGCTGTAGTCTAGGTATATAATTCTTTGTAAATTTATTTTTGTTATAGTCATTAAAAGGTCAAAGAGCATGGTACTTGGAGTCAAGAAGAACATGAATCCAAATCCTGCATCTGACATGTATTAGCTATATGACTCTAGGCAAAAGATGACATTTGTGTCTCAGTTTCCTCATCTGTCATGATGCCAGTAATACCTATATTAAAAAAATGCTACAAGGGTAGAAGTGGAGTTAAGTGAGATTTTTTACAAAATACTTTGCAAACCTTAAAGTAGAATATAAATATCTGCCCTTATTAATACCCAGGAAAATGATTCATAATATTAGATATCTAGTTCATCACAATGGCCTCATCTTCCTATTAGAATACATTTTTTGTATAATGATATTTCTTTTCCCTTCATTACAATAAAGTTGCCTCCATGTTGTTTCTTCATTGTATATTTTTCTTCAATTTAAACCAGCACACATTATTAAGTATTTGTTTTGTGTTCATCTTCATCAACAGAGGAAGCTTCTCACTAAGAGGTTACCACACTAAAGAAATTACAAGTTTAGAAGAAAAAAGTTGTATGAGGCACTCGGTTAGGCAACTAAGTGGTGTTGGAGTGGTTTTTGGGTATTAGTCAAACAGCAAAAGAACTGGAGCTATAAAAAAGACTTCCCTTGCTTGCATGTCCCTTCTTGTGGATAACAATATTCTTTTGTCCTACAATTTCTCTTCCTCAGTGGCTTATATAGAAAACCACCCATTGATCAAATCAATAATTAAGCGCTTACTATGTGCTAGATACTGGAAATACAATGTTTAAAGAATGAAATTATCCTTACTTTCAATTAATTTAGATCTAATGGAGGAGAATCAGTTGTGTCCAACTCTTCATGATCCCATGGACTGTACTGTCCATCGGGTATTCTAGGTAAAGATATTGGATTGGCTTGCCATTTCCTTCTCCAGTGGATTAAGGAATAGGTTAAGTGACTTGCCCAGGGTCACACAGGTAGTACAAGTCTGAGGTCAAATTTGAACTCAGGTCTTCCTAACTCTAGGCCTAATGTATTTCCTGGGCTATCTAGCTGCCTCCTAATGAAGGAGATTAATACACATAAAATATATAAAGCACAAATATAAAGTAATACATACATACACACACACACACACACACACAAAATAGTCAATCATAAGAAAGTAAGGGAGAGCGGGCACCGGCAGTAGGAGACATTAAAAAAAAGTTTCATACAGAAAATGGTGACTGAATGGCATCTTAAAGGAAGAGAGTAACTCTCTCTGTGGCAGGAAAATGGAAAAAGTACAATCTAAGGATGGGAGAAGGCCAGTGCTTCCACTGGAGATGGAGTGTAGAGTGAGGAACAAAGGACAATTTAAATAGATAGCAGATTGTGGAAAAGAGAACAATGAGATTGGGAAAATCTGTTGAGTAGGGGTTGTATAGGGCTTTAAAATCTGAACAGAGGAGATAATATTTTATCTAAGAGGCAATTAACAAGAAGCTACTGGAGTGGACTGAGTAAGGGAGCAGCAGGACTAGATCTAGGCTTAAGGAAAATTATTTTAGCAACAGTATGTGAAAAAGGTTGGCAAGGTGAGGTGCTCGAGAAATCATTAAGGAGGCTACTGAAATAATGTAGGGAAGAGGAAGATTAGGTATCTGTGGGAGGGGAGAGAAGAGGGGCCTGATGAAAGGGATATAAAGGTAGAAATAGGAAGATTTGGCAAACTAATGAAGGTGAAGGAAAATGTAGTCTGGAATAATACTGAGATTATGAGCCTGAGATCCTAGAAGGAGTGCAACACCTTTGACAGAAATAAGGACGTTAGGAAAAGGGGAGGGTTTGAGGGGAAAGATAGTAAGTCCAGTGTTAGAAATGTTGACTTTCATATATCTCTAGGATATCAGTTTGAAATATCCAATAGGCAGCCTTTGATATGAGATTGAAGTTCAGGAGAGAGAACTAGACTGGTGATGTAAATCTAGGAATTATCTGCATAAAGACGATAGTTAAACCTATGGCAGCTGATAAAAAATTTATCTTTCTAGGAAAGATAATATATTTACAGAATTTTATAAAAATCAACTGTATTTACCCGATATGGTTCAAAGATGGGGGAGAGGGGAGAAAGGGGACTGTTAAGAGTTTTGTTTACTTTTTGTTAAATAATTTCACAAAGCATCTGCTAAATACAGAAAAACAAAAAAGATGTTTTTACTATTTCTTTAAAATATATTCGATATGTGATTATTATACACATCATTATGTTAAATACACAGGTCTATGTTAAATGCATATAATACTGAATGTTCTTATCATAAACTTCAATATAATTTCAGTAGTGGTGGGTACTTTCATTACCCCAAGGCTTCTGCTAACTTCAGAGAGACTTTCCTATAAAAAGGTAGCTCATGGTATTGCTGGTGATGTTGATATTCTAGACTCAAGATAGCAGCAGCTACAACATTTAAAAATATTATAGGCTGTGTCTCTTAATCTTCCTACATCACAGATCTGATTATGTCACTCTCCTCCCTCTCACATTCAATAAACCCCAGTATTTCCTTGTTGTCTTCAGGAACTAATATAATATCCTGTTGGTTTTTCAGGCCCTTCATAGCTGAGCCCTTTCTACTTTTCCAGTCTTTTTATATCTTACTGCCCTCCTCTTACTCTTCCATCCAATGACACTGGCCTCCCTGCTATTCCTCAAACAAAACACACATCTCATGATTCTATGCATTTTCACTGGCCCTCTCCCTTGCCTGGAGCACTAGTAATCTTGCCTCCTAGCTTCCTTCAAATCTCAAACTCAAATCCTGTATTCTGCAAGAAGCCTTTCTCAATCCTTGATGCCTTTTCTTATTTATTTTCTCTTTTCCTACTTCGGCTGTATGTCTTGTTTATACATTGTTGTTTGCATTGTAGCCTGCCCTCATTAGACTGTGTACTCCTTGAGGGAAGATAGTTTTTTGCAGGGGGTTGGTTTTGTTTTTGTTTTATCTTTCTCTGTATCTCCAACGCTTAGCACAGTGCCTGGCAAATAGTAAGCATTTAGGTACTTGTTCACTTTTTCAGTCAACAGTCATTGTTGCTTCTCACATAGTACCAATCTAGGTTTGTGGCGACTGGTATAACAACTAAGATAAAATATGCCTTAAGCTCCCACAGGGTGCAAAATACCTAGGGAGAAAACAAACTAGGCGCTGGCTCTGCTCTGAGGAAGGATAAAACAGGTTGGTCTCCTCTTTATTCTTAATCAAGGCAGATCAAACTGCAGCCTCCATCCTGAAATCTTCTTGTTGAGGGTACCTAGATGTGATACCAGAATGGCTCAGATTGGCATGGGGCAGGGACCTTACCCGACCGACCATCAGTTAGGACTCAGAGCAAAGCTACAGAGCAGGCACAGAGACAGAGAAGTGGCCCCTCTACGCCCCAAAAAGCCAGAGGGAAGAAGTTTTATCAAAGCCATTCCCACCCCACCCCTTCCCCTTACCCCGTGCCGCTCCTAGCAGCTCGCCCACCACCTGCATGCCTCAGGTACCAATAGGATTCCTTGCCCAGGTGCCTCCCTCCCTAGCCCTGGTGTCCCCACTCTAACCAACCCCATTCTGGCGCTCTGTCCCGGGCCACCTGGGCCAGGACAGTCCAGATTTCCTTACCTGCTGGAAGTGCCCAGAGTGAAGGCTGGGGACAGCGGCAGGTGCTGAAAGGAGACTGAGGGACAAGCATGGCCCCGCCTCGGCCCCGCCCGGCCCCTCCACCCTCCTCAGACTGGGCTCCCTCCTGGGCGGGGAAAGTAGATGGGATGGGCGTGGACCAAGAAGAGGGGAGGTGGACCTTGTGAGAGGGCGGAGGTGGAGAGACCACGTGATGAGAACACCGCCTTCTAATTGGAGACCCCGGGGAGAGGCAGGGACAGCCAGGATCCTCGAGGACCCTGTAGGAGAGTAGTGGTAACCTGGCAACGGGGAATCAGGGGCTCGTGGCTGGGGAAACCTGGGCGAGGGTAGAGAGGTCTGGGGGCGGGGCGGGGAGTGGAGCAGAGGGAGGAGCAAACTGGGGTGTGGCTGGAACCTGTTGAGGACTGGGAAAGCTCCAGGTGGCCTCCCTTTGAGCCCCGATCCTGGTTTCCCACTCCCGTCCTAGTGCTCTCTCCTTTGCCTCCCCTTTTGTTCCCTTTCCCCTTCCTTTCCTTTTCTCTTCCCCTTCTCTCTTCTGACCTTTCCCCTTTAATCCTTTCTCACCTCTCCTTTTTCCTTCTCCCTTTTGCTCCACATCTTCTTCTCTTTCTCTCCTCTTCTTCCAACTGCTCCATTCTTCTTTCACTTTCCATACTTTTTCTCCTTGAGCGCAAAACTGTTTTCTGTCTTCCTTTGTATATGCCCAGTGCTTAACACAGTGCTTGGCACATAGGGGGGCTTAATAAATGCTAGTTGACTGACATTGTTTTCCTTCTTCTGCTTCTCTTCTTCTCCCTTTCTCTCTCCTTCCCTACCTCCTATTCCTCTCCTCTTTTTCCAACTCAATTTCCTCTCATTTTTCCCTTTGTCGTGATAAAAACCTTCAATAAAGAGAAACCAAGACACGAAGTTCTGATCACGATCAGTTTCATATGGCTAGCAAATACCAATATATCAGAGCCAAGACTCATCTGTAGTTAAAGATGCATCTGACAGTCAAAGCTACTTTTATAGTGACTATTCAGATTTTACTTGTGAGTGGTTGGTACTGCTCACATCAGTTCCTCAGTAGGTGGACCAATATCCAGGACTTTCAAGTCTTGGGGTAGGCAAACATCTTGTCATCAAGTTGACTCGTTGCCCATGGTAAGCAAAAGCTCACAGATTAAAATTTTTGTAGTTAGACTTTAGTTCATAAGAATAATGAAGTTAAACACTTACAAATTTTAGTAATAGGGTCTGTACAATTAAGTCTGAATTTGATTTACAAATTTTTATTCTGATTAGATATAATTTTCAATAATTAATCATGGAATATCAATTTTAAAATTTCACAATAGGCAACTGAAGTTATAAGCTTAAAGGAACTCAAAGTCACATAATGAAGGAACCATCCAATACATAGTGAGTGGATCATTAATACATATTAGATTGACTAAATTTTAATTAAAATAATAAAAATAAAAAATGGGGTATCAATTTTCAATTTCATATTTTTCTTGAGTTCTTCACTCTCTCCAGGCCTTCTTATTTCAATCAATCAATAAGCTTTGCCTACTATGAACCACAGGATGAAGATGAAAAATGAACCATTCTTTGCCCTTAAAGAGTTTATATTCTATAGGAGAAACAATTTGTACTCATATGTAACTCTGCTTTGCTAGGGCATACAAATCTCAGTCACTTTTACACACAGTTTTCCCAGAATCTGCTAAGATACCCATTTTTGTGTATTCTGGGATCAGTATGTTGGGCTATCTATACAAAATAAATATGAGGTATTTGAGGACAATGTGCCTCTAATAGCTGGGAGGACCAGGAATGGTAAGGCCTATAGGAAATAATGTTTGGGGTGAGTTTGAAGAAAACCAGAAAGAAAAACTGTGCAAAGGCAGGGAAACAGAAGATGAAATGCCCTATGACAGAGAAAAGAAATCAACCAGTTTGGATCAATAAAGTACACGAAGGGACATACTGTATAATAAATCTGAAAAAGGTAGTAGTCATATTGTGAAGGGCTTTATGTGCCAAAAAGTTTGTATTTGATCCTAGAAACAATAAAAAGGCACTCGAACTTCTTAAGCAAGGGTCAGAGCTTAGAACATGGTCAGACTTGTGCTTTAGGAATATCAAACAGTCGAGCGGATGATGGGTCAGAAAGAGAGGCACCTTAAATAAGGGTGGTCCTATCAACAGGAGTGGAGAAAAATGGATGGGCATATGAGACATACTTTGCAGAACTGAAAAGACTTGGCAATTGTTTGAAGGTGGTAAAGAAAAGAGAGTATGAACTGTAGATATTAAAATTAATATGTAAAAGCTAAGTTTATATTTTATAAAGTTTTATTAATAATAACTAAAGTAAGAGACCTAGCTCTTCAGCCTGCTTGCCAGAGCAAAAGAGGCAAGAGGGAGGAGCTACAGAACTTATAAAACAATAATGTGACCTCGTAAATGTGGAGGTACAGGAGAGATTAAAGGGAATTTTGGGAAATACTAAGGGACTTCTGGGGGATGCAGTCCAAGGTTCAAAATCTCCATTTATACAGAACCTAAGTCCCTGAAAAAAAATGGGACTCTCAACAGAAACAGGGAAGTTTGGAAGAGTAGTTGATGTAGGGAGCAAAAGTAATGAATTATTTTTTTCAATATGTTTAGTTTGAGATCCCTATAGGCATCTAGATGGAAATGTCCAATAGGCAATTGGCATCAGCATAGAGCTTTGGAGAAAGATTTGATTGGAAATAAAGATTTGAGATTCAACTATATCGAAATAATAACTGAATATGAGAATGGATTAGATGACCAAAAGAATATAAAGAAAAAAAGAACTCAGGGCAGAGTATTGGGGTACACCCACAGTTAGAAGATAGAGTAAAGATGATGATTCTACAAAGGAAAGCAAAATAAGATGGTTGTACAAGTAGGAGAAGAACCAAAAGAAGAAATTGTCACAAAAACCCAGAGGAGAAAACCAGGAGGATAGAATGGTGAATAATGTCAAGTCCTGCAGAGAGGTTAAGAAGTATTGACATTGGAAATGGTTATTTGTGGTGTGGTGATTTGAGGACCAAGTCTAGAGATAGGAAGCCTGAATTCAAATCTAGTCTCAGATACTTACTAACTGCATGACCCTGGGCAAGTCACTTGTCTGCCTCCAGTTTCCTCACCTATAAAAGCAGGATAATAGAACCTACCTTACAGGATTGTTGGGAGGATGAAATGAGATAATATTTACAAAGCAATTAGCACAGTTCCCGGAACATAATAGGCACTTTATAAATGAATATCATCATCCTTTTCCCTTTCCTCTTCACCCAGTTTGGCAATTTAAAAAATCTTGATCATATACAAACATTTTTACTCCAAGGTAGGGAGTCTATTTTTTCCCTCACATATTCAGCAGAAAATTCTGCCTCTGCTGAGAATGTGAATCTTGGCAAGATACCAAGGCCCAGCTATACCCTCAGGTATTCAAGCAGCTCCTTAGGAGATGCCTATGCCTAGGATTGAGTTGTCTTCATTGGGTCAGAAGGGATCATAATAGCTAAAATGCTTTTACCATCGTTGAAAACTGGCATTTTCATTGTGGATTTGAGAAGGTTGGAAACATTTGACATCTCCCAAATTTTAAACTTGAAATTGTTAAAATAGTATTGCCAATGGTTTCATGGGTAGAAGAGTAGGATCTGCCAATATAAGAAATTAGACAAGGTTAAACATCTAAATTCCTAAAAAATATGAACGAGTCAAAAGGATAAAAAAGTAAATTAATTCTCTCTACCAAATGCAGTAATTGAGCTTATGAAACTAACAACTGACATTTGCACAATGCTTTAAAGTATGCAAAGCATGCTTCCAATGACTTCCAATATTTCCATTTTACTGATGTGGAAACTGAGGCTCAGATGTTAAATGATTTAATAACAACCACATAGCTAATTAGTACCTCAGGTATGTTTTGAATCCAGGTTTGGGCTCCTTGCCTAGATCTCTATAAAAGATTTATTCATCTTTTAATTTACATTCACTTAAATCTGACTGCTTAATTCATGCCTCTTTTTTTGTTAAATTCATAAATTCATTTTTCCCCTAATTACATGTAAATTTTTTTTAACATTTAATGTTTATTTTTTAAAATTCTGAGTCCCAAGCTCTCTCCCTCCCTCCCTCCTTCCTCTCCCAGAGCTGACAAGTAATCAGATATAGATTTTACATGTGCAATCATGCAAAACATTTTCTCTTAGTCTTTTTGTGGAAAAAGACTAAAAAAAATGAAGAAAGAAAGTGAAATATAAGTATGCTTTTTTCTGGATTCAGGTTTCATCAGTTCTTTCTTTGGAGGCAGATGGAATTTTTCATTATGGGTTCTTTAGAATTGTCTTGGATCATTGTATTACTGATAATAGTTAAGTCATTCACAGTTGTTCATCATACAATATTGTTGTTACTATGCACAATATTTGTCAGGTTCTGCTCACTTCACTCTTCTTCAGTTCATGTAAGTCTTTCTACGTTTTTATTAAATCGTTCTGATCACCATTTCTGATAGCACCATTCTTTTTTTCTTTTACTGCAAACTATTTTTTTTAGAAAAAAATTTTCCATGGTTACATAATTCATGTTCTTACTCTCTCCTTCCCCCTTTCACTCCCCATCTCCCCATAGCTGATGTTCATTTCCACTGGTTTCTTCATGTGTCATCAATGAAGACCTATTTCCATATTCTTAATAGTTGTACTAGGGTAGTCCTTTAGAGTTTACTTCCCAAATCATGTCTGCATCACCCCATGTGTTCAAGCAGTTCTTTTTCTTCTGTATTTCCACTCCTGTAGTTCTTCCTCTGAATATAGATAGTGTTCTTTTCAATAAATCCCTCAGAACTGTCCTGGGTTATTGCATTGCTGCCAGTACAGAAGTCCATTACATGTGATTTTACCACAGTGTATCAGTCTCTGTGTACAATGTTCTCCTGGTTCTGCTTCTTTCACTCTGCATCAATTCCTGGAGGTCATTCCAGTTCACATGGAATTCCTCCAGTTCATTATTCCTTTGAGCACAATAGTATTCCATCACCAACAGGCACCACAATTTGTTCAGCCATTCCCCAATCAAAGGGTATCCCCTCATTTTCCAATTTTTTGCCACCACAAAGAGCGCAGCTATAAATATTTTTGTGCATGTCTTTTTCTCTATGATCTCTTTGGGGTACAGCCTAGCAATGGTATGGCTGGATCAAAGGGCAGGCAATCTTGTAGCGCTCTTTGGGCATAGTTCCAAATTGCCATCCAGAATGGTTGAATCAATTCACAACTCCACCAGCAATGCATTAATGTCCAATTTTGCCACATCCCCTCCAATATTCATTATTCTCCTCTGCTGTCATTTTAGCCAGTCTGCTAGGTGTGAGGTGATACCTTAGAGTTGTTTTGATTTGCATTTCTCTAATTATTAGAGATTTAGAACACTTTTTCATGGGCTTGTTGATAGTTTTGATTTCTTTATCTGAAAATTGCCTATTCATATCCCTTGCCCATTTATTGATTGGGGGTTGGCTTGATTTTTTGTACAATTGATTTAGCTCCTTGTATATTTGAGTAATTAGACCTTTGTCGGAATTTTTTGTTATGAAGATTTTTTCCCAGTTTGTTGTTTCCCTTCTGATTTTCATTTTTACAAAAACTTTTTAATTTGATGTAATCAAAATTATTTATTTTACATTTTGTAATTTTTTCTAACTCTTGCTTGGCAGATAGATTCCTAAGCATTTTATATTTTCTAGGGTGATTTTAAATGGTATTTCTCTTTCTAACTCTTGCTGCTGAGATGTGTTGGAAATATATAGAAATGCAGATGCTTTATGTGCATTTATTTTGTATCCTGCCACTTTGCTAAAGTTAAAATAAAATGACTTAAGTAAAATGACTTAGGCTTTTGAACATGAATTCTGCAATGGACTGAGATGAAGGATGACTTTAGGAAGAAATTAATGGCAAAATAAAGGCTGTTCTTAATCAGAGTGCATTAAAAAAGAAAGTAATTAGGGATACAGAGAAATTCAAATCTAAACCAGTCACGAAGTTGTCAGTTATAAAGACCCATAGGATCCATCAAAAATCAAATGGTCAATGTAGCCCCTTTTAAGATGAGGGGCCAATTAAAGTTCCAGGACACAATTGGAAAGAGCTGTAAAGTTTAATTATGTGTAAAAATTTAAGAAAGATTATCTATAATATTTCTGATGTTGGGCTTTGGTTGGTTAATGGCCTTCCATCTTTAGAGAAAGTGCTAATCTGCATTAGTGGAAGGAGTTTCCTCACTTGGAAGTTATCCTCCTCAAAATCAATAAAATCACAGTTGTAAAAAAGTACTTGTTGATTGATTGAATAAGATTCCTGTAGGAAATGACACCAGAGCCTTGAAGGAAGCTTTTAAGAGGTAAAGAGAGAATAAATGTCTTGGTCTTCTTCAGAATTAGTGTCAGAGAGTCCAGAAAGAGTGGTGGTAAAAAAGGGACTAATCTATCAGAAATGGACAACCCAGGATCAATGAGTGCCTTCTTCTGGGATCATTGGATCATAGCTTTAGAACTGGACAGACTTCAGAATTCCATCTTGTTTTTATCTCTTCATCTTTTCTTCTTTAAAAATGGATGCCTTGAGGGCAGCTGGGTGGCTCAGTGGATTGAGAGCCAGGCCTACAGACAGGAGGTCCTAGGTTCAAACCTGGCCTCAGACATTTCCTAGCTGGGTGACCCTGGACAAGTCACTTAACCCCCATTGCCTAGCCCTTACCACTCTTCTGCTTTAGAACCAATACACTATATTGATTCTAATATGGAAAGTAAGGGTTTAATAAAAAAAATAGATGCCTTTTATTCTTATCTCACATTCATTTTTGAATGTACCACTCTTTTCTCTTGTTCCATCAAGTCTTTCCTTGAAATGACTTTAAAATAGAAAGAAAAGATTAATGCAAACTGGGTTCCTTGATCTTGTCTCAGTCAGTCGGTGAGCCAACAAATATTTATTCCATGCCTTCTATGTGCCAGGCAAGGTCCTAAACACTAGGGATACACAGAAAGGCAAAAGACAGTCCCTACTCTGAAAGAATCCTCAGTTTAATGGGGAAGACAATATGCCCATTTTGTTGTTTAGTTGTTTCAATCATGTCTAACTCTTCATGACCCCATTTGGGATTTTCTTGGCAAAGATACCAGAGTAGTTTGCTCTTTCCTTCTCTAGCTCATTTTACAAATGAGGAAACTGAGGCAAAGTTAAGTGATTTGCCTAAGGTCACACAGCTAATAAGTGTCTGAGGTCAGATTTGAACTAGGGGACTCTCTTAGACCTCTATTTAGTATGCCACCTAGCTACTTCTTTAAAAGAGTAGACATTTAAAAATATTTAAAATAGCTTAACAATGAAAAATATTTAAAGCAATTTAAGTTAAACATTTATAAAATAGAGTAGGAAGCCACCAGATGATTTTCTCTGACTGTAATAGGAGGCCCATTTTATGAAGTGAGCCCCGAGCATTAAAAATGCTAATTAGGGCTCTGTCTCTTCTAGTCCTGTCCACTAGGTCTTAAGGGGAGAGAGTACTAAGGTGATCTAAGAAATGACAAGATAATTCTCCTCAGCCTGGTAGAGAGAGTGAAGTAGAACAGCCTAGCTCTCTTACAACTACTCCAAGGACTTTAACAAATAAAAAGGGGATCAGACTAAGGAGTAACTAGAATAAGTGAATTGTGCTATCTCACATCTGCACAAAAAGCTTGAAGGCACTGGGGAAGAGTTTTAGCCAGAAAAAAAACCCAAACAGGAGCTCAGTGCAGAGAAATATTCCAGTATGGATCACAGAGAAGCCAGGGATATCTAGATTGACCAGACTGGTCCTAGCTAAGGAGCCCAGAACCAGCAGTTGTGTGGTTCTGACCCCATACTGACACTTGGAAGTCTATGAGATTCTGACCAGGAGGGTAATTATCAGGGCATCACCTTCCTCCTTTCTCTTTCCTCCCCTCAACCCAGTTTGGGTAGTTGCTTTTGTATATCAATCTCCCTTGCAGGTTGCCCCAGCAGAGGTCAGCAGCTCCTGAGGTCCTTGAAGGATATAATACTTATTACTCAGACCCCAGGAAATACAGACCAGTAACAAAGGCAGGTCTGGCATTTCTACCAGAAGTACACAGAACCTGGCCTCAACTCAAAGCCCCAATTTGGGAAGTAAGGCTGGAAAAGGAATGAATACAAGAAAACAAGCACAATAAGGATGCTTTATGGATACAGGGATGCTCAAGACAAATCTGGAAGAAAATAATAATTCCATATTATTTAAAAGCAAGTCCCAAAAGAAAGTTCACATCTATCCAGGTTCATCAGTTTAACTCAAGAGGAAACATGGTACAGTTGGAAAAAATAATCACTTTATTTAGAAATAAGGGACTTGGATTCAGATCTTAATTCTGATGTTTAACTACCTGTGAGACATGGAACAAACCAATTAACCTCTTGGGTCTTCAGTTTCTTCATCCTTGCTACTTTTCTGTCTTGGAATTGATACTAGGACAGAAAGTAAAGGTTCCAAAAAATGAAAGAGTTGGTCTATGGTTTTTAAGACCCATCCCAGCTCTAAATTTATGATCTACAATCCTATATCATAATATGCTATCATGCAGTATCATAGTTAATATATCTTGAAAAAGAGAACATTTCTGCTCTTGATAATGGGCTAACCCAATCTGTGTCCCTTGAAATCAGTGGAATTGAGCTGAGCCTTTTTTTTATAACCAACACTAATACAGTTGTCTTGCAACTTTCTCTAGGATTTCCAGAACCAAGGAATACAGCAGAACCATCATTTATTATTCAGATAGGGAATGGATCTGTGGTTTCTTCAATATAAGGAAATTCTTATGAGGGAACATCCTAAACCTATTGGGGTTGGCAGCTTGTCTGTAACTTATCAACTTGGAGATTGCTTAGTGCACAGAGAAGGGTCCCCTTTGTGGTCAATACTCTTAGGAAGGGGAAGGGAAACTTAGAAGGGGAACTCGAACACAAATCTGCCTGGTTTCAAAGCCAGCCCTCTCACCCTCTCCCTGTCTCTCCATCATCTAGCCAGTGGCTAGACATCGTCTAGCTGTCGTCTAGCTGGCATCTAGATGGTGTCTGTCTACCTGGAGTCTATAAGCCATCTAGACTCCAGCTAGATGCTGAGGAGACAACGTCTAGACACAGGATATTCTCATCTATAATCATGGTAGAAAAATTACATTTGGACTCTATCAGTACTAAAGAACTTGTGAAGAAATGGCAACAACACTCAGAAAGAGGAAGTTGGGAATCAAAAACATAGAAAAGAAATCAGTGCTGGAGGATGGCTAGATGGCTCAGCGAATAGAGAGACAGGCCTGGAAATGGAAGGTCTTGGGTTCAAAACTGGCTTCAGACACTTCTGAACTTTGTAACTCTTTTCAAATTACTTAACCTTCATTGCCTAGCCCTTACCATCCTTCTGTCTTAGAACAAATACTTTGTCTTGATTCTAAGGAAGAAAGAAAGAAAGAAAGAAAGAAAGAAAGAAAGAAAGAAAGAAAGAAAGAAAGAAAGAAAGAAAGAAAGAAAGAAAGAAGCAAGGAAGGAAAAAAGACAAGCAGTGCTGGAAAGAATCAATGCTGAAGGGAAAATAATTTTAAAGGATTTTTGGTGATTGTTTTTTGCAACCGAAAAAAATGTGAAAAGAATGGATATAAATCATAGTCTACACTTATTTTTAAAAAGACTTCAGAAATTTCTAACTCATAGATTTATTTTCTTGTTACTATAAAATCTTAGTAAGAATAATCTATGCATGGATTATGATATCCTTGAAAACACAAGGAGGAAATAGGCAAACTTTTAATTTAATTTTTTAATTAAAAAAATCAATTTCCTCTTCCATAGGTGAAAAAAGAAAAGCAAAACCCTTGTAATATATATATATATATAGTCAAACAAACAAAAAAAATTCCTGTATTTGCCATGCCCTCCCCTTATTCTGCACCCTGAGTCTAATCCCTCTTTGTTAGCAAGCAGTTTTGTCACTGGTCTGTTGGAATCCTTGTTGTTATTGGAATTCTTGAGCCTTTCAAGTTATTTGGCTTTATAATATTGTATAAATTGTTCTGGTTTTGCTCACTCCATTCTACATCACTGTAAGAACACAATAATTTTGGGAGGCAAACTATCCTGCCAACTATGCCAAATATAAGGGGGAAGATCTATTCTGCCCAAATTATGCCAGTTATAGGTCTCTCTCTGAGAGAATACCAAGATACAGAAAAAGAGAAACCTATGTCAGATTGGTTATTAATATGTTTAGGCTTATTAGGTTAATCAACTTAATTGGGGGAATTTATTCACAAGAGTCAGTTGTCCTAGGTAGCAACAGGACAAAGTAACATGGTGGATCTCACCACCAATCCCAGGCTAGATCAAATATTATATAGAAACAGCACAAGGAAGGCATAGTGCCAAGATGGCCCAGGGTGACATGCAAGTTTTTCCCCCGAGTATAGTTGGAGCTTCTTTTGTTCTTTACATTTACTCAAGGTATTTTACATTCTCTGTGGAGTCATCGGTCACATCGTTTTCACTCTGACTACCACCATACAATCACCAGTTCATACAAGTCTTCCCAGTTTTCCTTGTATTTTGTCCTTTTTTATTATTTCTTATAGCACAATAGTATTCCTTTAAATTTTAATTTCAGTGATTCCCTCAATTGATGAGTGGCAGCCCCTTAATTTTCAGTTCTTTGCCATTACAAAAAGAAATCCTAGAAATATTTTTGTGTATATGAATCTATTTTTTCTCTTTCTTTGATCTCTTTGGATTACAAACCCAGTATGGACCAAAGGATATGCAGTTTAATAACTTGGGTCATAGTTCCAAAATATTTTCTAGAATTGCTAGACCAAACTAACAAACGTATGCAGAAGACTTTCAATAGTTGACTTTTATAGAGCTTGTGAATTTTTACAGTTTTTCCTCCCCACCTTTTTAGGTCTCTTCCACTTTGCATACTCCTAATATATTCTTTGATCCAATGACATTAGCCACTTTGTTGTTCCTAGAACAAGATACTTCATTTCCCAACTCTAACGCTTTTTCATCTGATGTTCCTATCTTTGCCTCCTGGCTTTCTTGAAAACCTTCTTTCCATTCTTTCAAAAATTTCAGATAAAACCCACCTCCACTTGGAAGCCTTTCCATATCCCTCTTAATTCTACTGCCTTAATGCTATTGATTTTTCCAATTTATCCTATATATTTATTCGTGCATAGTTTGCATGTTTCTTCCCCATTTGTGAGCTCCTTGAGAATAAGGACTGATTTTTGCCTTTTTTTGTAGCTTCAAAGGTTAGAACAATTTCTGGAACATAATACTTGTTTAATAAATGTTTATCAACTGATTATGGAGTATGATTATGAATATAAAGTTTTAATATATCTCTTATTATTTTTGAAAAACATAGATTTGAAAAACATAGATACAAATGTTCTACTCAACCAAGGAATTTCCACACATTAAAAAATTAAACAGAGCTTATGATGTGCAATTATGGACATAATTTTGTTCAAAAATCTATTGGAAATTTATATCAATCAAGTCATAAAACAAGGAGGTTATTTTCACCTAAGGTGTTTGCTCAGGTCATTGAAGACAAAGAAAATTTCAAAGGAAAGAGAGATTCCCTTTTGGTAGTAAGAGTTCTATAAGTATTTCTATTCATATATTTAAGATAAATACATGTGCTGTCTAAATATAATTTGACTCACCTCACATGTGGCATGGATAGATAATCTGATCAGGGTTCTGGTCTACTGTTCTTTGGATAATGCAATTCCCTACTTTGCAAAGAGTATGAGGAAGGCTACACAAATATCCCTAGAAGCCTAGTGGGAGAAGGGAGACTACGATCCAAAACTACTTCCAACAATCTATCTCTTCTTCAGGTTCCTATCATCAACAGGAGTATTTGACTAGAATTATATTTACCACATCTTAAGTATTGGTAGGAAGGGAGCATGAAAAAAGTTTTCCCTGAGATACTTTACCTTTCTCAAGGGGAGGGTAATACTTAATTTAGCAGTTTAGCTTCTTTCTGCCCCTCCAATGCCAGTTATAAAAAAAAAGACCTTATTAAAGGAAAATGGTGAACAAACCCATTTATCTAAGCAAATCAGTAAACAAAAGTTGGGGAAAACAAGAAAGATTAGAACTGATCAAAGAATGCACAATAATAAAGGAGTGGGGAAAAAACAACTTAGTTTAACCAGAAAGGGAGCAGTCTACTCTTAGCAGTCTCATGGGTTGCAAATGCTAGCAGTCAAAAGACATATTGAGTGGAGGGGTTGCAGCTTTGCCTACATCTCTGTAGCTCTAAGGGTTCCCACTAGTAATTCAAAAATTCATACTTGCTTCTTAAGACTACCTTTCTCAAAATCCATTTTCCAATGGTCCTCCAACAAATTGCCTTATGCAAGTAAGCATTATCACATCTAACATTCCCTTAGCTAATTCAGTGTCATAAATACCAGTTCTTACAAAGCACATGGGTCATAGGCTGTGGCCCATCAAAAGCATCTCCCTCTGTTTCTGGGAAGTTTGTGTATATCTAGTCACAAATTTTTGATAACAAAATTTACAGGAATATGAAAGAGATTGTTTTAGCCATCCAGAATGGAAAAATAAAGTAGGTAAAAAATACACTTTATTTGGATATGCAGTGGGATGAGAAAGCCATTTAACTAGTATACTAACATGTAGACTTTGTACAGGTATTACAGGTGGACAGTGAGTGACCCAGAATTGAACAGAACCTAGGAAGAGGTTGGACAAAGAAATTGTACTGTTCTTTAAATAATTCCCAGACATATTTAACATCAATATTCTTTTGGTCATGCTATGTACTATGGCTTGGAATTTTGTAATGTCACAATAGTTTAAGAATCAAAATTATAATTTTCCCAGAGAGTAATAAAAAGATGCATGCAATCAGGGTGTAATTGGCCCATACCTTGGCACAAACAAAATGATATAAAAGAAAAAAATTCTCATTTTGCCTTCCTAATAGGACCTTAGAGTGCTTCAAAATAATGTTACCTAATTTTTTATAATGTTTTAAAATTTTTAAAGTGCTTTAATACATTTACTACCTTTCAGTAACCTTATGAGACTGATACTATAAGTATTATTATCTCCATATTATAGATAGGAAATTGAATGTCAAAGAGTGTCTTTGCTCATGCCTACACACGGAGAAAATATTGGAGGCAGGAATTTAATGTAACTTTTCATAAATACAATTCTGGGACTTTAGAAGCTATATACCATCCTATTTTTCAATAACTCATCTCATGAAACCTTCCTACCCCTCCCTATTACAGATAGAGGTATGAAAAGTGAAAAGGAAAAATGCAAGGGAAAAGCTTTGGGGGAGGTTAGTGATTGACTCTGCAGAGCCGTGTTGGTTCACGCATGGAACAAAACGGGAAATGTTCTAAAGAATGTAAGGAATGAATTTAAGGAGACTCCAAGAGACTCCAAGACTCCAAGAGAAGGGGGAAATTTTCCTCTCTTAAGGAGTTTGGAGGGATCACTTGCTGCCTGAGCTAATGGACCTTTTGTTGGAAGCCACTGGCCCTGTTCCTGAGATTCCTATTATCAACCATCCTGTCTCCGAGGGAGAGATCAGATCCATCTGGATTTCTACTGTTCCTTATCCTGATTCCTGTGCTTCAGTGCCCTGATGTATTTCCATCTACTCCTGTGAAGAAGCCAACCTGAGCCAAGAAAGCTGCCTGTCTGACATGAGGCCTAGCCTGGACCCACTGGGAGGACTTTGCCAACCCTTCACCCTACCTGACCTATCTATCCAACTGCACTATAACCAAGTCAGCCAACTATATTGGGGGCCTGTAGTCAGGAAGCTAGATAGGGTTTGGGGGTTCAAGATAGGCAGAATAGATTAAGAGGCCACAATAAACAGAAGAGGGGTTTGTCAGAGCCCCATAGGTTGGAGGGAGGATTTAGAAACCTAGAGTTTAGGGAAATCTTCTGGTCTTCCTTCCTTTCCCCGTTTTGGACATTGAAAATAAACCTGTATTCTTTTTATAAACCTGAGTAGCAGTCAGATTGTGTTTTACCAGACAGTCAGGTGGTGGACCTACCAGAGCAGCCCACAGCCTGTTACAGACAGACCAGCCTACTTTCCTAGCATACCATCCATCTAGGACAAGTAACCCATTTATTTCAAAAGATGTTCTCTTTTCACTATCGTCCACTGTATGAGCAGAAAAGGAGGTGAAATGGTCTTGTATCAAAAACAAGAGATAATCTGTTGATAGCCCAAGTACTTGTAGTATTCTCAAGTTATTAAAAGAAGCAAGGGAAAAATTCCAAAGGTGTTGGATTGATATTGAATGGGAATTTTAGACCTTCTTCTCTGATCATTTATTACCTTGATGGTGTCTTTCATGTTTCTTCTGGGCCTCAAGCCATCACTAGTAAGATGTTATGTCTTATTTAAATTTAATTTCTCTCCATTGTGCTTTGAGTTACATCGAATTAAAAAAAATTTTTTTGATATCACAGTGTTTTATACTTTGCAACCATATAACTTCCCTGGTGGAATAGTGATGTTAACAGGGTACGTTTTTTTTTCATTATAAAGCAGGATAGGATCATTGAAAGTATACTGTTTCCAAATGCAATCTACTGTACTCTCTTGCTCTTATTCTATTTTGAACCTTGTTCGTGATCTGTCTGAATTGCCTGTCTAAAATAAATGTCACTGGGATAGACTGTGTTGAAATTATATTTGAAATTATGGTCCCCATAACTACCCCATTAGTTAGTATATCATATGTCAGTAGTGTAAGGGATAAATTAAGGAGTTTGACAAAATGAGGAGAGTAGTTTAATAAAAGCTTTGTTTAATTTAAAAAGAAATATAGATGAAAAGATGGGGAAAAGGAAAAGAGAGATTATTAATCGTATACCCTAAAAAATAATTCCTAATAATTACCTAAAATTTTATAATACTACCTCTAACTGCTTTCTCTGACAGGTTCTTCTGCCTGGCATACCAGGCCTAATCTACTCTAACTATGAAATATTCTCTAACTAACTAACTCCCTAAACAATAGACAGCCAACTGTCACCAGCCAACTGCCAGCAGTCCCTTGCCTGAGAGCCAGACCTGTTTTCTAGAAAGCCTAGAGGCAAAAAGCCCCCTTCCCTCAGTGGCTGCTTCCTTTATTTCCTCACTGACCAACTCCTATTTTACCACCTTCCTGCCAGAAAGCCATTCCTACTGCCTCTCCTCAGTGTCCTGGTCTCTTTGGAATTGGAATCTTAGGCTGTGGCTCACTGTCAGTTCTCTGATCCACTGAGAAACCCTGCTCTCTCCCCTCTTAAACTACAGAGGGAGAAATTAAGAAAATCCCTTTCACAGTAGCCAGCATAAGGTAGTAGTAACTAGGAAATAAGAACTGAGTGAAAGAGGCAACATAGAAGTCACTTGCCAAAACTACTTCCTAAATTAAGCCATTTCCATAAACTACGTGCTAAATTAAGAGCAATCAGTGAGGACCCTATAAAATTAGTTTGCAAATTGCTGGCATGGGCAATAAATCAGAGAAAAATTATGCTAATAAGGCAACCCTAAGGTGAAAATGATAACTATTAATGAGTAAACCTGAAGGTGGTAAATAAAACAGGCAATCTCCCTATTAGAATTCTATAAGAATGAGGCTCCCAAACCCTGCCCCACTGAACATTATTTCAATAGCTCCTTGTTGCCCAAAGGCCTCCAACTCTGTTCTGTAAGTGACTGTATATATCCCTCTCTCTCCCCTGCCCCTTTCCTCCTATTATAATCTATTCCTTATATATGAGTCTGCCTCCCTCTTCCACATTCAACTCTCTGTGTGCCTTATTAAAGCATGATTGATACATTATTCTCCTTTTGCTGCCAATGTGGTCTTTTCAGACAAATATCCAAAGAACTGGACTTTTTGTTCATCCTAACCCAAAAGGGACTCCCTTGTGATCCTCTTCCTTAAGACATAAGCCAGATACCAAGGCTTAGACTTTAATTTATTGATAGCCAAACTAGGGTGAACTTGGAACAGCGAACCTATTGGTAGAAAGTAAGGATTGATGTGGGAACCTTATGCCTCTCTGGATAGATATGTCCCCTCATGGATGGGCTTAATAAAATGTGGACTAATTCGATGAAGCATCCATCTTACTGCATGCTGGTCTTTCTTGTGAAAGTGGCTAAAATGACCTTGTAGAACCATGAACCTTAATGCAATCAATATAGTGTCATCTATCAACAACCTCAACATTGATAGAAAATCTTTCTTCTCCATATTTGTATTCCTTTCAGAACAAACTCCTAACATTTGGTTAATGATTTGTGAACATAATCCTTTTTGTTTTATGCCTTTCTTAATGCTAATAATCAGGATATTTTAAATGCTATCTAAACATATTCCAAAAGACTCATTTGAGATAGATTGTGTCAAGATTCCTTTTATTTTTAAATAATTTAAAAAATTGGCCATTACCATTATATGACAATCAAAGCCACAAAGATTGGTTCTCTGGAGTTTAAAAGATAAGAACAATTTTCAGCAGTTCAGGGGAAAAAAGAGAGATGCTTTTCTTTGCCTGAAATGAAAAGGAATTCAGTCTAGAGTCTGATAAAGTGAGTTGTTGGATGAGAGCATTTATCTGAATAAGATAGGAGAGTATTGTAGGCCTTAATTACTCAGATATTTCAGTATAATAATAGCTGACATTTCTAAAGCATATTAAGTTTTGTTACCTGCATTACCTTATTTCAACTTCATGGCAATTCTTTAAGGTAAATAGTAGAAGTATTATGACCCTCATTTTAATAAGTCAAATGGAGAAAATTGTCCATTTATGATCATTTGACAAGTACAAGTTGGAGATAAAATTTGAACCCATATTTTCTAACTTGAGGTCTAGGACTAATTCATGATGCAACACTTTCTCTGTTTCTATTTCTGTCTCTTTCTCTCTCTTTATATTTATTTATATATACATATATGTATATATGTATATATACATATATATACACACAAATGCATATTCACATAGACACACAGATACACACATACATGTTTCACTGCCTTGTTGTGGCAGAGGAGCTTGTGTAGCTCAATGAAACTATGAGCTATATTGTGTAGGGAGAATCCAAATGGACCAGTCATAGTGAAAACTTCTGACAAAAGGTGATCCATTGAAGAAGGAAATCACAAACCATTCTTGCATTTTTGCCAAGAAAGTATTCGAATGATAAAAGAAATGTCATGGGAAGTTGAACCCCTTGGGTCAAAAGGTGTCCAACATTTTACTTGGGAAGAATGAAGGACAACCTTAGGTAGCTCCAGAAAGAAAGAAGCAGCTGGGCCAACACCAAAAGGAAGCTCAGCTGCAGATGTGTGTGGTGACAAAAGGAAAGGCTGGTGTAAAGATCAATATTGCATAGGAACCTGAAATGTAAGATCTATGAACCTAGGTTAAACTGGATGTAGTCAAAATAGGAGATGGAAAGATTAAACATCAATATCTTGGATGTTGGATGGGAATAGGTAAATTTAATTCAACTGATCATTACATATACTACTGTGAGGAAGAACCTTTTAGAAGAAATAGAATAGCCTTCTTAGTCAGTAAAAGGGTAAGAAGTAAAAGCTTATCATTTCTATGAAAATTTACAACATTTTCTAGAAATAACACCAAAACATGTCACATTCATTATAGGGAATTGGCATGTTAAAGTAGGAAATCACTGGATAATTGGAGGGGCTGCTAGGTAACACAGTGGATGGGGCACCAAGGTTGGAGTCAGGAGGACTTGGGTTCAAATCTAGTATCAGACACTTCCTAGCTATGTGACCCTGGGCAAGTCACTTAATCATAACTGCCTAGTCCTTGCCACTCTTTTGTCTTAGAATTATTATTAAGAAGATAATGTTTTTAAAAAAGGATAGTAGAAATTGCAAGCAAAGTTAGCCTTGGAGTACAAAATGAAGGCGAGCAGAGACTAATTGGTTTTGTCAATATAATTCACTGGTCATAACGAACCTTCTTTTTCAAGAACCCAAAAGACAACTCTACACATGAATATCACCAGATGGTCAACATTGAAATCAGGATTGATTACACACATTGTAGCTAAAAGTGGAGTTCTATAGAACAGTTAGTTAAAACAAGATCTAGATACCCTTACCACTCTTCCACCTATAAGTCAATACACAGAAGTTAAGGGTTTAAAATAAAAAAATAAAAAAAATAAAAAAAAACAAGATCTAGAGCTGAGTGCAGATGAGATCATGAGCTTCTTATTGCAAAATTCTGACTTAAATTGAAGAAAGAAGGGAAAACCATCAAACTATATAGGTATGACCTAAATAACATCCCTGAATATGAAGTGACAGTGATGAATAGATTTAAAAGATTCGAACTAGAGTGCCTGAAAAAACTATGGACAGAAGTTAAAAAAATTTTACAAGAGACATAAAAAAAATCCCAAAGAAAAAGGAGTAAGTCAAATGGCTATCTAATGAGGCTTTACAAGTAGATGAGGAAAGAAGGAAGGCAAAAGGGAAAGTAAAAAAGGGAAACATGTCCAACTGAGTGCAGAATTCTAGAAAATAGCAAGGAACAATAAGATTTTCTTAAATGAGCAATACAAAGAAATAGATGGGAACAATAGAATGGGAAAGATAGGACATCTCTTCAAGAAAATTAGAGATGTTTAGAGAAATGTTTCACGCAAAATTGTGCATAATAAAAGACAAAAATAGCAGAGACAACAAAAATAGAAGAAATTAAGAAGAGGTAACAAAATGTATAGAAACATAAAAGAAAGATTTTAATATCACCAATAATTATCATGGTATGATTACTGATCTAAAGCCAGACACTTTGGATAATAAAGTCAAGTGGGCCTTAGGAAGCACTGTAACAGTAAAGCTAATAGAAATGATGGAATTCTAGCTGAGTTATTTAGAATTCTAAAAGTTGATGTTTTAAAGTGCTGTACTCAATCAATATACCAGCAAATTTGGAAAACTCAGCAGTGGTTACCAGATTGGAAAAGATCAGTTTATATCCCAATCTTAAGGAAGGGCAATGTCAAAGAATGTTCAAATTATCAAACAATTATGTTCATTTCACACACCAGCAAGATTATGCTTAAGATTCTGTTTGTTAAGCTTTGAAAATATGTGAAACAAGAATTACCAGACGTTCAGGTTAATTTTCTTTCTTTTTTTAATTTTAATTTTAAGATTTTTGTTTAATTAATTAATTTAGAACATTTTCCCATGGTTATAGGATTCATGTTCTATCCTTCCCCTCTTCCCACCCCCTCCCATATCCGAAGCACAATTCCACTGGGTTTTACATGTGTCATTGATCAAAACCTATTTTCATATTATTGATATTTGCACTAGGGTGCTAATTTTGAGTCAATATCCCTAATTATATCCCCATCCTTCCATATGATCAGGCAGTTGATTTTCTTCTGTGTTTCTACTCCCACAGTTCTTCCTCTGAATATGAATAGTGTTCTTTCTCATAGGTCCCTCATAGTTGTCCTGGGTCATTACATTGCTGCTAGTACAGAAGTCCATTACATTCGATTTTACCACAGTGTATAATGTTCTCCTGGTTATACTCCTTTCACTCTGTATCAATTCCTGGAGGTCATTCCAGTTCACATGGAATTCCTCCAGTTCTTTATTCCTTTGAGCACAATAGTATTCCATCACCAACAGATACCACAATTTGTTCTGCCATTCCCCAATTGAAGGGTATACCCTTGTTTTCCAGTTTTTTGCCACCACAAAGAGAGCAGTTATAAATATTTTTGTACAAGTCTTTTTCATTACTATCTCTTTGGGGTATAAACCCAGTGGTGGTATGGCTGGATCAAAGGGCAGGCAATCGTTTAGCGCTCTTTGGGTATAGTTCCAAATTGCTATCCAGAATGGTTGGATTAATTCACAACTCCACCAGCAATACATTAATGTCCCAATTTTGCCACATCCCCTCCAACGTTTATTACTTTCCTTTGCTGTCATTTTAGACAATATTTTAGGTGTGAGGTGGTACCTCAGAGTTGTTTTGATTGTGCAGGTTAATTTTCAAAGAGGAAAAGGAACTAGAGACCAAATAGTTAACACTTATTGTATTATGGAGGAAACAAAGTAGTTCCAGGAAAACATCTACTTCTGTTTCAGAAACTATGTGGCAAGTCCTCAAAGACAAGAAAGTACCAGATCATCTACCAATTGTGGGTCAAGAAGCAATAGTTAGAACTGAACCTGGAAAAAACTGATCATGTTAAGACTGGGAAAGCAATATAACAAGGCTTTCTATGATCACCTTAATTATTTAACTTATATGCAGAGTATATCATTTGAAATGCCAGACTGGATGAATCTAAATTCTGAATTAAAGTTGCTGGGAGTAAAGAGTGAGATCATAATTAAATTAGGTGAACATAGAATAATATGCCTGTCAGATCTGTGGGAAGGAAAGGAATTTAAGACCAAGAAAGAGATAGAGAATATTGCAAAATGTAAAATGAATGACTTTGATTATATTAAATTTAAAAATTTTTGTACAAACAAAACCAATGCAGCCAAAATTAGAAGGAAAGCAACAAACTGAGAGAGTATTTGTATAACAAAACTCTCTGACAAAGATTTAATTTCCCAAAAATATAAGGAACTAAGTCAAATCTACAAAAAAATCAAGCCATTCCACAATTGACAAATGGCCAAGGGACATGAATAGGCAGTTTTCACATGATGAAATCAAAACTATCAATAAGCACATTAAAAAGTGTTCTAAATATAAGTGTGGAATTGGGGTAAATCAAAGATCACTAAACATTCATCTTGGAAGGGATCTGGAAGCTGACCCCCATGGAACCCTGAGAGAATTCCATTTGGGAGGGGCCAGCAGCAAGAGGAGTTTGGAAGAGTCTTCTCAACTGTCACTTCACTCCTGACTGAACTGAGACCCTGGGGGTTGGTTCTTTGGTTGGGAGGTTTTGATTTTGGAGTGGATCCTGAGTGAATTGGGTTCCTCTGTACTTTTATTAGTGATTATTGGGAGATCACAGCTACTAACATCAATTCCTACTATCTTCATTTACCAACAAAGAAGACATTGAACAGCAATTCTCCAATTTGGCCAGAGAGCTCAAACTCCTAGAGGAGCGGGCTTGAATTGGGAGGGAGTCCCTTCCCTGATCCTGCTTGAATCTGTTTATCCTGTTACTTCCCTCTTATATTAATTTAGAAATATTTAATAGGAGATTGTAGGGGGAAGCAAGAGTGGGCTACTGTGACCAAGCCTCAGAAGTTCAGAGCTGCTCTCTTGAGGAGAAGATATAGCTGTTAGTGAAGGTCATCCTTTCCCTCATTCCTTGATTCCCCTATACATTTTCCCTTGTGCCCTGAGTTTAATTTATCATTTAATAAACCCCTGATAGTTTGATACTTAGAGTCTGGAGCAGTTACACTGAGGTGGCGTGGAGAGAGGTGACTGATCTGGTGGCTGAGGGGAAGACTATTTCCAAAGACCATCTTGAGGGATAAAGCTACTTGAACTTAGGAGTGGGGGAGGCTTGCCTCAACAGTGCTGGCTCTGAGGGTGGGATCCAATCCATTAGGGTCACAACTGAACCCCAACAGCTTCCTTCAACATCCCCGTTATAGGTTTCCCAGTTTGGGAACCTCTTTGAGTTTTTTCCCTCACAGGTCTTCCCAGGGGTGGGGTGAGTGATAGCTGATCTGGCACATTGAAATCTAACAAGGGGGGAGTCTAGACACTCACACCTCTACCATCAGTACTCGCCCTCATACATAAATCCCTCCTGATTAGAGAAATGCAAATTAAAACAACTCTGAGGTACCACTTTACACCTAGCAGACTGACCAATAAGGGAGCAAAAGAAAGTGACAAATGTTGGAGGGCATGTGTCAAAATTGGGACACTAATACATTGTTGGTGGAGTTGTGAATTATTCCAACCATTCTGGAGGGCAATTTGGAACTATGCACAAAGGGCTTTAAAAGAATGCCTACCCTTTGATCCAGCAATACCACTGCTGGGTTTGTACCCCTAAAGAGATCATAAGGAAAAAGACTTGTACAAAAATATTTATAGTCATGCTCTTTGTGGTGGCAAAAAATTGGAAAATGAGTGGGTGTTCATCGATTGGGGAATGGCTGAATAAATTGTGGTATCTGATGGTGATGGAATATTATTGTGCAAAAAGGAATAATGAACTGGTGGAATTCCATGTAAATAAAAAGACTTGTACAAAAATATTTATAGTCATGCTCTTCATGGTGGCAAAAAATTGGAAAATGAGTGGGTGTCCATCAATTGGGGAATTGCTGAATAAATTGTGGTATCTGATGGTGATGGAATATTATTGTGCAAAAGGAATAATGAACTGGAGGAATTCCATGTGAACTGGAATGAACTCCAGGAATTGATGCAGTGCAAAAGGAGCAGAGCCAGGGGAACATTATACACAGAGACACTGTGGCACAATCAAATGTAAGAGACTTTTCTACTAGAAGCAATGCAATGACCCCGGAACAATCTAGAGGAAATTATAAGAAAGAACACTCTCCACATCCAGAGAAAGAACTGTGGAAACAGAAACACAGAAGAAAAACATGTGATCGATGATGTAGTTCAGTATGGATATGATTAGGGTTTTCATATTAAAAGATCACTCCACTCTACTGCAAATATGAATAGCATGGAAATAGATTTTGAACAACGATACATGTATAATCCATTGGAACTGCTTGTCAGCTTCAGGAGTGGGGAGGCAAACAGGGGCAGGGGGCAAGGAAGGGGGGAATTCATGAATCATGTAACCATAAAAAAGTATTTCTAAATTTTTTTTAAAAGAGCTCACTGTCTAATGCAATGGTCCGCAACCTTTTTGACCTTGAGAACCACAAACCCCTGTGGAAGGAGGAGGATGGAGGCAGAAGGCACTGGAATATGGAGTGGGGGCTGAAGGGCCCCCTGGGGCACATCCTGGGGTTCTGCCCCGACTGGCTGGTCGGGAAGTGGAGCCAGATATGTCTCAAGAGCCATACGTTGCCGACCCCTGGTCTAATGGGAGAGATAGCATGCAAACAACCATGCACAAACAGGTTATATATAAAATAAACTGGAAATAATAAACAAAATAAAATAAAGTTGCTGGGAGAAATATCAAGTCTCATATATACAGATGATACTCTTCTGATGACAGAAAGTAAAGAATTAAGAAGCCTCTTGATGAGAGTGAAAGGAAAGTGTAAAAGCTCGCTGGAAGCTTAATAGTAAAAAGAAAACTAAAATTGTAATTACAGGTCCCATCACTTCTTGGAAAAGAGAGAGAAGAAATGGAAGCTTTGATCTACTCTGTTCTTTCAATCTTGCCTGATTCTCCTCTCTTTATATAGCCTGGTCATCTCCTGCTTCCTAGGGATTCAGCATATTGGTGTTGGACTTAGTGTGAATACTTGATTGCAACAAAGATCTCCTGAGCTCAAGCAGTTCCCCAGCCTTAGTCTCCCCAACAGTAGGAACTACAGGCATACACTACCATGCCCAGCCCTACCTTTAAAAGAAAAAACCAATGAAACTTTACCTTCCATCTTAGAATAAATACTAAGTTTTGATTCCAAGGCTGAAGAGTGATAAGGGTTAGGCAGTTGGAGTTAAGTGACTTGCCCAGGATCACCCAGTTAGGGAGTGTCTGAGACCAAATTTGAATCCAGGACCTCCCATCTCTAGGCTAGACTCTCTATCCACTGAGCCACCTAGCTGCCCCCTTCCTCTTTCTTTTTTACAAATAGAGGAAGCTAAGGCTAATCGATGATTTGTTCATGCTATTTGAATTAATTTATAAGGAAAGTGGTCTTGGGTGTCTAGTTCACTGCTTTTCCCATTATACACTGCTGATTCCCATTTCTTTTGGCAAAGAGATTTAGACACGATGAATCACTGATAAAATTAGAACCATGCAAAATTACACAACCTAATTCCTAACTCTGGGATCAGCTCACCCTGTCTTTGATGTAATGATCTCATCTCTTAAAGAAACACAATATCAGTCATTTGAAGAGGGTCTTATGATGTCTGGGCAACTATTAATTCTTAACATTTGGAGTACATGAAGTTCTTCTTATGATTAAGTCTCAGAGCAGTGACTTGGGGAACTGAATGACTTCCAGTTAATTGAATTTCACAGTTGGAATGGTGCTGCTTGAGTATAGGTTTTGAAAAGCATTTTCTTTTTACTTGGTCCTACCAGGCCAGGCTGCTCTCTAGTAACTTTGCAAAACAAAATCACCCCAAAATATTATTAAATTTGAATTTGAAATAAGAAGGATTTTTATTTTAGAAAATGTCTTTTATACCCTCCTCCCAATTTTCTATAAAAGCATGGTTAATGGGTAAACTGATCAATAATAGAAGTAAGGAAGACAAGCAATTTAGAATATTATTTTAAATTTAAATTTAGTATATTACTTTTAAAAAACTTATAGAAAAGTAACAACAAGGCACTAAACATTTATATTTGCAAGCTGTGGTATCTCAGAGACTGCATTAGTTTAAACAATCCCAATAGGTCCATAGAATTCAGGGAACATAATCAAAGGCTCTTACTAAGTTTATATAGCTTCAGGATTCATTGGTAGCATACAAGCAGATCTAGTGGATATACAAACTCATGCAACTAGGATATAAAGATGGTATCACGTCCCAGTTTTGACCTAGTTCAAAGAAATGAAGCTTTACCCATGGGTAGCTGACCAGTTCACTTCAGATAGTCAATAGGTTCTAGTACAGGCGTTCTGGGTTAAAAGGAATCCCAAAAAATTCCACAGATAGATTTTAGGGGTCCCATCAACATGAATGAGAAACATTACATCTTTTTATAAAAGTGTATGGATTTTTTGGGGTGATCTTATTCATTTTATTCCATGGATTTAGTTTTCTGAGAAAGGATCTATAGAGTTTCAGATTATCAAAGGGCTCCATGATACAAAGAAGGTTAAGAACCTCTTTGTTGATGGCCCATGGATATTATGGTACAACGAAGCAGATAAAGAAAGCTGGCGCCTTTTTACAAATGTACATATTTTAGGTACATTAGGTACATAAAGCTTAGCACAAGGGTTGGCAATATTCCTTTGGCATCCAGACCTGCCAGCTCTCCTGGAGAGTAATTAGTCACTGTGACTGTTCTCTTCTAGCTGAAGGGGCTGATCTAACTGTCCTGCTTCACATATTCACTTTCTCCCATGCTTTATGGGACTACATTTAAGAGAGAGTTGCAGAAATTCTTGGTTTTATTCTTTAGACCCTTGACATACCCATATCTTTCAGTTCACATTTCTTTAAGGTAGATTTTTTTTGTAATATGTGAGTTAAAATGTATTTATTCACGTGTTTGGTTTAATTGTAAATAAATATGCCCCCACCTTTTTTCTGGTATTGAACACTTATCTCATGTGCCCTGATGTATTTTCGGTCAATTCTGGTGGATTATAAGTTGCTTTAAAAAGAGGGCATTTTGAGTCAACTATTTTTAAACTGGTCTTCTAAGATCTTACAAGTCTAAATATCATATATCTCACAAGGCTAAATATCATAAGCATGCTACTGGAAGCTCAGAATTTTTTATATTCCATTCATATGTGCAGGCAAATTCCCCATTTTCCACCATGTTTCACTGCCAGTTATTTTTTGTATGCTACAAGAGATTTAAATAGATGGCATTTTTATCCTTTAAACGTTTGAGGAAGTTGAGATCTTTTCAGTTTCAGTGATCTGTCTGTTCATCAGATTAGAGTCAGGAGGGAAGGTTGAAGCCCTAAATAAAGTATTCCCATTTCCATGTTTTTAGCTGGTTAGGGACTGGAGTTTTATAAGGTCAGCAATTATATATATATATATATATATATATATATATATATATATATATATATATATATATACCTTATGATTAATAGTATTTTTAAAGTTAATGATGAAATTTGCTTTCGTTTTAGGAGTATCTAGATGGCACAATAGATAAAGCATAGAATATAGAAAGACTTGAATTAAAATCCAGCCTCACACATTTATGAACTGTGTAACTAACCCTAGTCAAGTAAATTAACTTCTATCTGCCTCAGTTTCTTCATTTGCAAAATGGGGATAATAGCACTTATATCTCAGTGTAGTTGTGAAGCTCAAATGAGATCATAATTATAAAATGTTTAGCAGAGAGCCTGGCATATAGTAAGCACTATATAAATATTAGCTTTTATTATTATTAAATGAAATAGTTGTAAATCATGTAGCATTATGCTTGGCACATCATTAGCACTATGTAAATATTCTTCTTAAGTTTTTTTTATCATTTTATATCCATCATTTTATGGATGAAGAAATTGAGGCAAATAGAGGTAAGGGACTTGCCCAGAAAAACACAGCTAGTAAATGTCTGAGTCTGGATTTGAATTCAGGAAGATGAGTCTTCCTGACTTCATGTCCAGCACTCTATCCACTGTGCCACATAGCTACCCATATAAATGCTAGCTTATTATTATCATTATCCATATAAATTTTATTTCCACATATGGAAACCTTCTTCAATATAGAAACCTTCCCAGATATGAAAAAAAGAAAAAACTTCAGCAAACCCAACCAACATATAAGAGCACATATAGCACCCATGAGCATAGTATTCCAACTCTTCAACAAAGGGAAGTAGATGGGTGGTTTGTCTGGTTTTTCACTTCCTTTCCAGGGTCAAGCATGGCCGGTATAATTATCCAGGCTTAACGTCATTTTTATTTTTCTTCTTATTGTTGTAGTTAGTGGTATGTATTGTTTTCCTGACTGCTTATTTTACTCAGCATCAGTTAATCCATTTCTTCCCATGTTTCTTTGAATTCCTTAAATTTGTGTTTGCTCAGGTTGCAAGATTATTTCATTGAGGTGCCACACTTTGATCATTTTCCACTTGACTGGCACTCAACTTGTTTCCAGTTCCTTGCTTCTACAAAGAAATGCTGTAATCAAAATGTTATCTGTGGGATTTATATTTCTGTCTTTGACTTCTTTAAGTTATTTATCTAACTGTGAGATTTCTAATACAAAAAGCATGGAAGTTTCAGGCAATTAAAAAAAACATAGGGGAAGCTGGGTGGCTCAGTGGATTGAGAGCCTGGCCTAGAGATGGGAGATCCTGGGTTCAAATCTGACCTCAGAAACTTCCCAGCTGTGTGACCCTGGGCAAGTCACTTGACCCCCATTGCCTAGCCCTTACCACTTTTCTGTCTTGGAACCAAAACACAGTGTTGATTCTAAGACAGAATGAAGGTTGCTTTTTTTTTTTTTTAAATAACATAATTCCAGGGGACCGTTAAATGGCTCAGTGAATAGAGAGCCAGGCCTGGAGACAGTTGGTCCTGCATTCATTTCTGGCTTCAGATATTTCCTAGCTGCATGGACAGGTCACTTCACCCCAGTTGCCTAGCCCTTACCATTCTTCTGCCTTAGAACTGATACTTAGTAGAGGTTCTAGGATAAAAGGTATCGGTAATAAAAAATTAAATTAAAATTTAAAAACCAAGCATAATTCCAAATTGCTTTTCAGAATATTTGGACCAGTTCATAGTTCCTTTAGCATCTCTGTTTTTTATCAGATCCTCAAATACCATTTCCATTTTTTGTCAACTTTGTCAATTTACTAGATATGAAGTGAAACAAAATTTCAGAATTCCTTTTATGTGAATTTCTTGTTGATGAGTCATAGTCAATATTTTCATCTTTTGAACATTTGAGAGTGCTAAGATTTTCTTGATTTTTATTCTTTGCTTACTCATCAGGGAAGATTCAGGAGGGAAGTCTGAAGCAACATATGATATGTACTCTATCCTTTTTTTTTAGTTTGTAATTCTTTTGAAAATTATCTTTAATTATCCTTTGACTTTTAAATTTATTTAGGAACTTCTCTTGCTTTTACATTTTTGAATAGTAATAAATTCATAAATTCTAAAATATCAAATTTATAGATTATAAAATAAATATTATATAATAAAATAAATCCATCTTACACAAGTTTTATATGTGCATAATGAATAATATATCTTAGAGATCAGACATTTCTACAAATTGTTTCATGCTAATTTTTTTTATCATTTAAGAGTTACATTTCTTTCCATAAGTGATCTGATTTTATTCAAGCAAAACCTTTTCAGTTTCATGAAATCAAAAATTGCTTATTTTGTCTTTGCAATCTCCATTATCTTTTGGGGAATAATTTTCTACTTTGCCAGAAATTGTCCACTTTCCTACATTTAAAGAAAAGCCCAATGTGACCTTTTATAAACTAGATGATGTCTTACAAAATTTATTTTGCTAAATGGTGTAAAGATGATGATTTAAACCTATTTTTGCCAGATAATGCCCCCTTTCCTCCAAAGTTTGGGTCAAAATGGAAATCTTTCCCTAACCGGTCCACATCTTGGGGTTTTCCAAACATTAGGCTATTAAATTAGATCATTTATTTTGTGGCTGAATAAAATGAGTTTTTTTTTCTGATTTGCATGATACATGGGTGGTGAGCTGTGAGGTAATTCAGGTTGAATTATAATATTACAGTAACGAGAAGGGGCCTTTATAACCAGATTCTTTATTTACCCAACCAGTGGTGTAGTCTAGACTTGCAAAGGCTTATAAGAGTTATAAAGATGCCAATTGTTTGCTATTTTTTCAAAAGGAAGACTTTTACCTCTTGCCTGTTTCTCTCTTCTTGTGGAGTTGACTTTAATTACTCTTGATCTGGTATATTTTTTTTCCCTTCGAAGTTATGTTTGATTCATTTGTGGAAAACAACTATAGTACTTTGTTATTTTGCAGATTAGTAGTATTTTATCTTTTAAAAATGTTATGTTTAGAAATCAAGACCAAAATTTTACTTCAATAAGCTTTGGTTATGGTCTCTAGAAGTTGCCCACTCAATTTGGATATTTAGTTTTTCTTTATTTTTTCATATTATTTTGTTTCATTTGGAATTATGTGCACCAAGAGAGCCAGCTTTTAGATAGACTTCTGATCCTAATGATTATAGGTCCCTCAGAAACTCACTTAACTTCTCAGTCCCCTCCCTGGAGGTCTTCAAACAAAGGCCATGATGAAAACTTGTATGTGCTGGGAGTTCATTTCATGTGTGAGTTCATTTGAAATGATCTGTAGTAAATGTTTAACAGCTGGATTTCCAAGAAATAAGCACATTTGAATACATCTTTAAGTTTAATCTTCATTATTAACATACTTTCCATCATTTTTTCTTAAGTCTAAGAAGTCAAAAAAACAAATCAATACCTGATGTATAGTGTTTGCTATTTCTGAGGCTAAAATGCTTACCCTGAAAGTTTGGCAGTCATTTCTCTGGATATTGCCTTCCATGTCGCTCCCAACTCATAGCTTCTGTGAAGCATCAAATTTGGACTTGTTTTAGAAGCTATTATTGATAAAAAAGCTTCAGAAAATAATATTAGAAAATCATAGCAAAGAATAATGATAGGTCATTGAAAAAAATTTATTATTTGAAAGATCACTGTCAATGGACAGGAGAGAAGTGGCAGTTGGAACTCCTCTTCTGACCCCTCCTTCACATTCTGAACCTCCAGCCTCTTCCTGGGGCCACTAGAAGTTCCAAAGCTGTATGCTTTACTTAGCTCCCTTTGCTAAATTCAGTACACACTGTTACAATTTCCCCTGTTTTCTGTTTTACATGGACCTACAATCGTCAGGTCCACTCATGTTCTATCTACACTATTTTATCTATTCCCTTTCTATTCTTAATTCCTCCTCCCCCCACAAAAATAAAAAAATTCTATACTTATCCTATACACATGCTACTCTTTTCTAGGGAGGGCTAGGAAAATGGATAAGGGAATGGAAGGGAATACAAGGTTCCAATACATATTTCCAACAAGTGAAAAAAATTTGCATCAAATGAACTTTTCCTAATGAATACAATGTCTAACTTTTTGCCATATAACAATTCCTATTCCTTCCAATTTCTTAACTATTTTTATGAGTAAACCTACTGAACAATATCTTTAACTTATTTCTATTTTGTCTATTTCCTTTTTTCTTAATGCAATAACAATAAAGATCTTCTGTATCTCTATTACTTAACCTATACTTTGACTATTTATGTTTTTCAATACAATGCTACCTTATATCCAGGACATAGGTTAGTGGATTAGTATTGCTATTGTCTTTTAAACTATTCTTAACACTACATCCTTATTCTTTCCCTGATTCTTAATTTCTAGAATTTTTTAATTTTCCCCAACTGACTGTTTCTGTCCCTAATGACTATTTTCCTAATTATCTCTACTTCTATTAGTATGTTTAGTAAATACATGGTTTGGGGACTATTTACAGCCTACTCTATAGTTTCCCAACTATCTTACAAATATTTATAAGATTTTATACTATGTACAATCTTATTGCAATCTGCATTCCAGTATTAACCAGATGCAAGGCTTTTCAGCTTCATATTCTCTAGGACCTTCCTGAGTTGCTATTTACATGTATGTACATTTTATACATTTATATAAATATTTATAATCCAGTCTTTTTGACACTTCTTTATTTACACAAAGTTTCGGCTAATTATCAGTTTGTGTTGGGTTTTGGCTCTTTTTGTGTAATGTGGATGCACATACATACCTTGTTGTCCTTGCAAGTTGTCTATCTTCTCTTGTTGACTGTAGATCTATTCTTTGATGAATTTTATGTATTGTGGGTGCAATTTTCCCTATTGTGTGGTGTTAATATGTTTTTTGTACTATCACCACACTTAGTCTTACAAATCCCATACCTTGTCCTTCTCATTGTAAAGTTCGTGATTTTTCACAGTTTCTTTTAAGTCCTCTCTCTTTGCATCTTTCTTCTTGGTGATTTTCCCCATTTCTATTCTTCTCTTGATTCTTTTCCCCTTCTCTGTTTCTCCATCACATTTTGTCTGTTATCCGCTCAATTTGCCAGCTAAATGTCACTGGTCCTGATGCAGGAACAGTGTGTATTGTGATGA
Organism: Gracilinanus agilis; assembly: GCF_016433145.1. NCBI lineage: Eukaryota > Metazoa > Chordata > Mammalia > Didelphimorphia > Didelphidae > Gracilinanus > Gracilinanus agilis. Next base: position 88,334,652 of record NC_058135.1, read on the forward strand.
TATGTCAGTGGTGTTAATCAATTATTTGTCTATGTTGCATATACTTTGTAATGGGGAGATTAAGCATTAGTACCCAGGCTGTCAGGTTGGCTCTAAAGACCTGAAAGTTCCACAATGGAATGAAGCTGGTCTTTGGAAAAAGGTGTAGGATTTTGACCAAGTTGGAGGAAAGGAGGTGTGTTGGCTGTGTGGTCCATCTTTTGCCAAATACCCAAGGAGCTGTCAGTGTGGGATACCACTGAGAAGAAGATTCTATAAGGAAACATCATGGCCTAGGTTGAGGAAAGGACTGAGTTATCTCTCTTGGTGGACTGCAGATCAATCTATCTTACTCCCTAGAGTCTGCTTTGGATTAACTGGCCATTTTCGAACTTGTTCCTGTAACATCTTTGACCAGCTTTGTAATAAGTAAAATAAGTAAAGACTGATATTAAAAGGAGAAGTAATAATTTAATTAGGGCCATCTTGGTAAAATAAAGAAATGGCCACATGCCTGGCTAAGATTATTTCAAATTGGCTGCCACCATCAGCCATTTACGTTCTGTACCTTCCCTCTAAACCCAAGAGAAAGTCCCAAGCCTGACCACCCAATTTAAGCCACACTCTACTTTGGTTCATGTTGGTTGAAGTCATCACGTCAAAACTGGAAACAGATTGAATCATGGAAAATGTAGTTTCAAAGTCCCCCAAATGTCCATAGGAAGTCTGTCACACACCTAAGTATTCCAAGGCTCAAATGAGCCTCAAATACCTCTCAATGGAATCCCCAAAATTCCAAATAACACATTTCCCCCCTGAGATCTGGCGAAAAAGTCTGGTCTTTTTCTGTGGATCTTATAAACACAGTCAACTTCTAAATTACAGGAATTTGGGGATAAAGGAAAAGAGGATAAAAAATTAGCCATATTGACAAAAAGCCAATTTGGGGCAGTCCCCTATTGGCATAAGAGTGTACATTTAAAAACAAATGCATTCAATGCATCCAACTCCCCATAGTTCAATCAACTGCAATCCAAAGTTCAATTTGAATCTTCATGATCCAGTGAAGGCTCTTTAGGCATCTTCATGGTGTCTTCACCAAATGGGTTCATTGTCTGGATTCTGGGGAGATGGCAATTTTCTTATCTTGAAATTACTTTCAAAAGAATTTAAACTTTACATTATAGATTATAAAACATACATTTACTTCTGAGAATTATACATTAGCCCCCTGAAATTACTCCTAAAAGAATTTAAAAAGATTTTTTATGTATAGATTATAATAGACATTATGATTATAATAGACATTATGATTATAGACACCCCCCTGAGGAAAATTCCAAATAACACATTTCTCCCCTGAAGAGGGTACCTCAGGTCAGCCAAGGATACATGGCTGAGTCACAGGATTGTATGAAATCAGTTGGCAAAAGAAATAAAAAAAAATAAAATCCAAATAAAAGAGGGAAAATTAACTTGTGAATGAAATGTAAAATGTGCAAAAAATGTAAGGAAAATAAACTTATAACAGGTCCTTGAATCAAGACCCAATTAAAGTGATCTAAGCAGATTGCAATTACCCATTCAGGGGCCAGGACTACAGAAAGTTGCCATTCTATATATAAGAGAAATAACAGGACTAAATATGTGAGCAAGGGAAAAGTCTTTCCCTGGTCTGACTTGTCTGCACCTTCTCAGGGAATGAGCCATAATGATAGGCAATCTTAGGTGCTTTTACTAGGAATTTAAGTTAAGGGGAAGTCTGGCCTCTAAAGTGTCAGAAAAGCTGCAACTCCAAAACTCAAACACCAGTTTTAAAGCCCTTCATTATTGGCATAAGGACTTCCTCAGTCCAGGGTCTGCATGACCTTATGCTCCTTGGCACTGTGCAGACTCTCAGTCAGTCTCCATGACCTTGTGGCTCTTTTTAGCACTTCTCCTGAAATCAGATAGAGAGACATTAAATCACAGCCACATCATATTTATCAATAATTGGCAGGTTACCATAGTCTCAGGCGTTTCAGGTATGCATTAATAATATAGCAAATATATATTTGCATTAAGCTTATATCACTATAAAATAAAAAAAAAGATTAACATTGATTAGATATACTTTAAGTACAGAAATAAGGAAAAAGGAAAAAATCAATTGCTCTAATTTTAAAAATTAAAAGGAAAAGCAATAAGAAAATTTAAAAATCCAGGGAAAAAAATACAATGCTCTCAATGATAAAATGAGAGAAAAGAATACATATTGCATTGCACATGTATAGAAAAAAAATAAAAGAATGTTTTAAAAATAAAAAAAAAAAACATATAGCTTAGAACTAGTGAAAGGTTTTTTACCCAAAAATGAGATTCATTTCCTGTTAAGCTTTTGCATGAACTGTGAGTATAAATGGCTTTTACAAAACAGTAGATTCATAATGCATATTCAAATAGAGTACCATAATTCCAATAACACATTTTAAAGAAAATAGTAAACAAATCATTATTATAATCACTTGCTATGATGCTTAAAAAATTGTATACTTGTCACAAATTCAACAGGTATAGTAAACCTTGGCTAAGATATCTGATTTAAAAAAAAAACACCTTCTGAGTCTAAATTATCCTCACGAATTCAAGATCCTTCTGATAAAAAAGCCAAAACATACTTCAAGCATACAGGAGCTCTCCTGGTTTCTTGTTTTAAAAAAAATATGACAATTCTTCACAATAAAATATATATAAAACCTTACCCATTAAGACAATAATTCTTTAAAATAAATGTATAAAAACCTTAAAGTTAATTCTAAAGACCTCTTATTAAATTACAATTTAAATTCTCAAGGTATCAAAATCACCAAGGTTGTGTAAGAGGGAGATTTTAGGTATTTATAGATATATAATTAAAGTGTGGCCACCAGGAATCAACAATTCAGATTGATTCTGTAATTAAAATAGACCCAAGTCAGGATTGGGTTTAAGGTAGTTTATTTACAATTAGGAAAGTAAAAGGTAGGGAAATAGAGAGAGGGAGAGACTAGTCCAGGCCTGCAGAGGCCTGGATGGAGAGAGAAGGTTAAAAGGCTAAATAAATGAAGCTACAAGCCACAAGGCCTAGCAATCAGATAGGCTAGAGCCTACTTAAAGGTAGAGTTTGGAAACGCCAAGGTAGGCCCAAGGAAGTCAGCCTAACTTACCCACGTGACCATTCAGAGTAGAAGCTGCCTGCGGTCTCATCTGAGATCCTTCAGCACCCAGTTCAAAGCGGGAACTCCCTCAGCAGAAAGTAACCAACATACTTGAAGAGATAGTGTCTTTCGTCACTTCCCATGGGTCCACCTCTAATTCAAGTGGACAAATGGCAGCCTCTACACTGATTTGGACTGCCCAAAATGCAGTCCCTTGTTCTTGATTTGTTTCTTATTGTCACGTGTGGGTAACTCATCTCCCCTCCCCACTAAGGGAGGTGGGGATGACATCATCTCGGGTAGGTAGAGTTTTGACTATGAATGGACTAGAGCTAATTCTATTTACACAGTTGTACACAATTATCAAGATAGAATAAAAACTTAAGACATGTGCTCCTATAGTTGAGACAGTAAATTCAGTATACATAAGGCTATTTACAACTTTAAGATGTGTAAGATTGTTCATAAATGGTACAGATAACAGAATTGTATTTTATACAGTAAAAAAGGAACCCTAAAGAAATTAGGAAATACAATATGAGTAACAGATAACAAGCTATAAAGTAGAAAAAAACAAAACCTTTTTACCAGTTCTAATAGATTTGTTCACTATTTGGGAGTTATAGAGTTAATCTAGCAGCCAAAACTTCATTAGCTTAAACTTATTCAGTGCAACAGAAAAATCAACAAAAAACAAAATTAATTCACAAAACTAATCAGCAAAAATACAGTAAGATACAGAGACTTTTTAAAACAGAAATAAAACCCATTCAGTTCTGAGGTTTTAAAATCCACCTCTGGTTCAATTCAAGGTAATTCTAATCAAGCTCTGCTCTTAGCATAAGAGGTTCAAAGTTCAAAGTCCTTGAGCAGGCCAAGTGTGTATGGGGGTGAATTTCTTCCCCTGAGTTTCAGTTTGAAATAGGCCATGTGGCCTGTTTGAAGAATGAATGCTAGCCGAGTTAGAGAAAAGCTTAGGTCAGGTTTTAGAAAACCCACATAGAGGGCTTGTGGGGGGACAGGGTGCCTAGGTCAGGCTTTAAAAGAACCACATGGAAGGCGATAGTGGAGTAAAAGCTTCTTTCAGGTTAAAAGTCATTAATGTCTCTGAGGAAGAAGGGGTATGAGAGAGCAGAGGTGCATACTTCCCAAATCTTAAGGTGTCTGCAGAAGCAGTCTCTAAACAGCGGCCAGGGTGTGGGGGAAATCTCAGGAGTCAGTAGGCAGTCGGAACAGAACAGGCAGCACCAGCGAGGCAGGAATGATTAACAAAAGTTAAGTGCCTATTCTGGGAACTCGAGAAGCCAGGAAAGCCAGAGGGGTACCGGCGGGAGAGGCTTAAACTGGCTGAAGCAGCTTCCAAGATAATCAGCAGGCAAGAACAAAATGCTGCCAGCAAAAACATGGCATTTAAAGCCATTTTCCCCTTTCCCTGAAAAGTACACATGTGGTTGGGGAGAATAGGGAAAAGAGAAGAAGCGGAACCCCAAACTCCAAAACAGCAAAAGCAAGTCCATACCTCTGGAGAAGAATTTAAATGCTTTCAGGCTGTCTGAAAAATTAAGTTACATTTTCCACGTACATGGTCGCCAAACTGTAATAAGTAAAATAAGTAAAGACTGGTATTAAAAAGAGAAGTAATAATTTAATTAGGGCCATCTTGGTAAAATAAAGAAATGGCCACACACCTGGCTAAGATCATTTCAAATTGGCCGCCACTATCAGCCATTTACATTCCATACCTTCCTTCCAAACCCAAGAGGAAGTCCCAAGCCTGATCACCCAATTTAAGTCACACTCTACATTGGTTCACGTCATCACGTCAAAACCGGAAACACAATGAATCATGGAAAATGTAGTTTCAAAGTCCCCCAAATGTCCATAGGAAGTCTGTCACACATCTAAGTATTCTAAGGCTCAAATGAGCCTCAAATACCTCTCAATGGAATCCCCAAAATTCCAAATAACATAGCTTGGAGCATCTCTGAACCTGTACAGTGAGGACCCCTCTTCAACCCTCCTTGTTTATTTAGAGACCAGCTTAATTAGAAATCTAGTTTAGTTAAACTATTAGGCAATTCTTAGTATAGAAATACCTCTCTTCCTACTTCCCTCAGTTATTACCAACAAACCCAGTTTGTTAGCACTTCTTGTCTCCTCTTAGTTATAAGAACCCACTTCATTTGTTTTCTCTGGTTGGCAGGTTGGCATTATTGACCAATTGTCATTCCCAAACCTCACATCCCCATTTGATTTACCTGTGTTCCTCTGTCTGTCTTTCTCTTGTGAGGTGTGAGTGTGTCCCAGTTTGTTATTATTCCCCATTCCCAATATTATCTTTTTCAACTTTCAGATGTCTTTTTCTTGATTATGGGTTTATTGATCATTTTCTACTTGATTTGGATGTTCTTTGTCATGTCTCTCTTTCTTAAAGTGGCTTGCGTGATACCATGAATCTCGATTTTGGACTTTTATCGCGGTTGGGGAAGTTTATAGGACTTGATGTGGGCCCATCCATTTTATATCAAGTGGTGACTTTCTATCAAAGTTCTTTACACCATGTCTCCAGGCTTTAGTTTGTAGATCTCAAAATCAATAGGCTGTTTTTGCTGCAAAATCTTTGGTTCATGTAATTCTGTCAGTCATTTTTGTAAAGCAGATACATGCTGATATAGTTTGCAATCTGCTGATAACATGGATACATATGCCAGTTTACATGGTCTCCCTATCCATACAGCATGACCATACAAGGATTCAAAAGGACATATGTGGAGATCAGTGCTAGGTTTTGTTCTTAAATAATAAAACACAATGGGCAAGGCATCTGTCCATTTCAAATGTGTTTCTAGGCAGACCTTCTTTATCAGTGTCTTGATCTCTCTATTAAATCTTTCCACTTGCCCTGCTGAGGCTGGATGGTAGATTGCATGGAAAGACCCCTTTGTCACCAAATTTTTATAAACCCTGCAAAATTTGGAAGGTAAAATGCAAGCCTTTGTCCGAGTATATATACAATGGCATGGAAAATGTCAGAATGATTTCTTTTAGAAGGTCTTTGTAACAAAGGTTTCATTATTCTTTTTAGCAGGATATGCCTCTGGCCATCTAGTCAGGTGGTCCTCAATGACCAAGCAATATTTGAATCCTCAATCACTGGGTATATGAATGTAATCTATCTGCAGAGTTTCAAATGGAGTCTGAGCTAGTGGTCTCCCCTGTGGAGATCTCTTTATCATCTCTGATAAGGACAGTTTAGTTGATAAGGAAATGAGGACAGGACAAGGGAAATGTCTTTTACTTCATGCTTCCAGCTCTGGCTCCAGGAGCATGGAGTTTATTATATATATTTCAAGACTCATTTCACACAAAAGAACCCCACCCCCTGAAACTTTGCAGATGTGCAGAAGTTACAAATTATGTCACATCAAAACACAAAACATTGGCTTCAGAATAGACCAAGGCCAAGGCTGAATTTTGACTAGGTTCTTATCAGAAAGCCAAGTTGGGGAGTATCTTGGCCTTAGCTATAACAGGCAGCAGCATTCCTTGCTGTGTTAACAGTGTTAACCCTTTAAATTCAGGTTTGATAGGAACTTAAAGCTTTTCAGTAATACTTTTCAAGAAGAAATCACAAGGATTACAAAAGGGTTCAAAAGAGGAGTCTCAGATTTTTATCTATTCTCTTATTGGCTTCCCACACTCCCACTTAACCCTTTGCTTCTGAAGCTCACTTAATTAAATTTCATGCAGATGTCAAATTTCTGACAGACTCTCTTTGCAATAGGGGTTATGTTTGGAGCCACCCAGAATTTCTGAATTGAATCAATGACTGCCATAATGCTTCTTTTCATGAATTGTATTGCATACTGAAAAATACAAGGCTTCTGGCAGAATGGGCTTTCCTGACTGCGCAACCCAAATTCCATCTACTAGTTTGGCCCCAAAGTCTTTTTCCTACCTCTGAACTTCTCTGGGATCATAGACTTGTTTTAGTGTCTTCCTCCATCAGGGTAATGGGTTGGACCAAACCTAGCTCTGAATTTTGTGGTGATGTAAGCCCTGCAGTTGCCAAATGATGTTTTTTCTAGCCCTTTTGTATGACTTTTACATTGTATTACTGCCACTTTTCTAGGCAGATGCATAGCCTCCAGAAGTTGCAGAATAAGGTCTCCATAAGCAATGGCTTTTCCTGCAGAAATTCTAAAACCCCTATGCTTTCAGATTTCCCCTGTGTCATGTAGGACATTAAATGCATAAGCACTATCAGTGCAGATGTTGACTCTCTTGTCCTTAGCTATTTGCAGAGGCCCTAACAAACTTATTATTTCTGCCCCTTGAGCACTGACTGTATTGGGTAGTGTAGAAAGGGGGTTATCAGATTGTGGGAGTGCAATCTAATGACCCCCACTTGTCTGGAACATCTGGGCCAAAGTTGCTTACTTCTCCCTACTAGGAAGACTTTTAAGGGTATAATTTGGATGAGGGGTCCCCAAAATAGAAGGGGGTAAAGGAGATGATAGAGGAAGATGTTAGGATTAGTTTGAATCCTAAATGACTTCTGTTCAATGTTCAGAGCCACTAAAATCTTCACAAACCTCCCCCAATCACTTCCCCAAAGATTTTTCCTCAAGATGGAGTCAAGTGTTCTAAAACCTCTCTTCAGCTACCCAACGAATACCTCAAGGACTCTATACTCCAAGCTCTAATCACTGTAACTAATATAGCTGAACAGAGATTTATTGTGAAGATAAAGTATTTGGGGTTATGGGAAGGGGAAGGATATGGGGAACCAGAAATGAAGGTAAAAGGAATAGACCACTAACTGCTATGAACTTTCTTCTGGGGAAAGCATTGGATCTTCTTTGTGGCTTGATCTCAGTACTTGTCCCTCACCACCTATAATCTCCTAAACACTATTCAATAACCTAATATAAAAGGGGAATACAGGGATAAAGGCATGAAGCAGGATCAGGGAAGGGATCCCTGCTTTGAGCCTACTCCCCCAGGAGTCAGGCCTCTCTGGCCAAAATGCTTTTCAATGTCTTCTTTGTTGGTAAAGGAAGCTTGTAGAAATGAATGATGGCAGTTGTGATCTCCACTCAGTCTTAAATATAGAGGTACAAAGGAACCAGATTCTCTCCAAATCTATCACTCTCACCTCCCTTGATCCAACCCCCTACCCCAGAGCTCGAACAGGAGAGAAGTGACAGTTGGAACTCCTCTTCTGACCCTTCCCTCACATTCCGAACCTCTAGCCTCTTCCTGGGGCTACTCCAAGTTCCAAAGCTGTATGCTTTACTTATCTCCCTTTGCTAAATTCAGTCCACACTCTTACACCCCTCATTTTCCAATTTTTTGCCACCACAAAGAGCACAGCTATAAATATTTTTGTACAAGTCTTTTTCTTTATCTCTTTGGGATACAAACCCAACAGTGGTATGATTGGGTCAAAGGGTAGGCATTCTTTTAAAGCCAATGGCTGAATAAATTGTGGTATATGATGGTGATGGAATATTATTATGCTCAAAGAAATAATGAACTGGAAGAATTCCATGTGAACTGGAACGACCTCCAGGAATTGGTGCCGAGCAAAAGGAGCAGAACTAGAAGAACATTGTACACAGAGACTGATACATTATGGCAGAATCAAATGACTTCTCTACTAGCAGCAATGCAATGACCCAGGACAATCCAGAGGAACTTATGAGAAAGAACACTATCCATACCCAGAGAAAGAACTGTGGGAGCAGAAATGCAGAAGAAAAATATATGATGGATTACCTAGTCCAATATGGATATGATTGGGGGTTTGTTGTTAAAAAGATCACTCTACTGCAAATATGAATAACATGGAAATAGGTTTTGAACAATGATACATGTATAACCCAATGATACTGCTTGTCAGCTCTGGGAGGGGGAAGGGAAGAGCAAGGGTGGGAGGGAATAATGAATCATGTAATTATGGAAAAATATTCTAAATTAAAAAAAGGGAAAAAAAAGATTACTGCCCTTGGATGTCAGAAGACTGGATTTTAGTACTGGTTCTGTCACCATAAAATCTTTGGCTGGTCACAGTCTCTTTGGGTCTCAGTTTCTTCATCTGTACATTGAAGGAATTAGATGAGAACTATATGGACATGTCAGTTCTAGAATATAAAAATTTAAGAGTAGTTGGAATTATTCCTCTCTATATAAAGATGATGTCTCTATATGCAAATTAAATGGATCTTACAACTTAACACTACTCAGCACTGTTTACTGGACAAGGCACTCCATCTTTTGGATAGATCACAACTGAATTAATTGTGAGATAATCACAATTAATTGTTAAGACAACCATAGGCAAATTGAATTGGTCATTTATTCCGATACAAATCAATGCAACAGGAAAAGGCATTAGAGGTAAGGATTTTGGTTCTGTTTTGTTTGCCACTTTCTCTTAAAATATCTGGATATTAGCTATTATGAAATTGAAGGTATATGATCTAGACCATATGTATAATAGCTACAAAAATTACATTTGCAGAATTGTTTATTTAATAGTGAGGCTTTTGGAGAAATTATGGAACTTTTTTCAATTTGAAAAAAAGGAAACAAGTCTTAATTAAAAAGATTACTATGTGCTAGGGACTTTACTAAGGTCTTTACAAATGTTATTTCATTTGATCCTCACAACAACCCTGAAAGATAGGTATTATTATTATTCCCATTTTGTGATTGAGGAAACTGAGTCAGGCAGAGGTTAAATGACTTGCCCAGGGTCAAACAAGGCAAATGTTTGAGGCCAGATTTGAATTCACTGAAGTTCAAATGGCTGACTCTAGTCCCAGCACCTTATCCACATGCTCAAACCATCTCACATAGGTCTAGGAGTCAGGAATACCTGGATTTATGTATTGTATCTGGTACTTACTAGCTATATAACCATAAGACAATCATATAACAGCTGTAATCTGAATAATAATACCAGTAATGCCCAACTCACAGAATTTTAAATTATATAAATATGAATAAAGTAATATTATACATATATATGATTGTGCTAAATAAATACCCCCATTGTTATTACTAGATAGGGTTTCTTGGTTGCTTTTTTCACTTTGCTATGCAAATAATATATTTCATAATATACATAAAATATAAATATATCATGGTTGCCATGACAACAGCCAAGTGTCTCTTCAGGGTCAAATTGTAACACCTCCTTAGACTCAGAGGGGGAAATCATTTGGCTAGTGAGCATTTTAAAGTGCTTGGTAGGTACCCAGGATTATACAAGTTGCAGGGGATATAAAGACAAAACAAAGAAACAAGCCTTAATCTCAGTGCAAGTGCTTATATTCTCTCAGGAGTTGAAAACATATTATTTTTAAAAAATATTTTAAATTTATTTTGTTAAATTTTCCCAATGACCTTTCTTTTCCCTTCCTTTCTTTTTTAAACCCTTACCTTCGGTTTTAGAATCAATACTATGTATTGGTTCCAAGGCATAAGAGCAGTAAGGGCTTGGCAATGAGGGTTAAATGACTTACCCAGGGTCACACAATTAGAAAGTGTCTGAGGTCAGGTACTGACTCTAGGCCTGACTCTCAATCCATTGAGCCACCGAGCTGTCCCCAATTACCTTTTAAAAAATTTAATATGCATTTAAAATTTTTTTTGAGTTCCAAGTTCTCTCTCTTACCCCCTATTATCCCTCCCTGAGCTTTTGAAAAGGGAAGCAATATGATATTAATTATACATGTGAAGTTATGCAAAACATTTGTATATATTACAAAAGAGAACATAAACAAAATCCAGAAAAAGAAAGTGAAAAAAGTATACATCAAAAGTTCATCAGCTCTCTTTCTGGAGGTGGATAACATTTTTCCTCATGTATTTTCATCAGTAAATTATATATTATTAAACATATGGAAAATGGAGGTGGACTAGATTCTTGAAGATAAAGTATGGCTCATCTTTGTATTTTGCTTAGGACTTGGACTAGCTAGTCTTCTCAGCATTCAATATTCTCTTAAGAAATGTTTGTCGAATTGAATTAAAGGTCATGAAAGCTCTGGCTGGCTTTGCCAAGTTAGAAAGTCTACATAGATGGGTCTGGTATTGTCTAAGGACCAGCCCACGTGTGGAAAGTCTCATTACCAGCAGATTGGCCATTAGCTGAAGATGTTTTTTTTTTTTATTATTAAAACAACTCATGAAGACCTTCTAATAACACTAATAATATATATCACATAACATAATAATAATATCTAAAGACATTGTATCCTATCTATATTATTAAGGGGAATGAGTGTACCATGAAATAACTGATCTTTTGAAATACTATATATGAAATTAATTAATTTTTTTGTGGAAGATAGAGAGTATATGCCTGTGACTTCAGTGGTACAGGGCTGTGTTGGTGAGCCTATGGCATGTGTATGGGAGGGGGTTGCTCCCCTCCCCGTCTCTAGCATGCCTGAGGACTCACCCACCCCTCTGCCCAGCAGCCCAATGGGAGAGCTTCCTCCCTCTCCTATCTGGGGCAAAGAGGAAGCTCACATGTGACATGAGGGTACAGTTTGGGCACTCAGTCTCTAAAAGATTAACCACCATGGGTATAGGGAATTCCCACTAGGGCATTCCCTCCATTGATGCAAATCAGCAAATGTTCTATAATTCATAGAATTAGAGAATTGCCTGAGAAGTTATCACCTGCCCAGGATTACACAGTTACTATGTGTCAGGGGCAGAATGTGAACTCAGGATTTTCAGACTCTGAGGTTGGCTCTCTATCTCCTAAACCTGTGGTGGAAAACCTCTGGCACATGTACCACAGATGGCACAAAGAGCCCTCTCTGTGGGAACACCCACTGTTGCCCATCAGAGTCCATTACTAGAAAGGCAGAGGGACTTAGGCAGAGCTGTTCCCCTCCCCCTTTCCACCATGCCTGAGGATATTCCTCACTTTACCCACCCCTCTGCCCAACAGCCAGTGGGAGTGCTTCCTCCCTCCCCTTTATGGGGTATGGAAGGGATGGAAGGCTTGGGGGGTGGCACTCAGTCTCTGGAGGAGGCAGGGCATGACACATGGTCTCTAAAAGGTTCATCATCACTACCCTATACCATGCTGTCTTTCATTACTATATTTTCCTGGGTCAGAACATCCAAATAAAATGATTTTTTTAGCTTCTTTCTAATCTTATTCATCTTGAATAATATTCAGAGAATAATAATATTCACAGAATATTTCCATCTCAAACATCCATGTTTGTTTCTAATACCCAATATTGGATATCAAACCTCAGGGAAAAAAAGTATTTCCCAAAGGAAAAAAAAATGGCCACACTCAAATGCTTGTAGCAAAGATTAAAAAATCAAAATGATCAAATTCCTTGAAAGAATAGCCAAGAACATTTATTATAAACTATTGTGACTGTGCATACCCCCCAGCAAGACTGGAGGAGGGAAAAGTACAGATTTCTGGCTTCAGAGAAAATGCTTAATATCATTCTGTTTAGCAAACAAAGTAAGACCGCTGTTGCTATGAAAGGGAGTCTCTTACGAAGCAATAAGCTGAAAAAAATCTCAGAGGACTTGACACCTGAAGACATGATTGCAGTATGAGAGGGTGAGGAATGAAAAATAGTTATTTTTAATCAATTTATCCATTATTGGCACCTGATTAAAAGGAATTTGTCACATTTCCTCTGTTTTTAACAAAGCAATAAAAAAATCTTAGAGCGTACCAACTGCTTGGTCTTCATCATATACCTTTAAAGCTACTTTGGCAGTATTTTCTCATGATAGAAGATGAAATCTCACAGGAATTTTTCCTGTTTTTCTACTCCCAGTACAAACCCGTCTAGCCAAAAATATCTTTGTTGTTTTGTGAAATATGAACTGACAGACTAAACTTGGGGATTTTGGTAGAGTGAGGGGATAGATGCTAAACTGACCTTCTGGGTACTTTTTCAGTGCTGGATGGTGTGTTTATTTGCCCTTTAGGTTGGATGCATCATTTAGAACCAGGCAGCAGTAGGGTACTGCTGTAGTGGAATACCAAATACTTCAGACTGGGAGCTAAGGGACCTTGGTTAAAATTCTACTTCAATCACTTGCTGTCTCTTTGACTATAGAGATCATTAACTTCTCCTCATCTACAAAATTAACTTTGGATTCAGTGGCAACTCTAAGGATGTCCAAACATATTTATGATTCTTGTCTGAGGTGACAAAGAATGGGAATCTGAAGTAGTACCCATAAATTAAGGGGTTCATATGTCTATGAATGGATAAATATGTCAATGTGACAGGATGCTATTGTGTTGTTAGAAATGATGAGGAAGAGAATTTCAGAGAAAACTGGAAAATTGGGAAAACTTCTATGAATTGATGCAGAATGAAGTGAATAGAACCAGAAGAAAAATTTAACTAATGACAATAATATGATAAAGGCAAACAACTCTGAAAGATTTAGGAACTCTTATAAGTGTAATGACCAATCACAGTCCCACAGGACTGATGATGAAATATGCTACCCACTTTCTGATAGAGATGTGAAGGACTTAAGAGTGTAGAACGAGATAATTTTAACATGGTCAATGTAGACATTTGTTTTGATTACTTATATATGTTTGTGTTGGATTTTGTTTTTCTTTTGTTCCCAGTTGGATTGGGAAATTAGGGTAGGGGGGATAAGAACTTTAGATATTTAATTGTTAATTTTTTTTTAATTTTCAAAAGAGAAACAACTATGACAGACTTTAGAACCTTGATCAAAGCAATGAACAATCTTCTCCAAAGAACCTATGAGGAAGTATGTCAGATTAAACAAATTTTCCATTTCAAAAGTAGAAATCTTGCCTCATTGACTTATCACTTGCAAATGATTAATGCAAATAAATTTTCCCTAGCCTTAACTGTATTGTTTCCTACCAAATTTCAATAAACAGAAGAAAGAATTCTAGCTTAGATCCTCCAATATTATGACCTTTGGATCCACTTTAGGAAGTAGGCACCTTTGGAAAGCAGCAAATTTTTTTTAAAGGGAGAAAAACCCAGCAAACATAGAATACTGAAGAAATAGCAAAAATCTGTGAAACACCAACTATTGTATTGCTTAAATGGAAAATGTTTATGTCTTGTAGGTAGTCAAAGAAAATAATTTCTATAACTTTCAGAAGGAAAATAAAGTTTACACAAAGAATAAAATAATATGAAATATACTACCCACTTCCTGACAGAGAAGTGAAGGACATAAAGTACAAAGATATACATGTGAATATTGGATATAACTGCTGAGGAGATTCCTTTTGTTTAGCTATAATTATCTGTTATGAGTGTTTTTTCCCCCTATTCTCAGTTAATGATGGTAAGGTGGGGTAAAAGAGAGTTGGGAAGGTTAGCCAGAGTGACATTAAAAATAAGATGTCCATTGAAGCAGTTTTTAATGCCCACAAAAGAGAACACAATAAAGTTTAAAGGGAAATACAGAACAATGATATAGTTGTGAGTGATGCATAGAATTTATTACATAACTTTAAAAAAACATTTAAATGGTATGAAATAGAGATTTATGGTTTCATATAAAATCTTCTTTTTGTGTTCTGCTATGGATACATTGGTTTTTGCATCCTTAAGTATAGAATTAAAATGAAATTAGACAAAAAATAAATCACATGTTTCCAATTCTGAGACTTATTGTTGGTAGCCCATAAAAGCAAGGAGAGCCTCTCTCTTTAAATTGAAGTTTAGCTTGCCTCTTATCTTACAATTTCTGTATACATATATATATATATATACATATATATAAATATATGCATATATATACATACATACATATATATACATACACACACACACATATATATATATATATATATATTATAAAAGAAGAAAAGGAAGAGAACTAGTATACCAGAACTATGAGGTTTGGGAGATTGGGCAATCTCAGGTGGGGATTTTTTTGTCAATTTCTTTGTCCTCTTC
Source organism: Gracilinanus agilis (assembly GCF_016433145.1). Taxonomy (NCBI): domain Eukaryota; kingdom Metazoa; phylum Chordata; class Mammalia; order Didelphimorphia; family Didelphidae; genus Gracilinanus; species Gracilinanus agilis. Next base: position 88,349,779 of record NC_058135.1, read on the forward strand.
TGTCTTGTATGTATCTCAAGAAAACATTTGTGTTTGGACGGTGCTGAAGTTGCCTGAGGTCTTGGACATAGGAAGCACTGAAGTCAATTAGTCAGCTTGTCAACAAACATTCATTAAGTGCCTACCAAAGGTCTAGGAAATGATAGTTCTTTGAAATCAAAGTCATGCTATAAATGCATTCTTGAGGTTGGGTTTGTACTGAACAAGCCAATTTTTACTCTTTCACAATAGAAAAAAAATTGGATGTGAAACCTTATATTTCATGTTTAATAAAAGTCCAGTTAACAGTATTAAGTTCTTTGATTAACATGAGTATAATAACAACTTTATTAATAACTACAATTTTTTGAGTTATATAGTACAAGCATTTTTTTACATTTTTCTGAACCTGAGTTAAATGGCCTGACAGCACATAGCTGATAAGAACAAAATGATTTTAAAAACTGAATAAATCTAGCAGATGAATCAACATAATACTACTTCATACAATTAATATGCTAGATAAATGAATCAAGAGAATTAATAATAAAGTATCAACTTAATGAGGTTTCTGAAGTATCCATTCTTTCTTACCAAGTCAGAGTATGGCCAAATGGGAACAAGGTAGAAAACTAGTTGTACCCGTTATTCTTCCAAGGCTATTTATAAAGATCTACTCTGTTTCATGTCAAATTTTTATCTTTTATCTTTTAATTTAATTTAATTTCTTCAAACTGTAAGCAACATAAAACACAGTATTTTTGGCCATCCTGAATTTGGAACCAATCCACCCCATTTCAAGTCACCAAGTATTGAACACCTACTATAATACAATGTTTACCGAAATTATCCTCAAGGAAGCTACATTAGGTTACAAAGAAAAACTTATAAACTACTAAGTAAATATATGATTTTTGAAAAATAAGAGAACATTGGTGTCTAGGAATCAGGAAATAAGAAAAGAGTCCTGCAGGAGTTGACCCATAAACTGAGCCTTAATGTGTACCAAGGATTCCAACTAGCAGAGATGAGGGTGTAATACTTTCTAGACTTCAAGGACAATCTGTACCACAACTGAGAGGAGGAGGTTAAAATGCCAACTTCTGGGAAGAGCAGGTAAGCCAGTGTAGCAGAAGGTAGAATATGTAAAAGGGTAAAACATGAAAGTGTCCCCTAGAGGTAGGCTAGGAGCAGGCTGTGAGAAGTTTTAAATGCCAAACAAAGGAATGTATGTTTTAACTTAGAGGTAACAGAGTTATTTAAAGTTTTTAAAAAGGGGAATCAACTTGTGCTTTGCAAGATTTTTTGACAATAGTGCAAGGGATGGAGATGGGGAGAGAAGAGAATGGAAGGTAGAAAACCAATTAAGAAGCTGTTGGAGTAGTCCGGGTGAGAGGTGATGAGAACCTGAATTAGGGTCATGGCTGTTTAAGCTGAAATAAGGGTGGCATATTCAAGATATGTTGGGAAGTTATCATTGATAAGACTTGGAAACTGGTTGAAAATGTGGGGGAGCAAGAGAGAAGAACTGAGAAATGACTTCCAGGTTGTGAACCTAGGAGACTGGAAGGATGGTGCTGCTCTTGACAGAAATAGGGAAATGAGGAGGGATGGTGGTTAGGGGTAAAAACAAACTATTCTGGACGTGTTAAGTTTGAAATGCCCAATGGACACTCATTTGGTTGGAGATAACCAGTAGACAACTGATAATACAGGACTAGAGTTCAAAAGATTATGGATATTTAGATCCAGCAGTTATTTTATAGAGATGATCATTGAACCAATAATTGTTGGTAAATTCACCATAAGAGAAGGGGTAGAAAAGAAAAGAAGAGGGTTCGGGACAGAGCCATAGGGCATATTGGAGAAAGAAATATGAACAATGATTCAGCAAAGAAAACTGAGAAGCAATGAGACATGCACAAAGAAGGCCAAGAAAGAGAGCTGTGTAATGAAAACCCAGAGTAGAGAGTGTATCTGTCCAGGAGGATGAGCTGGTCAGAATGCTCACTAATGTGCTATAAGAAATGATGAGCAGGCTGTCGGAAAGATCAACATGAACTGATACAGAGTGAAATAAGCAGAACCAAGAGAACACTGTACACTGTAACAATAAAATTATACAATGATCAACTGTGAAAGATTTAACCATCCTCAGTAATATGCTGAACTGGAACAATTCTAAAGGACTTATGACAAAGAATGCTATCTATGTACAGAAAAAGAACTGTTTAAGTCAGATGCAGATCAAAGCATACTATTTTTGCAGCTTAGTTTATTTATGTTTTTTGTTTGGGGGTTTTGGTTTTATATGAGTATTCCCTTACAACAATGACCAATATGTAAATATGTTTTGCATGATAAAATGCATATAATCCAGATCAAATTTGCTTACCATCTCCAAGAGGGGGGAAGGGAAGGAAGGGAGGAAGACAACTTGGATCTCAGAACGTCAGAAAACATATGTTGAAAATTGTTATTACATGAAATTGGGAAAATAAAATACCTTTTAAAAAAGAATACTCTGTGGTCCTTCATGGGTTACCACCAAGACTTTTGATTTCAAATATTAGATAATCTTTTGCTATCAAGGCCCAGAACTCAAAATGCAATTAAAGACAATTTTTCCTTCTGTCTTAAAATCACTTCTAAGTATTGATTCTAAGGCAGAAGAGTGGTAAGACCTAGGAAACTGGAGTTAAGTGATTTGCAGCTAGGAAGTATCTGACCTCAGATTTGGATCCAGGTCCTCCCAAATCCAGGCCTGATGCTCTATCCGCTGTGCTACCTCAAAGTAAAGAAAATTAAAGAGGATATTAGATAAGTAAAATAATCCTAAAATAGAGAATATTCAGATATTCAGATATTCAGATATGCAGCCATTTACTCTCTTACACATGCTTACTGGTTTCTCTTGTAGGTCATTTTAGTAAGAAGATTATTCCAGGGTGGGTAAATCCACTTCATCCTTCCTAATACTTACTATTTAAATCTCTTCACTTTGCCTTAGCATCCTCTTCTTTTCAATACTATTACTATCCTCTCATCTTTCTCTAGCTTTAACCTTCTTGGGTCTACGGAGGTTAAACTTTAAGCCTAATTTATAAAAGTAGAACAGATGAAACTTGAAGCCATAAATCTGGTTCAACTACTTAAAACATTTTAAAATATACTTTTTTTTCTTTTGGAAACACCCTATATATCACGTGCATCTTTTCTCATTGTTGAATCCAAACACTGTTTGCTTGGTACAGCTGCATCTTACTCACATTTTTCTCTCTTGCTAAGCTGGCAGGGAAGGATATTTTGACTGCAGAGAAAAGGAATTCATTATGCTGCAGAGCTGGGAGGATGAAATAGGGTCCAGAGATCACAATTGTCTTCAGCTCAGCAAAGGCCAGGGGATTCAAGAACATCAAATTGCTGTATTCCATTATCCCCAAAATGAAGAGCTGAGAGATGTTTTCCCTCCAATGGTAAAATTGTGTCAGGATGTCTAAGAGTTTTTATGTGGCTTCATGCTGAAAGTGTCTTCTGCCTACTGTCTCCTCCTTCACCAGAAGGCAGGAGAGAAAAAATCAGGCTGATCCAATCAGAATCTTATTTGTAAATCCTCCAGGGAAGGATAAGATCTAACCACTGAAGAAAGTCTGAAAGTTCAAAATTAGGAGGCTAAGGGAGATGACTTGCATATTGTTACTTTGCTATCTTTGTAATTTATTTTTTAAATTAATATTAAATAAAAATTTAACATTCATATATTTAATTGTTTTTCCTCCTTATCTCCCCCTTCCATTAAAAAGAAAAAAAAATGTGTAGTTGAGCTAAGTGAGTTGTCTATCTACAAGAAATAACAGACATTAATAGAAAGAGGCAGTATAGATTGCAACGGTATTTTAAATTTTTTTTAATTCTATGAGATTATAGTTCTAGAGTTAGGAGGGATTTCAGAGGCCATTCTAGTATAATCCTTTCATTTTACAGATGAGGAAACAAGCTCAGAGAGGTCAAACTTGCTCAAGATTACACAGCTCTAGAGGTAGGATCTCATCATCTTCACTGCTAGAACTTTATATAGTGTCTTGAGGTTTGAAAATTTTGCTCTACAAATATGTTTTATTTTATCCTCACAACAGGTAGGTGCTATTATTTTCCTCATCTGTGAAAAAAAGAAGATAGAGGTTAAGTGGCTTGCCCAGGGTCACACAGCTGGTATGCATCTGAAACAGGACTAGAACTCAGGTCTTGTTGGTACCCCAACCATACTTTCTTCTGAGGAGTCCGCAGCTGTACAGATCTTCATAATCAAAGTACCTACGAACACATGACAATTTGGGGGTGAGAATAACCATCTTAAATAAAATATGATCCATTTACATCAAATGTAATGTAGGTGTAAATACATTTGCATCAACTTTCCTTACATGAAGGGGAGAAAGATTAAAGAAGGTAACAGAAATGAGACCATAGGGAAATGGTTAGAACTCTTAGTTATAGGTTTGTATTAGATACCCTAATCTTTGTCCAATGGAAAGTTCTCCAAAAGCCGAACACAATGAGGATTTCTATCATTCGTTTTGTAAATCAAGGTGTCTGTAACTGACAACAAACCATGTCATGATTGAAATCTGGATTTTACTCATGAGATGAGCATTTTAAGCAAGTTTCCCTAATAAATAGAAATGTACAGTATCTGATTATAGAGAAATCAAATGATTTCTATAGGGAGAAAAGCTTACTGCAAAACCTTTACTTGGCATTCATGGGTGCTTTCTATGGAATTAATTTGTACACTTTAAAAAGCTTACACAAGTGTGCTGATTGAGTAAGAGATAAGCTCAAAGACCTGGAGGCTTGAATTAGCATTTGAAACAGCTTAAAATAGCACATGGGGCAGGTTAGAGACTAATGATTCACTAGCTTCCAAGCAATTATCACAGCATTAGAGTCTATTTATCTGCCTTTGTCATTTCAAAGTCAGTATTTTCCATTTTACAGAACTTCTTAGATTAGAACTTTGAGGCTGACATTATGATTATTTTTTAATGTCCAAAATATCCACAACATGACAAATTTGGAAATATGTTTTGTATGATAGCACATATAAACCAGTAGCAAATTACTTGTCTTCTCAGAGTAGGGAAGGATAGAGAGAACATATATATCAAAATGTGAGGAAATAAATGCCAAAAAGTGCTTTTGCCTGTGAGTGGGAAAAATAAAACATTAAAAAGAAAAAGAAAAAGGAAGAAATAAAAAATCATCAATGAACCACTAAAAATAAGTTTTTAAAAAGAAAAAGCATTTCAAAAGGGGACAGGGAGAGCACAGCAGTGTTGAAATTACCATATTAAATTCAAATTATTTCTTAGAAAAGGGTACAAAGAGAAAATTCATGTTTTCATGTACGATTCTTTTTTTATATATATATAGTGGGAAATATTTGTAACTGTAAATTTTATGATAAAAAAGATTTTTTTAAAAAATCTGAGATAAAAATGTAAAATGTTCAAATTTAAATTATTGATTTTTTCCTATTACAAAAATATTTCTGATGCTTTTTTGAATTGTGAAAATGATAAATATCTGAAAGCATTTCCTTTATTATTTTTGCCTGATACTAGCTATGTGTTAAAAATCTAAGGACATGGCTATTTTTCCTATTCCTCCTTTGAGTTTTAAGGGTTTTGTTCCTGATCATTTATTTTAGTTGATAGTAGGAAGTAAACTTGCATCCTAGGCAGCTTAAATGTAATAGTTTACTTCTTCTCTGGTTCTTGTCAAATGTATTGGTGCAGAGGAAAGAGCTACAGGTATGGCATCAGAAGACCTAGTTTTGAATCCTTGCTCATCCCCTTATGACCCATGTAACTAACTTTGGTCTAGTTTTAAACTCTGTGGATCTCAGGTTCACTTATTTGTAAAAATGGTTCAGTCACACTTTATGGCTGGGAGATCCCCTCTAGCTTTAGATCAATGATCCTATGAGTAAACTATAGTTTTATCACTTATATCATTAGTTCCTATAGAATCATGAAATCATAGAGTTGGAAGGGACCCCATAGACCATCTAGACAAACTCTCCCCTGGAGAACAATTTCCCTCTCTGACTACTCACTGCTTCTCTTACAAGTCACCCCAGTTCCAATAGATTATCTATTTTTTGAATGTTTAATTTTTAGAAATTTCTTTATATTGAAATCTGTTTCCCTTTAATCTCCACTCATTGGCCCTTGTTTGTCCCTAAGGAGCAAAAAAAAAAAAAAAAAAAAAAAAAAAAAAAAAAAAATCCCAGTAAGTCTAATTCTTCTGCATTGCAACCCTTTGAATATTTGAAGACAATGGAGTAAGCTGGGTTTGATAAAATGAATTTTGGAGTAGGATGCTGGAGAGAGAGAGAAAAAAATCATGGAATTTGGAACTAGAAGTGGCTTCGGAAGCATGCAGTCCAAACTATACCACTATGATTCAAGTCAATAAGCATTTGCTAGTATCTACTCTATGCCAGGTCCTGCGCTAAGTATTGGAATGTTATCTAACTCAGATAAAACAGAACAACCCACTCCTGAAGACCTCCAAGGAGGGAAAATCATCACCATGTTTCAAAGTAAGTAATTCCATTTTTAGACAGCTCTAATGGTTTGGAAATTTCTCCTCACTTCAAGCTGAAATTTCCTTCCTTATAACTTCCACCTTTCTATCAAGTTCTGTCCTCTGGGGTCAAGCAGAATAATCTAACCCCTCTAATAAATGCTAGTCCTTCAGATATTTAAAAGACCAAGAAGCTCCAAGGGAGTCGAGACTGCATAACAGACAAGGAACAGGCACTTTTAAAATAAAACATTCAATCGGAATTAAAACAGCTAGCAAATAAACGGGCAATCTCTGAATACACACTCCAGGAATTAGGGTCTCATCCCAGAACAAACAATGTGACAAATAATCTACTGTGAGACTCAAGCTCTCACGTAGGGGAGAGCACCATAATTGCCAATTATGCTGTTGGAAGAGTAATGGGAAACTTTACTCAGGTAGCATCTGAATCTCCTCCCCTTGCAGTAACTCAGTCACAGCAGGAATACCACAGCTCCCCATCTTTTTGGCTGTGGGGATGCAGGCTACCCTGCCACTGTCCTTGGTTTTATACTAGGTGCTGCCATGATTATTCCTTAAGCCCAGCTTTTCCTCATTACCTAATCAGTGTCCACACTTGGGTTACCTATATTCAAGGCAGTCAGGTTCAAGAGACCTTCTTCAAAGGAATGCTCCCTCTGGAGCTGAACGTTTGTTTGATCTACTTTATGGTGGAAACCCTTCTCCCTCACCCACACCCATACCAGTCAAAGTTTGATAATCTAGACCTTCCCTCATCTAATATGTCATTGATTAATCCTAACAATGATACTTTCACTAGCTACCTCACAAGGTTGCCATCATTTTTCCATCCATCCATCCATCCATCCATCCATCCATCCATCCATCCATCCATCTATCCATCTATCCATCCATCAATCAATATATTGCTATTAAGCACACATTTCCTGCCAGGTGCTGTTGGGTTCTGGGGAAACAGGTAAAAATACTTAGGAAGATCACTGCAGTATTTCATGGAAGGACGTCTAATATTGTGGAGAGATTTCTGAATCTGCAGCAAGATCTGGGTTCAGGTTCCAATTCTAACATTTGTCTTTGTGACCTCGGGTAAGTCAATTGATCCTTTGGGACATGAGTTGTTCTTAAGTTGAGAGGTTTGGACCTCTGAAGTTCTTTCTAGCTTTAATTTTTACACTGGATGTGAAAGCACTAAGAGCTATAAAAATGTGTATTATTAGCATCTCTTTAGAGAAAAGATTCTTAACCTTTTTTTGTGTCAAGGATCCCTTTGGTGAACTGAAGAAGGCTACAGTTCCCATCTCAGAATGTTTTTAAATGTACAAAATAAAACAATATAAAGGAAACCAATTATACTGAAATATAGTTATCAAATTAAAAAAAAATAAGTGCACTGACCAAAGATGAGGAACCCCAGAATGCCAATATTGGCTCTTTTGAACATATCAGAGCATAGCTAGGTAGCTCAGTAGGTAGAGCACTAGGTCTGGAGGCAAAAGGTCTGGGGTGTAAATCTAGCCTCCAACATTTCCTAGCTATAACCCTGGGCAAGTCACTTAACCCCATTTGCCTAGCCCTTACTGCTCTTCTGCCTTAGAACCAAGACTTAATAGTGATTATAAGATAGAAAGTAAATGTTTATTTAAAAAAAAAAGAAAGAATATATTGGACCCTAAGTATTTATCTTTTCATGACAATTCTTAAAAAGATGTCTTAAATAGGGGGGTGTGGAATACCTGAATCCTTGCCCTTCTTTTGTCTTTAGAATCATGTAGCTTTTGAGTAAAGCACTTTTAATAAACATTTAATCCAGTGTCAATTATGTGGTACTCCATCTGGACTCTGTTTTCTCATCTTCTAAATATTAGGGTTTGATTACATTATTCTATGGACCCGTGTAGCTCTAAAATTCCATAATTTGTGAATCTAGATCTCTAATTATAGTCAAATTTGTCGAAGTCCTTTTAATTGAGAAGCTGTCTAGTACAAAGAAAGGAACATTAGTTTGGGAGTTAGAGGAACTGAGTTCAAATCTTGATTCTATCACTTACTACCTGTATGTCCCTCCACAAGTCACTTGATCTCTCCTGACCTCAGTTTCCTCATGTATAAAATGAATGAGTCAGATGAGATAGCCTTTACTATCTTTTATAGTTCTAATTTTATGATCTTCCCACCTCCCTTCCCCATCCCCCTTAACAAAGAATATATATATATTTAAACCCTTACCTTCTGTCTTGGTGTCACTACTGTGTATTGGCTCCAAGGCAGAAGAGTGGTAAGGGTAGACAAGGCAGGTCAAGTGACTTGCCCAGGGTCACACAGCTGGGAAGTGTCTGAGACCAGATTTGAACCCAGGACCTCTTGCCTCTAGGCCTGACTCTCAATCCACCGAGCCACCCATATGCCCCCAACAAAGAATATTTTAAGGAAATAAAAAATAACAATTTCATTTGTAAATAGAAGCAAAGCCAAGCATTATCAAGTTCTGTGGATACAGGAAATTAAATGTTTTTTCCTCTCTTGAGGGGACTTAATGGCAAAGGCCAGTGGCATATGCTGTGGTTGTAGATACAGCTGACTGCTTGAAATCAGTTAAGCAAATTTAGAAAAAACTCCTTATTCACCAATGTTAATAGGGAAAATTGAAAGAAGAGTAAAAAAAAAAAGACAAAAGATACAGTTTCAAGTTATACTTTGGCTCCCAAATTATATCTTTACAAATCACCCTTCAATAGTTGCCTCATTAGATTCATTCATGTGGTTTGGCTGACCTCTGGTGGGAATAGCCTAGAATTATATTCAATATAAAAAGGATTGCTATGTGTGTTTTCTTCTCATTTGTTTCTTTTATTATCAGAAAAGAAGACAAATATGACCTTTCTGTGGGTTTCCTCCTTTGACTTCAAAACTCTTTATAAAGCCCTCAAAAAATACTCAGACACTATTCTCAAGCCCCATCTCTTGTGACTGGGTAAAGTGAAGGATGCTTTAACTTTCATCCTTCTGGTACTTCTGGTAATTGAAGAGAACCAGAGTTGGAATGAGCATGAGTCCATTGAAGGTTTTTCTTAGGCTTTGTTTCTAGGGGAGGGAATAAATAAATCCTTTCCCAGAGGATTATTAGCTTCTTGAAGGGACCTTCTCCTCTGTCCAGCCTTGGTCTACTGCACCCCCCCCCTTTCCCTTGTCCCATGATTGAAGCATCTTTTCCCCTTCCTGTCAGGGAGGGCATCTTTCATTCATTCTGCCCGACTTCGGGACCCATGCCTGTCATCTGGGAATTAATAATTAAGGCAGTTCTGCCTTTACTCCCACACCCATCCCTCACATGCCAGACCAAGTCAACTCCTTGAGGACTAAGACTGTCTTACAGCTCTCCCTCATTCTTACTACCATTAAACTCTGTAAAGATGAAGTATTCAATTTGTTGATATTTTTGATAATGATTGATCTGTTTCTTGAAAAAAAAAAAGGTGGTCCAGCCCCTCCATTGTCCTCTGTAATAATGAAATGAAGGGACTCTGTCTACCTCAGAGTCAGGATGTTGGGAGGCACCAGCCCACCATTCTAATTAGCTCTTTAGAGCCCTATATCAGTTCTTTACCTGTTATCCCATTTAGTGATAGCTAATGAATTCTCATCTCTTACACTTCTAATTCTTATGATTCAAAACTGCCTTTTGCCTTAGCAAAAGCTCCTTTCCCTTGATACCTTTCTTTACATTTTCATTCTTACCGAGCATAATTATGGCTTTCCCCAGTCCCCTAAACTCCTTTGCTCTCTCTAACCACCATTTTCATCTCGACCCTATTCTATTGTTAACAAATTCCCGTGTATTCGCATCCTCTTACTCTTACTCTGTTTTTTACTCAGCGATCTCTACCTTTCTCCTGGGGACAGCACATCTGTTGGTACCTTCTCTAAGACTGGCTTCTCCTCCAGCAGGACCAAGAGGACATTCCTTCTGCCATAACGATTGACCTGATCCCTTGTTCCTGCTATCTCCAGACTGACAGCTCATTTTCGTTTCTCAGGTGTTCAGTTCCTGGTTCAGAAATTATTCTCTATTCTAAACCCTTTACCCTTTGAAAACTCTACCCTCCCACTTCCTCAGCCTCTTTAATTTGAATTGCCACTGTCCTGCAGTCTACCTCAATCATGTGTGAAATTGTTAAGTCCCAAGATTACCTCCTTCACTTACCAATTGGACTTTCCCTAGGTACTAAATTTTTAGTTGTTGCTCTACTAGAAGCTGAAACAGATTCTTCTTATGCAGAATTTTGTAAAATAGGAATTAATATAATTTAATAGAGATGGTTCTTATGTACTTATTGATGAAATCACTGATGGTATCATCAATTGACATATGGTGAGTTTAAGTGAACTTCAGCACATTACAAGGGATGATTGGCACAATAAAATCATTGAGTATCAAAAATGTTGTATTGGTTCCACAAAAATATTAAAAGCATCAAAGGAAGACTTCTATTACAGTGGATGGGTTTTCTGTTGAGGAGAAAGACATCAAAAAGAATGAGAAAATATGGGCTGGTTGTGATCCACACAGGTAGTGTCCAATTCAAATAGAAATGAGGTCATTAAACCATGCAAAGGTATGCCTGCAGCTCCATATTGACTTTGAAAACCACATATGCTTACATATTTTATTTTTATTAATACATAAATGCATCAAAATAAGATAGGAACTACATTATAACTTATATTCAGGAGTATCATGGGTGTAGGCTAAGAATCCTAAGTGGGGTGCATGCCTCAGAACCCCAAGAAGCCAAGGGAAGTTGAGGATGTTTGGAATCAGGGTATATAAGACCTCCAAAGCAGAGGACTCACTGGGTTTTAGGATTCTTAGCCTACATGGGCCATCAGCCAAATATTTGCTAGCTCTGATCTATACCAATAGAAGAGATATCTATGCTGATGGATCCTTTGAAATTTTAAAGGAAATATGAATTAATGGTTGACTTCTAGATTGCATGGAACTAAGCTTTCCTGAAAAAATAAATATTAGTGGGAGAAATTATGTCTTTCTTGCAGTCTACAGAATATCTCTTAGCACAGAGCCTGGCATTTAATAAATGTTTGTTGCCTAACAGACTATATTTGCAGACACTCAACCACCAGGGATTGTAGCAGTAGGATGCTATCGATTAGTGTAAATTTCTGTTTCCCTAGTCTCCCCAAAGTAGAATTATACTAGTAGGAAATTCCAGTAGAATCTTAGAATCTTTAACTGGAAGAGATCTTAGACATCATCTGGTATCATTCTCCCATTTTACAGATGAAGAAACTGAAGTCCAGAGGAGTTATGACATGTCCAGAATCACCACAAAGGAAATAAGTACTAACAGCCAAATATAAAACCTGTCCCCTAATTCTAAATCTTTTGCCATTTCAACTATACCATACTAAATCACAACTAATTAGTTAATGTAATAAGTACCAAAATCTTAATTAGGCATCCTTCTAGTCAAAACATGCTCTTTTAGCTAGCCAAACTAATCACTACCAATAAGTCTAATCTCTTTTTTGCTAACTCTAGATCCAACGGGTCTTAATCTTGGGACCATGTGGACCTTCTCCTGTAGGTAGATTTCTAGGGGTCTGTGAATTTGTTTTTAAAAAATTGGATAATTATATTTCAATATAATTGGTTTATTTTATAATAATTTTTCTTTTATGTATCTAAAAACATTCTTTGAAAGCTCCACAGGCTTTACTAGATTACTAAAGGGGTCCAATACATAAAAAAGGATTAAGAATCACTGCTCTTGAGGTACAGAATTCTTAGTCACCCTATTATATATTCCTCCTGACCATAATTTTGTAGAGGAAGAGCTGGAAAGTAATTCAGAGGTCTTTAACTCTGCTCCCTCTCATTTTACAGATAAGAAGGTTTACTGAGTTGCTTTAGATCACATAGGTAGTCAGTGGCGGAGCTGGAACTTTGAACTGAAGGTCATTTGACTTCAAACTCTGCGCCTTTCCCACTGTATCATATTCCTTCTCTAGGTAACTCGCCTTGCCAGGAGCCAGGTAATAACTAGCTTGAGTACAAGCATAGTAGGGAAAAGCATAACTAGAGGCAAGAAGTAAAAAGGAATTGGCAACAGGAACCAGGAAACTGATGCTTAGCTAAGAAATACAAGGAACCGTTACCATGGTTATGAAAGAGTTGCCTTTTGCAGAGCTGTAATGAAACTTCTCCAACTGGAGGGATGCAGTTGCAGGAGGATAGAATTGGCAAGAGGAGCAGGAAATAGAACACATTCAATAAGGCTGTAAAAAGAAATAGTATTAACCTTATCTGCCAGTAAGACAGGCAGCAGAGTGCGATGGATTTCAAGTAGGGACTCCTAGGTTGGAATGTCATCTCTAATATTTAGTAGCTGGATGAAGGCAAGTCATGCAGCTAGTAACATAAGTAAATTGCTTAATATATCAAAAGTTCACTTTTCCCTCGTGAGTAAAACAGGAATACTAATCATTCTACTACTGACTTCACAAGATATTTTAGACATTAAAGTATTATATAAATATTAGCTATTACTATCTGAATTTTTTTTCCTATAGATTTTTTTTCCTGCTGAATTATCAGAGAATCAAAAAAGCATTTATCAAATGCTACATAGCTGATTTATCATGGGTTTAATCTATGGACTTGGTAGATTCTAAGGTTCAAATTACATTCCTGCTCCTTCAAAAAGCTTTTCTTTTTCCCACCAGGGAAATGATCGCCCCTTTCTCAGATTTCTCATGTCACTCTGTTGGAGTCTCACTTATTCAACAAATTTTAATTTGTATTATAACTATATGTATACTGGCCACTCTCCTCCTCTCCCCCCTAAGTATTTTTGGAAGCTCCTTCAGGAAAGAGTTTTTGATGTTCAGCTTTTTTTTCAGATGGGTCCCATTCTTCATAATCCCACCTGAGGTTTTCTTGGCAGAAATTCATTTAGTTTGCGATTTTCCTCTCTACCTCATTTTCCAGATGAAGAAACTGAGGCAAACAGAGTTAAGAGACTTGTCCAGGTCAACATACCTAGTACATTTCTGAGATCAGATATGCTGAGTCTTCCTAACTCCAGGTCTGGCATTCTATCCATAGGTGCTCCATGAAGGAGCTATACCATTATTCAATCTGTGTATCCCAAACACCTACAATCTTCAAGAATAAGAAAAAAAAATAATAATGTAGAATGCTCTGGAACTCTCAACTTATTTTTGTTAAGTTAAATTCAAATATTCTCAAATGAGGCGTGATCTATTGTCAACATATAAAATATTACATATTCTTTCTCTATCTGGCTAATTATTTTATTCTTTTTCATCCTTAATATCATTCATTGGCTCCTAGGACCTTGAACTACTTCTGTTGTTGGTATTAAACATTTCCTCTGTGATCAAAGAATTCTACACAGAATCCTTGCCAATCCTTTCAATCCTAACTCAAAATATAGTTATACACTCATCTTTAGGACCACTTTTAGGAAACCTTATCTGATTCCTTCTCTCCATTTAGGAATGACATTTCTACCTCATGTCAAACACAACTTTCTTTATATTCTGTATTGCACATTTCCCATGGATTATTTATTATTGTACTTACTTGTTGGTGTGACACCATATCTTTCCTTGTAATTAAGAAAGGGATCAGTACTTACTGATCACTTAATAAATATTTGTTTAATTGGACAGATTTTCTTGTATATTTCTGCCACATCTTTCATGTTCCCCATGGTGAAATATTGTGTCTGCTTTACTGCATAGACATCTCAAGCTACATTGCAATTTGAGAAATACGCTTTTGTGGAGGAAACAGATCAGAAAAGTTCCTACCACGACAATTTTGATCACCACTAAACAGCATTAAGAAGTGAGGCTCTGTCAACTTTTTAGCAACATTTATTAAACATGACTATTATTTTCAATTCTCTTTGTTCATTTATTTAGATCTATATCTTTATATCTTTGCCACAATCATATATGGTCAACTAAATTTTTATAACAGTTCCTTCCATTTCTAAAAAAAAATCTGTGAGCAAATCCTCTATCAGGGAGCTAGGTGGTATAGTGCTACCAGAAAGGTTTGAGTTCAAATTCAGTCTCAAATACTTAAAAACTCTTGTGAACCTGGAAAAGTAATTGAACCTCTGTCTGCATCAGTTTCCAAATACAAAATGGGGATCATAGTAGTCCTATCAGGGTTGTTATGAGGATCAAATGAAATAATATTTATAAAGCACTTAGCACATGGCCTTCCATATAGGAGGTGCTCTGTGTCTATTCCCTCTTTTATTGAGGAGCAAAATTCATAGAGATTTAGTGATGTCACATCTGTCTCCTGTCTATTTGCTGCTTCCCCTGTCCTTCAATTTTAACTCAGAAAAAAAACAGAAGCATCAACCTAAAGCATATTATAATCGTTTTTAGCAACAAAGCATAATTCTAATAGCTAATAAATAGAATGCTAATATCTAATAAAGACAATTTATTGTCTATGATCATAGATCAACAACTCTAAAAGGAACCTATCCCAACAATTCCAGACTTGTGCCTGAAATAGCATTACTTTGAAGACCATTTTTTACACAGATCATAGGATGTCAAAGCTATTTAGAACCTTGGATGTTACCTAACCCAATTTCACTTTCTCTTACATGAGAAAACCAGTGTAGAAGAGTGTTGGATTTGGAGTCAAGAGAAAACCTCATTCTAATTCTAACCTCTGCAAATTTACTAGACTGTGATTTGTGACAAATTTAAAAGAGCTTTGAATCTAGGTTAAAGGATCTCGGTTTAAATGTTGGCTTTACTCCTTAGTACGTGTGTGATCCTAGGCAAATCTAGAACTTAGGCAAATCAGGAACCTTTTGTGGGCTCAATTTCTTGTCCAAAAAATGAGGGGTTGAACTGGAGGGCTTCTTAGGTCTCTTCAAACTCTAGAGCAGTGATTCCCAAAGTGGGCACCAACGCCCCCTGGTGGGTGCTGCAGCGAACCAGGAGAAGTGGTGATGGCCACAGGTGCATTTATCTTTCCTATTAATTGCTATCAAACTAAAAAAAATTAATTTCCAGGGGGCTAAGTAATATTTTTTCCGGAAAGGGAGCAGTAGGCCAAAAAAGTTTGGGGACCCCTGCTCTAGAGTGATCCTCCTACATACCTCTCTGAATTTCAGGAGATTTTGTTTAACTTATAAAATAAATGTAGTGATATAGGTATTACCAACTTTATATTACTGTAATGAAACTTAAATGAAATGCAAACCTTAAAACTCTATATGAATGTCAACTATCATTACTATTAACTTGGCCAAGGGCATACAGCTAATTAGAGTCAGAACTGGGACTCAAGCCCAAGGCTCTCACTTTGTTTCTCAGGGCACTTTCCATTACACCACACTTTCCAAAGTTGGTTGAGTAAATGACAAAGTGCTTTTGTTTTAATAAGATGTAAGAACATGGAATGGTGGCTAGAAAGTCAACCTGGCTAGGAATACCCAAGTTTACATCTTGTTTTTGAACACATATTGCAAATCATTTAACCTTTCAATGGCCAAGGCAACCCTCTAATGCTGCAGGTTGCAGATACCTTTCTGTAACAACAGAAGGATTTTTCCTTCCTGGGAGCACAATTAGGCACTAGAAGAAGAAGAATAAATATAACTTAAATAATTGTTTTTTCCATAAGTGGTCTTTTGATTTCTTCTTCTACTGATTCTTATATCTTCATTGTTTTCTTATATATCTTCTCTCTTCCTAAACAATCTCAAAATAATCTTATTTTAAAAAATCACTGATTTTCTTCAAATTCCGTGTGTTCTTGCTTAATATTTCAGTCTTGAGCCAGTAAACATGCAGTTATAGTGGCCCAGGGTGGGTGTAGGTGCAAATGGTTTCTAGAATTTCTAGAATCTAGGAATGGGGTGGGATTTCCTCAAAGGCAGATGGATGATTGTTTTGTCTTTATTGGCTGGGATCTGGATAAAGCCTCTGTGGTTTAATCTTTGGCATTTTGTCAGCAGTACAGCCTGAGGGCAGCAGAGAGCAGCATACTGGAATCAAATTCTTCACCCCAGCCTCTGTGTGCCATATCATCGGGTTAATTTTGGATGTTCCTGTCCATGGCTCTCTATCATCAAGTAAGCCTGCTTCTTCATTCAAAGAGGACACTTAAATAAATAATAATGCAATTATCCAGAGAACTGAATGGGGCATGGCTTGGGTGGAGAGAAGCTTGTCCATTCTTTGACAGTCCTTTGCATTCGGTATCTAAGCTAAATCAGGACAGACATGAAATAAAATACTTCAATAAGGTGCCATTCAAGCAGCTTGGACTCACTATTTCCTCTTGTTTGGGAGAAGGGAAATTTCAGTTAATGCAGATCACTAGAGCTCCAGCTACAATGAGGCTGCAGGAGTTGGGTCTTGTTTAAAGGCAAAGCTTAAATGCTGTGTTAATAGCACTGTAAAAAAGAAACAATAGAGCTTAGCACCTAGTGGACAAGAATAAGTGGTTTAAGGTATTATCTTATTAAACTCCCTTTCTCCTATTAATCTTACCCCAGGAACTTCCTAAGACTCCTCCTTAGGGCTTGAACAGAAGAGATCCTCCTCTAGAGTCTGCCTCATGGGCCATTTTGAGGGACACCAAGAATAATAACTATAGTAATAATAGCTAACATTATATGGGCAACTAGGTGGCACAGTAGATAGAGTGCTGGACCTAGAGTCTTCCTGAATTTAACTCTGGCCTTAGATACTTACTAGCTGTGTGACCCTGGACAAGTCACTTTTTTGCCTCAGTTTCCTCATCTGTAAAATGAGTTAGATAACGAAATGGCAAACTACTCCAGTGCCTTTGCCAAGAAAACTCCAGATGGAGTCATGAAGAGTCAAATATGACTGAAAAACAACTGAATAACATTTACATAGTATTTATTATGTGCCAGGCACATAATTTACAATTATGATCTCATTTGATCCTTGCAAACAACCCTAAGAGAATGATGCTCTTACTATCCCCATTTTACAGATGAGGAAACTGAAGCAGAAAGTGGCTAAGTAATTTGTTCCAAGGTCACTGGGCTGGTAAGTGAGCTCTTGTTTGAACTCTAGTCTTCCTGTCTGTAGACCCCATTCTATCTACTGGGCTACCAAACCCCTTAGAATTTTCTTAGACATGAATTTTTCATGGAACTTGCCTTATTTGTGAATTAGAAAAGAAAGGTTTCCATTAATTAGATGATTTGTCTAGGACATTTAAAAATCAATAAAACATTTTAAAATGAATAGTTGCAAAGAATGAATATGTCCCATTTCTAGGGCTATGGCTCATAAAACTCTTATCTCATGCTTAAGTATTTACAATTGATTAGCAGCACTATAAACGTAGTCTTTTGTGCAAGTGCTATCTTCATAAATGAACAGTTATTCAATCAATACAACTGTGCTGCAAGGAAGAGATAAACAGAACACCTCCATTTCTGATGAAATGATACATCTCTAGACTTTGAAATGATGCCCCAAGGCACTTAAGAGATCAATGAAATATAATAAAAGTAAAAATGATAAGCAGCTGGGTTCTATACCAGCCTAAAGGCTATCTGAGTTTTCCAGAATGCAAGTGAATTGGACAAAGACAAGTTCTATCTGGGTTCTTGCAACCAGTCTTTATGCCTTGTTATTAATATTTGATACTTCTATACATCTTTGAAGTTGTCAGACATTTTATATAGTGTCTCCTATCTGATCTTACTTGAAATACTACAAATGAGAAGGAAATGGCAAACCACTCTAACATCTTTTGCCAAGAAAAACCCAGAGACATTGTCCTTGGGGTCGAAAGAGTCATACACAACTGGATGACTGAACAGTAACAAAAAAACTCTATGGAATAGGTACTGTAGGTATTATTATCCCCATTTTACAAACTAGGAATCTGAGGCTTAGCGAATTTAGTGATAATCACATAGCCAACAAATGGGAGTTGCTATTTGAACCCATGTCTTCCTGATTAGTCCAGTATTCAGCATCATGTGATGATGGTGCTACCTAGCATTTACATAGCATTTTACAGTTTTCAGAATACTTTACAAATAGCATTTCATTTTATTCTCACAACAAATGTGATATGGGCACTCTTCTTATTTTCCAGATGAGGAAACTGAGGTAGGCAGAGATTACATGATTTGCTTGCAGAGTCCCACAGGCAATAAGTGCCTGAGGTTGGATTTGACTTCATGTTGTCCTGACCCCAGATACAGTGCTCTTTCCATTGCACCATCTAGCTGCCTTGCAATTTTAGAGCTGTAAAGGACCTTAGATATTAAAACACAACCAGAGCAGGAAGAATTAGGATAAGGGCACTTTGCTATTCATTTGATATGTGTATTGGGTGAGGAACTTGACTCTTGCCTCACCATTTTCTATGTAAAATGAGAGGAATTGGACAAATTAATTTCTGTTGTCTCATCTAGCTTTCTAATTCTTTATTGACCCTTCTAGAATTGGATTGATTTTATAAAAAAAAAAAAAAAAGGTGAAAGTTTCTGACCTCACACATTCATTTTATGTAGCCATTTTCAAACAGAAAGGTTTTTGGTGTTTTACCCTATTTGGGATTCTGATTCACGCAGGCAGTATGGCCATGAGAAATATGTGAAAAGTGCAAAGTGAGTTTTAAGAAGACTAAGAATGAGAAGCAAGGGAGAATTTCTCCCTCTCTACATGATTAACTTAAATTAAATTAAAAGTTATAGTTAAATTAAATTAAACTAAAGGCTATAATTTGCTTTAAATGAATTCCCTGGATCCTAGTTATATATATTTCTTTATCCCCTCCAAACCCAATGAAACCAGGAACAGCACAGGAGGAGGAGGAGGAGACACAACCACATGTCTATAGATTCTTTTGGATTAGTAAACATTTCTCTGGTCATTTGTATGATATTAATAAATCTAAATGGTTAGATTTGAGTTGGATAGAACTCTATCGGTTCTTTAAAAGCCAGAATTAGACAAATGCCCTTAATTAAAATGACCACTATCTTACCTCAACTGGATGGTCTAAGACTGTGTTGGCAAACTTATGCATGTGTGCTGGAGGGGGCTGCTCCCCTCCCCTTCTCCATGTGTGCGTGAGGACATTCCTCTCATCGCCCACCCCTCTGCCCAGAAGCCCAATGGGAGAGTTTCCTCCCTCCCCTGTCTGGGGTAAGGTGGGGGGCTCACACATGACATGAGGGTTGCAGTTTGGGCACTCAGTCTCTAAAAGGTTTACCATCACTGATCTGAGGTTATCCATTCAATATAGAACCTAATAATGAGTTTCTTTAGAACTTTACCCACCAACCCAAACTACTTCATTCTCTGAGAAGGAGAAGAAGATTAGGTTTTCAGCTTAGATCAGTTGTGATATAGCATAGACCAAAGTTCCAAGTCCAACAGTCTCCTTGGGTTCAAGTTCCAGGCACCCTGGCTTCACGAGGCTTTCCTGCTGTATTGGTTGTAATATCCTTCCTACTATCTTGACTCCAAGGTTGCCCTGGCTTGTTCCCAGCCCAGTGGGGATTCCTGCATCGATTCCTTAGAAGGACAAACATAACAAGACAGACATTTTTGTGTTTTTGAAACACTTATTTTTTTAGGACCACTGAGACTAAAAGAAAAAGGGGCAAGAAGGAAACCTTTTTCTCTTCACCCGCTCAGGTGATGACATTCATGTTGCACCCTCCCTCGATCCCAAGTAGAAAAAAATGAGACTTTCTCTTTCAAGTTTTAAAGAAGCAGCCTGCTCAGGTGCTGTAGCCAATTTGAATGAAGCTACACTCACAGCATATCCTCTAGAAGCAAAGTTCCTCTATGTCAGGTGATCTGTACGTGCTCCAAAGCCCCCATTAGAACAAGAATTTCTAGGGGAAAAATGTAAAGCAATTTGGTAGAAATCAGGTTTAGACCAACATCTCAAGCTGTATATACACTACAATAAGCTGAAAATAGATATGTGGTCCAAATATTAAATCACACAATAAAAAATATTAGAAAAGCACTAGAACAAGTACATTTATACTTAAGGCTAGAAGGGAAATTCTTAACCAGATTAAAGAATGCTATCCCTTTAAGTTAAATGGAAGTCTTTAGTAATGAGAGAAACACAAAAGGTGTTTTTGTGTGAAGAAACAGACACATTCATTGTCAAAAGATATAAGAAATGTTGCTGGTATAGACAAATGTTTTGATGCTTAGAAGAAATAGAAAACAAACTTGAAACATACACTGCTAACATAAGAGTATGAAAAAACAGCATTGATGAGATAAGGACAGTTTTGTAGAGTAAATGTCTGACACATAGTAGACTCTTAATAAATGTTTATTGATTGATGTGAAGATTAAGATCTCTTTGTCAACCATGTGAAGTGAAGTATTGCTTTTGTAGGAAATATTTAATGTAATAAAGAAGCACTGTTATCTTTAATTTAAATAAAACAAAGGCAAATTGAATGGGGAAAAAGTTTACATTAGTAATACAAAATAGGATGGGTACCTCAACTAATTTGCATGCATTTGTTTTATGATAAAAGAGGATTTAAAAAAAAGAGTACCCTTAGAAATACTTAAAGGCTGGGGTATGTATGCTGTTAAAAATTCTTCTACTAAAAAATAAAAATAAAAAAAATTCTTCTACTTTTTAGGGGAAGATTGGAGAGTTGTGACTTTTTAAGTAAAAACCAATGAATCACTCAAAGACAAGAGGCTCTAATTTAGATCCCAGGAACTACATAGAGACACAATTTTTGTGGGTGGGTTTGAGGTGGGGTGGAGACAAAAAAAAAAAAACTGCTCTTCTGGAGCTATGGTTACCAGAACTACTCAGGTGATAAGAGACTTCAATTGATCCATTCATGATTGGTCCAAGAGAGAATTGATTTCATTGACCAAGATCTTCCAGAGATAACTATTACCCTTCACATACTGACGGTGTTGGAGAAAGGTAAAGCTTATCATTAGGGCTTGTTGCTCTCTGCTAGCAATCCTTTCATGTAGACTAGGTAGCTGTTCTTGAATGGACCAATTACATTAAAACTATAGACATGAGTTGTGAATGGCTCTGTTTTACTCTTTCAGTTATTTCCTTGTCTGGTGTATCCACTCTTCAACAAAGCTATTTGAGGATGCTTTGTTAGGAAAGTGGAATCTGGGTTTATGTATTATGATATATTTTTATTGTTTATAAATTTGCTCTTTAATCTGTGGTTATTATAATATTATTTTGACCTATTGTTAACTAAATGGTTGGTTATATTTAAGATGTAAAAGTATCACTGCATTATGGCTAATTATTTAAATATTATACATTTATGGATTCATTACCTTATGCAAGATGGTTGTATAGATAGAAAATACATTGGAATTGGTGATCTAGAGATAGCACAGTGAATAGGGAGAGTGTATTATCTTAAAATTCTCATACATTCAGTGACACATGTAAAACCCAGTGGAACTGCTCATTGGCTATGGTAGGGGGTTGGGAGGAGGGGAAGGAAAGAACATGAATTATGTAACCGTGGAAAAATATTCCAAATCAATTAATTAAATAAAAATTTTCAAATAAAAAGGAATAGTCAGAATTATATAAATATAATTTTTTAAAATTCTCATATATTTAGTTCAACCATAAAATTTAATTCCTTATAACTGTGGAAAATATATGTAAAGGAGAAGGAAGGACTAAATAAAAGATTAGCCAAACAACTTTAATTATATGAACCTGAAAAGTCTTGCATAAACAAGCTAGTATAAAAAAGGAATCTGTGGTTTGGAGTATATGTGTGGGAAAAAAAATCTTACCATAAAATTACTTTGATAGTGATTTCACATCCAAGATATAAGGAAGGAACACAAATAGATAAAACAATAGCCATTTAAGATAAACAAAGTATATGAACACATAGTTCTTAAAAGAAAAATGTCAAATTATTAATAACCATATAAAAACTTGTTTTAAGTTACTAAAAATAAGAGTAATGAAAATTAAAACAATTCTGAAGTGAAGAGAGTCATTTGTGATACTTGGTGGAAAGCCTTGGATCTACAGTCAGAAGACTTTGGTTCAAAACCTGTCCCTTCCGTTTATTACATGTGTGACGTTGGGCAAGTCACTTTATATCTCTGAGCTTTGATTTCCTCACCTATAAAAAGCAGAGGGTTGGGCTAGGTGACTTCTGAACCCCCTTCTACATTTAATTCTATGATTCTTTGGCCCCACACCCAGCAAATTATTAAAGGAGAAAATGGGAAAATTATCAATGTAGCAGAGTTTGGGGGCGGGGAATGGCTAAAATACTGGTGCAACTGCATATTGGTCCAACCATTCAGTCAATATTTTTTAAGCACCTATTATGTTCTAGGTACTCATCTAAGTCCTGGGATACAAATAAAAAAAAAGAAAGAAAAAGAAAAAGAAAGATAGTCCCTGCCCTAAAGAAGCTTGTAGTCTAATGGGGGGAAGATAACATATAAAAGGAAGCTGAAAATTGAAGGGGTTGAGAAAGGGAGAAGGTACCCAGGATAGAGAAGTCCAATGGAGTACAGGAAATAAAGAAATGGCTAGCCTAAATACTCTTTTTTTTTAAATGGAGGCTTTTAGAGGAGCTCTTGGTCTATCCTCTCCTTAGAAAAACAGAAAATGTCAAAAGTACTGAGGAGGTATAAGGACCAAAGTTGAAGTTAATCTTGCTGTAGCATGAGGTTCCTGGGGGCAAGAACCAGTTCAAGATTATATTAAATAAGAAACTAGAATGTTTATTCTTTTGACCTGGAGATCCCATTGTTATGCATTTATCCCCTAAAAGAGGCTACAAAAAATTCTCCATATATATTTAGAGAAAGACTTTTTTTTTCTTTTATGAGAAAGAACTGGGAACAAAGAAGTCTGTTAATTGGTGGAATGGCTAAATAAATTGTAGTATATGAATGTAATAGAACATTATTACTATGTTGTAATAAAAAAGGATGATAATAGTGAATATAGAAAAGCATTCGAAGACATGAATTGGTGAAGAGTGAATTAAACAGAACCACTAGCAAAATGACCATAATAATGTAAATAAAAAGAACCAGAAATTAAGCAATGCTATGTAATCATAATGACCAAGTCTATATCCAGAAAAGGAATGAAATAATACCTTTCATTTCCTTCTTGGCAGGGGCGGGACACTTTCAGTGTGGATTATTGTCATACCACCATCCTAGGACGACACGCTATTTAATTTCCTCAAAGCTTTTGCTTTCTCTTTCTTTTAAAAATTTTGTGACAAAAATAATTTACTGATTAAGGGAACGGAGTAATGAATCAGAAATGATATTAATAAAAACCGAAGATATAAATAAAAATTAAAAAAAAGAAAAAAGTAAGTTAGAAGACATTTTAAAAATAAACCTAAAGTTTAAAAAAAAAGCTATTTATAAATGAGTTAATTTCAAGATGGATTTGAAAAAACCTTAAATGTATTACTCATATCCAGTGGATAATGCAAAGTGGTATATTTTTAAAATGATTAGATTTCAAAGATAATAACCAAGGCAATCTTATATAAAGGAAGCTAGCTCGTGTTTTCTACATTTATTCCCTTTTGAAAAAAAAATTCCTAAGCAACATCTATGATTTAATAAAATCTTTCTTGATGTAACTGGATTATATAGTGATATTATGGAGGTTTATATTAGAGAATATTTGGGCACATATCATAATAATTCAGTGTTTTTGTAGGTTTGTGTCTGTGGTCGCATTGGTGGTCAAGGATAGTGGTTTTTAAAATTTTTATCTCAGGTTCCCTTTATAATCTTAAAAATTATTGAGGACCCCAAAGAGCTTTTGTTTATACAGATTATATCTATTGATACTTGACACATTATAAATTAAAATGGTTTAGTATTATTATGTAAGTAGTTTGGAACTCACAGACCTCCCAAAGAGTCTCATGACTCTTGACAGCATCTTATTTTTATACCATCAAGAATATAATCTATGTATGTATCTGTGTATATATATATGTGAAAGGAATATTATTTTATATATAAGATGTATATGCATATATATGAAAAGTAGTTTACACATACAAGAAAAGCAGCATATACACATACATATACATAAAATATGAAAGACAGCTTAGTGTAAAGGATAGAAAGGCAGAAATATATTTTTAATATGTTTAACATTACTAAAATAATTAATTGTGACAGTACATAGAGGGGCAGAAGAAAAAGATCAAAGTTGAATACTTTTTTTTGCTAAAGATTAACAAAACAGTCCAAAATAATTTATTGCATTTTGGTAATTAATACCTATGAATGTTATTGTTATTCAGTCATTTCAGTCCTGTCAGACTCTTTGAGAACCAATTTGGGGTTTTCTTGGCAAAGATACTGGCTTGCCATTTCCTGCTCCAATTCAGTTTACAGGTGAGGAAACTGAGGTAAAAAGGGTTAGTTAAACCCAGGAAAATAAATCTTCCTGACTCTGGATCTGGGGCTCTCTGTACCACAATACCTAGCTGCTTATATGCCAGTCTGAGAAGAGATATTATAGAATTTTATTTAAATGTAGTTACTGGTGGGAGCAGGTAGGTGGTTCAGTGGATTGAGAGCCAGATCTAAAGATGGGAGATCCTGGGTTCAAATATGGCCTCAGCCACGTCATGACCATGTGACCCTGGGCAAGTCATTTAACTCCCATTGCCTAGCTCTTCCAGCTCTCTGCCTTGGAACCAAAACACGGTATTGATTTTAAGATGAAAGGTATGTGTGGTTGTTTTTGTTTTTTTTTTTAAGTAGCTACTGGTTCCTAGTTTTTATTTATTTATTTCATTTTTTAGAACCATTTAACTCATTTCTGAGCCCCCAAACATTAGTTTTATAAAAGATGGCTTAACAAAAGTGAAACTCACTCAAGTATCACAGTACTGAATGAGCACTGAATCTGGAGTCAGAGGACTTGGGTTCAAATTCTGAGTCTGCTGCTTATTACCTATGTGACCTTACATGAATCAACCTCTTTGGTACTGAATCTTCATCTGGAAAACAAGAACATTGGACTAAATGACCTTCAAATTCCTCTATAGCTCTAAAATCAATAAATTCTGTCATTTATAACATTTTTCTGGCATACAGTAGGATTTAATTTGAAAGAAAAGCCCTTCCAGACAGTTATCAGATCATCAACTTAGAGATGGAAGAGATCTCATGCCCAGAAGTTCCCCTAAGCTGACCAGAGAATGTGGATTTTACCTGTTTTTGAGGATCCTTCCAAACAAATCTCACTTTGCGTCTAGTGTCCTCACTTAGGGAATCTGTTCATTTGAATCCAAGATGAGCCTAACCTGCCCATCAAGCTAAAGTCAAGATTCTACCCAATGCACCAGATCTCTTCTGCTAGTACTTTTAATATTTTGTAGATAACTGTGTAGCACTCGTGTTCCTTCAGTTTTCTGTAGGTATTAATACATGACTGATTTACTACTTTTCCAGTCATTCATTTATAAGGATATATTTTTGTTTTCCTTAAATATATATTTTTATTTGCATCTCTTAAAATACTATTAAAAGATACATATTTAAGGAAATATATTATTAGATATTAGACTTAGATCACTTGGGTTAGGAACTGAATGGAGAGTCTAATGGGTGAAGAGTTCTATGTTTTCTTTCCTTTTTAAAAAAATTGTATTTTTACCCCAATTACATAGAGTTAATTTTAATATTTTCAATTAAGAGTTAATAATTTTTAATAATCATTTTCTGACATTTTGGGATCTATGTTCTTTCTCTCCTTCTCTCCCCTCCCTGCAAGATAAGGTAATATGATATAGGCTTTCTATGTACTATCATGTAATATGTATTTCCACGTTCATTATGTTGTGAAAGAAGACACATATCACTTATAGAAGAAAAAAATTCATGAAGAAAATAAAGGGGGAAATGGCATGCTTCAGTCTTTGTTCAGATTCCCATCAGTTCCTACTTTGGCAGTGGATAGTCTTTTTTTCATCATGAGTACCCTGGAGTTGTTTTGGATCTTTGTGTTGCTGATAATAGTTAAGTTATTCACAGTTAATCATTACTCATTATTGTTGAGTGCCATGTTTTCTAAAAGGCTACCACTGAGTTTATGGGATTGGTGATGGAGTTTGATCTTAGCCAGGAGATAAGATTGTGCATCACCTTTGGTAATTTAATTGAATTGGATATGTACCACAAACTTCATAGGGTTCTCTTTCTTGCTGACAGCATCATAATGAGTTGTTTTTGTCAAATTGTGTGTGATAAAGATAAGAAAAGTAGATCACTTCCATCTGGGGTGATCTACTAATTTTGTTTTATTTTTTAAAAGTAAAAAAAAATATATTTTTCCATTTATGTGTAAAAATATTTTAACATCCATTTTTAAAACTGAGTTCCAAATTCTTTTCTCCCTTGTCCCCTCATCAAAAAAGGCATTTTGAAATATATCATACATATGCAATCCTGCAAAACATTTCTATATTAGCCATGTTGCCAAAGAAAACAGAGACCAAAAGAAAAAAAAACTCAAACCAAGAAAAATAAAGTTTTAAAAAAATATACTTCAATTTGCATTCAGACTCCATCAGTTCTTCCTCTGGAGATCTGCAATTTATTTTTCATTGTAAGTCCTTCCAAACTGTGTTGAATCTTTGTATTGCTGAGAATAGATAAATCATTTGCAGTTGTACATCACATATTATTGTTATTACTATGTGCAATATGCTAGTCCTGTTTAATTCACTTTGCATCAGTTCATATAGGTCTTCCAGGTTTTTCTGAAATTATCCATTTCTTACAGCACAATGGTATTCCAAGAAAATCATATACCACAATTTATTCACCCATTGCCCAGTTGATTGGCATCCTCTCAATTTCCAATTCTTTGCCACTACAAAAATTGCTGCTTTGAATATTTTTGTACATATAGGCTCTTTCCTTTTGCTTTGATCTCTTTGGGATACAGACTTAGTAGTGTTATTGTTTAGGTCTAAGAGTATGCACAATTTTACAGCCCTTTGGTCCTGGTTACAAATTGTTCTTCAGAATGGTTGGACCAGTTCACAATTCCACCATTAATATTCCAGTTCTTCTACATTCCCTCCACATTTGTCATTTTCCTTTTCTGTCATATTAGCCACTCTGAAAGATATTAGATAGTATCTCAAAGTTGTTTTCATTTACCTTTTTCTACTCAATAGTGACTTAGAGTACTTTTTCATGACTATAGCTAGCATTGATTGCTTCTTCTGAAAACTGCCTATTCATAAAAGGATTTGTACAATTTGACTCATTTTTCTATATATCAGAGAAATGAGGCCTTTATGGGAGATAATTGTTAAAAAAATTTCTGATTTTCTACACTCCTTCTAATGTTGGCTACCTTGGTTTTGTTTGTACAACCCCTTACTAACTTAATGTAATAAGATATACATCTTACATTGCATAATCTTCTCTATATCTTGTCTGGTCATAAATTTTTACCTTATCCATAAATTTGACAGATAATATATTCCATGTTCCCCTAATTTGGGTATGATATATCTTCCTTTATGTTTAAACCATGTACTCATTGTGGTCTTACCTTGGTATACAGTGTGAGATATTGGTTTATGTTTAGTTTCTGCCAAAATGCTTTTCAGTTTTCCCAGCAATTTTTGTCAAATAGTACATTCTTGTTGCCAAAGATTGGATCTTGTATTTATCAAACACTCGTTTGCGATTGTTATTTTCTACTGTGTGTTATGTACTTACTCTATTCCATTGGTCTACCACTCTTATTTCTAAGCCAGTATTAGATTTTGACCTATTAATTTGAAAGTTGATATTTGTATTTCCATGAAAAGTTGATGAAACATCCACACTCCTCAAACTGTCAGAGATAATTAAAAATAGAAATAATCTATTTGGGAGTTACAAGATTAATCTAAAATGGGAAGACAGAAACACTAATATTCAGTTAGTCTAGTCACTCTGGAAAACTATTAGGCAAGAAAAGTGGTTGAAATATTCATAGCTTTAGACACAGTACTACTCAGGACAAGGGTATTAAGACATTAATAATTGCACTTTTGAGATAGAAAGAAATTGGGGACATCTAGGTGGCTCAGTGGATTTTGAGAGCCAGCTCCAGAGTAGAAGGCCCTGAGTTCAAATCTGACCTTGGACACTTCTTACCTGTGTGACACTAGGCAAATCACTTCAGCCCCATTGCCTAGTCCTTCCTGCTCTTTGGGGTTTTTTGTTTATTTTTTAAAGAAAGAAAGGAAATAAGAAAGAAATTGAAATAAAGTGACTACATATTGTTTGATAGAAATGGCTGAACAAACTGTGGTATACGAATGTCAGGAAATATTATTGCATACTAAGAAATGACCATTAGGAATTTAGAGAAACTTGTTTGAAGTGTTACAGAGCAAAGAAAGGAAATATGAAGAGAAAAATATACAGAGGAAAATGACATTAAAAGGCATCAAAATTAAGATGAATGGAATGCATAATCTTGATTTCAGAAAACTGATAAGAAAACATTTCCCTTTGCAAGTCTTGATTGAGAGATCAGATCTTACAGATCTGGAGGAAATTCACTTGCTGTCAGCCATGATTTATAGGTTGGTTTGTTTTGATTAACTGTTTCTCTTTGTTTCAAAGGAGGGTTCAATGAAGGAGAAAACTATTGGAAAGTGACAGTAATGATAGTAAAACACACACACACACACAAATGAGACCTTCATTGGACAAAAGATGTGTATATATTTAAAATGTATATTTTAAAATTTTATTTAGCCTGGGAAGTCTTCATTGAAATCCTACCCCAATGCCTCATTATCTTTTATTTTTAAAGCTAGTACTTATGATCCTATGATGTTGATGCAAAAATGATCATGGTTACTCAAGCTACGTCAACCAAGGTAGGCTTCAAATAGGGTTTAGCAATAAACTTTTATTGTAGCTGAGTGTCAATAACTAGAGTGCTAGAGCTGGGGCCAGAAAAAAAATCTGAATTCAAATCCTGCCTCAGAGACTTACTAGCTATGTGAAGTTGGGCAGGTAATTTAAATCTGTTTGCCTCCTTTTTTTCATCCACAAAGTGAACTGAAGAAGAATATGGCAAACCATTTCATTATCTTTGTCCAGAAAACCCCAAAGAGGGTTACAAAAATTTGAACTGGACTGAAAATGATTGAACAATAACAAAGGGTCATACAAATGCTAATGAAAGGGAGATTAAGGAAATCAATCAAATCTTTTCCACATAACATAGTATGAAGCTCAAACCTATCTAATCTCAACTATAATAATCCCTGAAGTAATGATAACATTCACTTTATGTAAGTTTAAAGATTTAATAACAACAGGGTTTAGGGAGGGAAGCAGGGAATGATGGAAAGAGGGCTATAGGAGATCCTTGGCCTAAGCTATGGATGATCAGATGGTATATAAATTGAAGGTAATCAGGATATTCAAGCTTGTTAGTTGCTGATGGTTAGTCTGCCAGTTCCCAGCCTAGCAGAGTCTGAATCAAGTTATTTGATAGTGAATGATGTTACTTCTTCTTGATGAGTGAATTAAATCAGAATGTTCAGTATAGGATATCACAGGATCTGAGACTGTGGAAGTGATCAGTGCTAGTTGCTGGTATCTTAAGTTGACCTTTTGGCCCACCCAAGCCCAACCAACCACACCAAGCCCTGTCTCAAAATTGAGATCCTTATCTCCCTTCAAATCCTGCTTTTATACTTTTTCCATCAACTAAATTTGCACCTGCCAGGCTTTGCCAAGCTCGGCTCATTCCAAGTTCTAAACAGCTAACTGTCAATCATTTTGCTTTTCATATTGCATTGCAAAAATATCATCACAACCCCAACAAAAAATAAACCATCCCCCCAAAACAAAAATCCTACATCATTACTACATAAGGGGAACTTCTTGAGTACTTCACAAAATGGAAAAAAAGACTTTTAACAACCAAGAGCTATGTATGATTTACTCCTTTGGTACATGAGGTCTTCAAGTTTGAAACCACTTTCAGCTGGACTCTACATGTACTTGTGTGGAGAGAAACTTTGGGGTCAGGGGGTTATTTTGTACCAAATATTTAAACTCTAACACTTTAGAGAATACTCTTTTCCAAAAAATTCCTGAAAGTCATCTGATTAAAATGATCCTCAACTGCCCATTTTGGGGAGAAGATAATAATTAAGAAAATCATTCTCAATTCCTCAAGGAGGATATGTAACCTTACTTGTAGATCTGAAATTCATCTGTGAAAATGATGTCGGGATAAGGATCCTCAAACTTATTGGGGCTACACTAGCTATTATTATCATTATCTTATTGTTGTGTTTGCTAGATGTTGGTCAGTCTAGCTATATTTGCAAAAGTCCTTCACCAGACAGTTGACCAAAGGGTGATTTCATTTTTTTCCCAATTAAACTCCTTAAAAATACTCTACTAATACTGCTCAATGGTAGGAGAGAGATGTCATCATGAATCTTTCAAAACATTAAAAATGAGTGCAGAGCTGGGCCTTAATTATGGGGAGCATGCGGCTTGGTAGATAGAAGGTAGATTGGGACAGATGGATTAGATTGGGTCTGTAAGAATGTTTTAGGAATAGAGGGAAGCACCAGAATAAAAGTGACAGATGCCAGGGAAAAAAGAATTCAGGAGACAACAATTCAAGAAACAAATTCAAGCAATATGTTGAGAGTGGCTGAAGGAGAGCTGGCAAGAATAGAAAGCAATCAAAATGAAGCATGTTGGAATGAAAGAGGTCAGTGACGTACTTTGAAGCTCCAAATTAGAATCTAAATACGTGTTGGATAATGAGAAGCCATTACTGAGTTGGTGATAGTAAAATTAATGAGTACGTTAGTAGCACATTTTGGTCATTTCAGTTATACCCAATTCTTCATGATTCCATTTGGAGATTTCTTGGCAAAGATACTGGAGTGGTTTGCTATTTCCTTCTCCAGCTCATTTTCCAGGTGAGGAAACTGAGGCAAATAGGATTAAGGGATTTGCCCGGGGTCATAGAGATAGTATCTGATGTCAGATTTGAACTCAGGTCTTCCTGATTCCAGACTCAGTGTTCTCTCCACTGCACCATTTAGCTGCCCTTAAGTAGTCACATATCTAATGATTTATTTTAGAACATCATGTAATTCAGAAATGCTATCTAAATGTTAGTAAATATTCCCAAATTATAAACTCAACACAAACAATAATAGAGGAAAAATGGACAATTCATTATCATGTGAGTTTGGGCTATAGAATCATAACTTTAGTGATGGAAGAAATCTTAAAGGTCATCAAATCCACTCCTTGTTTTAGAGATGAGGAAACTGAGACCCAGAGAACTTAAGTGATTGCCCAAATTAACATAGTTAATAAGGGATAGAACTAGGATTTGAACCCACATCTTCTGACTCTAAATAAATTTCTAGTTTTTTGCACTAAAACATGTTACCTCATATATGTGTACACATACATATATGTATATGTACCTGTAGATACATATATGTGTGTATAATCATAATTAAGCAAATGGCAATAAATTCAGTAACAACTCTAACAACAGAGTTGTTAAAACATTGAAAAAATAAAGAACAATAATAGAAAAATAAACTGCCAAAAATCTAAGAGATAGAACTTGAAAGCAGCAATATATTTTGAATGCCTCTTTGCAAATAGATGGGTTAAAAATTGTGTGCTACTCTAACCGTAAATTCTAATCAAGAAGAGCAAAGTGGCTTTTCGGTCCATGATTTTGAAATTCCTCATAAATCACCACCCCTGCCCCTACCCCCTTGATTTCATCGTTTTTATACTCTGTGTGCATACTGGATGAGGAGGGGGAGAATGGGAATATCTGAGTCCTGCCCTGGCAAGGACTTTGACCAGCTGAGACTGGAGAGTTTCAAGTGTCAGCTACTCCCCCCTCCACCCCTTCCTGCTTGTTTGTATAAATGTCTATTTTTGTATCTTGATTATGTGAGACAATTTTACCTAATCTTTCTTTCCCTCTCCTCCTTTCTGTTTTCCTTTTTTCTTTTAAAATCATCAAGACATAATAGAACAATCCCTAAAATTTGTATTAGACTTCCTCTTTGAACCCTGATAATGATGAGAGAACCTGTGTATCACCTTCCCATATTTGAATATAAGTTTATTATAGTTTAATCTCTATGATGGACAGTCATGCAGTAGATAGAGCACTGGCCTTGGAGTCAGGAAGATCTGAGTTTAATTTTGGCTTCAGACATTTACTAACTGTGTGACCTGGGCAAGTTGCCTCAGTTTTCCCATCTGTGAAATGAACTGGAAAAGGAATGTAAAACCACTCCAGTATCTTTGCCACAAAAATACCAAATGGGGTCATGAATAATTGTACAGGACTGAAAATGACTACACAATAATATATGATTGTTCATTTGTATATATTTGCCTTTTTATATTCCTCTTAACTCCTATGCTTGGCATTCAAAGTTTCTATGCAGCTCTGGGCTTTTTATCAGGAATGCCCAGAATTCCTTTATTCCATTAAAGATCCATCCTCTCCCTCTCCCCTGCCCTCCATGTGATTTTGTTCAGTTTTACTGGTTAAGTCATTCTTAGCCTATAACCTTTGCCTTAACTAGCATCACATTCCAAGTTCTCCACTCCTTTGTACTGGTTTCTGCAAAAAAGAGTATGATTTTGACTGTGGCCCCTTTGGCACTTCAAATCTTTCTTTGTAGCTATTGCGAGTATTTTTCCCTTGGACTAGAATCTCTGGATTTTGACCATGATGTTCAAGGGAGTTTACAGTTTGGGGTTCCTTTCAGGAGGTGACTAGTGGATTCTTTCTATTTCCACTTTACCCTCAGATTCTAAGAAATCTGGGCAGTTTTCTTTCAAAAATCCTTGAAATGAGAGGCTTAGGCTATCTTTTTTGGTTATGGCATTCAGGTAGTCCAAAGATTCTTAATCTTTTTTTCTCCTCAATCTGTTTTCTAAGTCAGTTGCTTTTGTTATGAGATTCTTTGTGGCCTTTTCTATTTATTTCAATCTTTTAATTTTGTTTTAATATTTCTTGTTATCTCATGGTGTTATTGTCTTCTGTATGGTCCATCCTAATTTTCAGAGTTTGTTTCTTGGCCAAAATTTTGTGCCTCTTGTGCCAAACCATTAATTCCCTTTCCAATTCTTTTTTCCATAACTTTCATTTCTTTTCTATTTTTTACTCATGCATCCATATTCCATTTAGCTCTTATTTTTAACTCTTGTTTCATTTCTTCCAAAAATTTCAGTTGAATTTGTGCCCAAGATATGTTTTTCTCTGAAGCTTTGCTTGTAGATGAATGGGAATAATTCTCTTCTTGGTTTGTGTGTTGAGTGTCCTTGTCACCATAATTGTTCTATATAGTAAAATTCTTTTTTTTTTTAATTTGCTCATTCTTCCAATCTACTTCCCATCTTTGGAACTAATTTATTAGGGCTGGGTTCTGATGCACTTCTAGAGGGGATATCTTGGCTTGTCCTTTTGTTGCTTTCTTAAGGTGCTGAGTGTTTCTAGTATCTCAGGAGCAACTGCAAGCTTTCATTGCTACCAAAGTTGTCTGTTGGAGGGCAAAATTTGAATTCTGCCCCTCTTGGTCTGAGAGACAGTTACTGACCTGGATTTGGATCTAAGCAACAAAAGAATAATGGATGTGACCCTTTTAGCCAGTTGGGAAGCTTTTCTAGTTCATAAAGAGCTGCTGGCCCCTATTCTATAGAATCACTGCTCTGGTTATCCTTCAAACTTCAGAACTAGGAGCTGAAACAAATATTTCCCCTCTGCTCTTGAGCTATGCTGCTGCAGATTACTTTTGAATTCACTGCTTGCTTAGGGCTGACCACTCACTATCCCTTAGTGGGAGGCTCTTTCTCAGTCTATCCTGGATCAGAGAGCTGGAACTTTCTACTGAACAAAAAGACCTTTCTACTTTTAGCACCTGTTCCTATCCTAGTAGCTTGTTTGAAGACTTGGGGTGGGAGTAAGGGTACTGGTATGAGCCTTCTTGTCATTATATAGCCTATTCCTGTCCCAGAGTGCTTCACCTAGTAAGCTTGTGGCCAGACCCTATCTCTAGTGTCCATAAACTTCTCTATCTCTCTAGGTTGACCTTGTTTTTTTAAAAAAAATGACTGTGACTTTTCCTTAGATTTTCCCCTTAGGATATAGTATTTTGAATTTTCTAGATCTGTTTGGAGGATTTTTTTTTCTGATGGGATCATGGCTCGTGGAGGGAAGTTCACCAGTAGGCTTCTTCCTGCTCCCTCTTGGTTCTTTTTCTGACTCCTTTATTCTTATATATAAAGGCTCCTAGACTTCAGAGTCCATATTTCAGCAATTTTCCTGCAGTGCCCCTACTCTCCATATTCCAGAGTCCTTCATTCCTGATTGGTAAGAGATCACATCTAATCTAGGGATTCCACCATATGAATGGAAACTCCTTGAAAACAAGAACTATCTTACTTTTTGCACTGACTGGCCCCAGAGTCTGACTTAGGATTTGACACATAATAAACACCTTTTTATTATTCACTCACTTATTTGTTCATTCATTGACTCACAGGAATAAGAATATTCTCTCCTTGTGGGTCTCATGATATTCTAATAGTTATTTGCCTCTTCTCTCCCTTAGGACCTGGCGGATATGTTTTTTGTTTGTATCAACAATTCTTTCTGGGTCTCAGGAGAAGCACCTAATTCTCTCCCAAATTATCCCTGCCTTCCCCCAGGGTACACCAGTGCTGCCAGAGAAAGACTTTAATTCATGTGTTTTAGAAGCATCCAAGTAAGATTGGTACCTATGGAATCGTCTCTAGACCATATAAAAACATTTCTATAGTGGCAAAACACAATAGGTGAAAAAGCAGCAGCAGAATGAAAAGTGACAGCCCGAATTTCACTCAAATTACTCCATCTCAGCCTTTAAATCATTTATTTTGGAGAACTCATGGAGCTCGATTGTCATTCTCCATTGCATTCCACTTAGGTCTCTTACTTAGGATCTTTTGTGGAAAGGGAGATATGGAAGGAGTACGGAAAGAACATTCTGGGCAAAAATGGAATCACATGGAATTTGATAAATTGATAAATTGATAAAATAATGAAAGTTCTGCTAACTCAGCTGTTAACTTTGTTAGCATTATCCAGCTGAGGAGAAGGCTACAAACCCCTTGGTAGCAAAAAAAAAAAATATGTCAAACCCAAAGGACGCTCCAGCCTGCAAAGCACAGCTGGCAGAAATTGTTCCAAGAACGGCAGATGTTGGAAGACTGTTTTCCCCGGCTGGAAATCTGGGTCCCGCAGTTATATGTCTCCAGGGGAGCTATTGTACTTTAGGGAGAAATAAGGGACCCTCCTGTCCCTCTCCTGAGGCTCATTTTTGATTATGGAACATATAACTACCCATCTTTTATGAATGTGATAGTCTTTAGCTTAACTAATGTGATGCAATGCCTGTGGCCGATTTTTCTTAATTACCCTATTGTTTGGCACATACATGTTTTTTGGTATGCCTTGTTATATTTATTCCAGTGTGCAGATGTTTTTAAGAGCTGAAAAAAAAATAAAACAAAACAAAAAAGCCCCAGTCCTCTGTACGTCTCAGTTTCACACAGATGGACCCACTGGTTTGTATGGTTTCTAATTGCCCCATTAGAGGATGTGAATGATGAAATCATTGAATACGAAAACATCTCTTCATTTCCAATAGAAATCCGCACCTCATTACCAATATTTTTAGCAGGCATGTACGTACCTATATTTTCTATGTATAACGCTTTAACGTTACATTTTTGGCACTCAAACAATAAGAGAGACCTTGAGTAGTAATAGACATCCACATAACATTCCTCCCTCCCCTGTCACTCTAGGACACTCAAAGGGTGGGCATGCTAGATGTTTGTCATGGGAAGATGCTGGTAAAAATTTAACAAGTTACTCTCTGGGGGGAAAAGTAGTACCATAAAACGCGTTTATGTTTAATATGCACGTGACATTTTCCCCATTACTTTTTTAAGTCTAGACAATCAACAAAAGAATAAATCAAGTCCTGATTTTTAGCATTCGCCCATTTTCTGAAGTAAAAATGATCAACTGAGAAGTTAGCCATCAGCTCTTTTGAGCCAATTTGAACTGGCTCTAGCATACCCTTGTAAGGTGTCACTTGGCATGGGCTCTCATCCCTATCACAAACAGAGAGCTCTTGACCTTAGTCTCATCCTTCAGGTTATGCAGCTGGGTAAGGAAAGAGTCCTAGTTCCTTTGGTTCTTTTTCAGAACACTAAGGATCTCAAATCACTAAACTCTAAGGGGAAGTCATAATGGTTTCCTCTTGCTGAATGGAGTTGGCTCCCCTTGGCCAGGGTCTGACAGGTTGCTCCTGCAGGCATTTAGGTACCTATATTTTTCTACATATATTGCTTTAACATTATATTTTTGGCACTTAAATAATAAGAAAGACATTGAGCAATAATAGACATCAGTGTAACCTTTCTCCCTTCCCTACTACTAGGACACTCAAGGGGTGGGCATGTTAGATCTTTGTCACAGAAAGATGCTAGTAGATATTTAACAACTAATTCTCCAGAGGGAAATCCCTGCCTCCATCTTCTCTCTAAGCTCAAAGGAGCAACCACAGCCCAGCCACTCCCCTGGCTCCTAGCTCTCATTATTGCCATCCCAGGTCCAAATTCTGCCACAGAAAAATAGCCAGTGTAATCGTCTTCCTTTGAGGGAGCACAAATGCTCTCAGAATTCTCTCAATTTCCCTTCTCAGGGAAGGAGAGCAGTACTAGGTCCTCACTCCAACGTTGCCATGACCATTCCTGATTCCATTTCTTTGCTTATGCTGTTCCTCCATCCACAGTGCTCTCTGTTCTTCTCTCTTCCCTGCAATCTATCCTGCAGATGTGGTTGTGGGAATGAGACACATTTTTGGACATGGCCGAGTGAAGTCAATAAGTTCTTATTAAGCAGCTGCCATATGTGCAAAGGGATGAGGATGCAAAGGCAAAAACAATTCCTCTCCTTAAGGAGCTCACAATCTAATGGAGGAGACAATATGCAAACTAAGGACAAAAACTAGATATATACTGGTTGAATTAGAGGAAAGATACAAGCACAAGTGGGGACTAAGAAAGGCTTCTTGCTGATGGTGCCATTTTTGATAAGATTTAAAGGAAGCTAGGATAGGTCTGTGGGGCAGTGGTTAGAGAGCTTGGCCTGGAGTCAGGAAAACTCATCTCCTCGAGTTCAAATCTGGCCTCAGACACTTACTAGCTGGTGACCATGGGCAAATCATTTATCTCTGCTTACCTCAGTTTCCTCATCTATAAAATGAGATGAAGATAGAAATGGCAAACTGCTTCTAGTCTCTGCCAAGAAAACCCCAAATGGGCCATAAAGAGTCAGAAAAGACTGAATAGTAACAATAAAGGTAACCAAAGACACAGAAATGAGGAGGGAGAGAACCCTAGTTCTGAGGGAGAGCTGGTGAAAATATCCAGAGTCAGTAGAAGGAGTTCCTTATGCAAGGAACAGCAAGGAGGCCAGAGTCACTGGATCATAGTGCAGGCACAGCTGAATAAAGGATAAGACTGGAAAGGTAGTGGACCTGACAATGCATCTTTATTAGAAGGGTTTTGTTTTTATTTTTTTATTTTTTTTTCAATGTGGACCAGAGGTGGAAAAGAGAGGAAATAAATAGTGGTTAATTGAAAAAAAAAGATTTTTTTTAAAGAAAAATTCATCCAGGGAAGGGACCTTCCGGAGAAATAGGCAGACATATGCACTGGTGCAAAGTGAATTCAAAAGAACCAATGAAACATTATACTACAACAATGTAAATGGACACATTTTTAAAACCTTTTTCTAGTTCAGATTTCCCCATGAAAACTTCTGCAACTGTCCAGCTCATTATGATTTTCCCTTTTCCAGACCTCTAATGCACTTAGATTTGGCACCTTATGGGTTAGTATTTAATTTTTTTTCAGGTGTGTCATGATATCAGTCTTGCCTCTCTAAATTACAGTGTCCTCGAGGGCAGGGACCATATCTTGTAATTCTCTTCTGGCCTCCACAGCCCACAACAAAAGAACCCAAATGACCTCAGTTTATTGGTTGGTTGAGTGATTGAGGTATTTTGTTTCAGATACCCATAATGCTTTACACACATGGAATATTCAGTGGATTTGATTTGTTGCTTTTTAAAGAATGTTGCTCTCTGAGTGGTAAGTGTGATGTATGTTCATATGGAAATATGAAGGCTATGTCTTGGTCTCTGATCAGAAGAGGCTTACAGATAAGCAGGCCCTGTGATGACAGCAATAAATGATTCTGACCAAAATTCGGGGGTCTGATGAAGAGAGGTTCAACTGGCTTGCAAGAGTCAATTATTAAATTTTCCATATGAGGACTAACACATTGAAAATAGACAAACATTGAAAATCAGGGCTCGAGTTATTATTGTCCTATTGATTGTGTAGACTGAAGAAAGTGACGGGAAAATGTTAATAATGCAGATTAAAAGTGTCCTGAGTATTTTTTTTTTACCAGACTACTGGTGTGGGAGGTGTAATTCCAATTCAGTCCAGGAGGACTTACTCACTTCAAGAACAGGAAGGCTCATAGAAAATCTTATAAAATAGGGTCAAGATTATATGCCTTAGTAACAAAAGGGGGCTGTGACAAAAGGAGAATTTCACAAAGGTGGAGAGGGGGACAAATGAGGGGCATTCTGGGCTTTCACTGATGGTCTGTCAGAAACCCTTCTGTGTGAGGCACCTTCATGACTGGGGTGCAAGCAAAGGAACACACTGTTAGGAACATATTTGTGCGAGAAGTCTTGATGTTTGAGGTACATACCTACGTAAAAAGTCCATCATAAAATGCATGTCTCACAGATTCTATTGTTTATGTAAGTGGCTCTTTAATTGCACCAGATCCACTTTCTTCAGCTACTTGCAATCCTGTGGTCAGAGACCGAGGTGTTCCTCACAGGCTCTTTATGACTGGGGGTCAGGGATCCCCCCCAACTCCACTCCACTCCCATTGCCAAGGTTTTCTTATGGCAGAAACATATCAGAGTCCATTCTATTTTTGTTCTGATGATCCACCAGCATCTGCCTTCTTGCTATTTATCCTACAGGATACTCCATCTCCCTTCTATGCTTTTCATTGATTGTCTCTTATGCTTTGAACATTCTCCCTTCTCCATTCTGCCTCCAGGATTTCTTCTAGATTCAGATCACATTCCATCTTCTGCAAGAGGACTTTCTCAGTTTCCTCTTTTCCTCCAGTGTCTTTCCTTTGAGATGATTTTCTCTTTACATACTGTATACTTCTTGTATGTATAGTTTCTTCTTCTTTCCTTCGTTCCCTCATTCCTTCGTTCCTTCCTTCCTTCCTTCCTTTGTTCCTTCCTTCCTTCCATACTTCCTTCCTTCCTTCCCAGGGAGTGTTAATCAATGTCATCCTTGAAAGAACTCAGCCTCAGACTTTCTCCATAGAGATCATTTTCTAATTTATTCTTTTTGGTTCTGTTTATTTCATTCTTTAACAGTCTCTCACATCTTCCTGTGTTTCTCAAAATTCCTCATAAATGTAAGCTCTTCCTGCACAATAATATTCGATTACATTCTATGCTACACTTTTTAAAATCCATTCTCTAATAATAGGATCATATGGATTTGCTCAGGGTCACCTAAGTAGTATCAGCAATGTGATTGGACTATGTTTTCTGATTATAGAGAGAATACTTTTTAAAAATAAAATTTAAAGGAAGCTAGAGAGCCAAGGAAGCTGAGATGAGCAGGAGGATATTTCTAGACATAGGATATAGACAATGAAAATGCCAAGGGTCAGGAGAAGGAGTCTCTTGTGCAAAGAACAATAAGGAGGGGGCAGCTGGGTAGCTCAGTGGATTGAGAGCCAGGCCTAGAGACGGGAGGTCCTAGGTTCAAATCCGGCCTCAGACACTTCCCAGCTGTGTGACCCTGGGCAAGTCACTTGACCCCCATTGCCTACCCTTACCACTCTTCCACCTATGAGTCAATACACAGAAGTTAAGGGTTTAAAATAATAATAAAAAAAAAAGAACAATAAGGAGGTCAGTGTCACTGGATCATGTATGGAGTATGTAGAGATGAGTCACACTGACTTCATTCACATAACCATTATGCTAATTATTTTCTCAATGTTGAATTATCTTTGTGTTCCTCATATGGATCCAATTGATTATAGTGAATTTCTGGATATATTGCTGGCAGTCTTTTTGCACTCATTGTATTTATATTTTTACATCAATATTCCCTGGTGAGATTGATGTAATTCTTTTTCTTTTAATCTTTTGCTTCCCTGCTTTTGGTACAAGAACTATATTGATTTCATAAATAGAGTTTGATAGAGTTCCTTCTTTTGCAATTTTTGAGAATAATCTTTGTTGCAGAAGTTTTAACTTTCTTGAATGCCTGATAGAAGTAACATAAATTCTTCTGATAAGAATTCTTCTCTCCCATCTTTGTTAAATTCTCTTATAGTTCTTTTTTGCAAGACTACTTGTTTAAGATCCTTTTTTCTTGCTTGGATAATTTGGGATTTTTCCAAGTTAATTCAAGTTAGCAATGATATTTTGATTAAACACCTACTGTGTTCCAGATGTTTTGCTAAGCCCTACAGACAAGAAAAAAAGTGAAAAGACAGTTCTAGCTCTCAAAACCAGGTACAAGGTAATATATAGAGTAGATGGAAAACATTCTCAGAGGAGGAGGTTTTAGTATCTGGAGGAACCAGGGAAGGCTTTTGGGATAGGTAAGGTTTGAGCTGAATCTCAAAGTGTGTCAGACAAACTAAAAGGTGAAGGGAAGGGGACAATTTCAGGTATAAGGAGGGTTAGTTAAGACCAAGGGCAGAGATAGGAGATGGAAATGTCATGTTGAAAGAACTACAAGTCATCCAGCATTGCTGGAATACTGTATGGAACAGAATAAGATGTTAAGAAGATTGGGAGTGTAGGAAGGTAGTAGAGATGTAATAACTGACACATGGAGACTCATGAAATCATTTAGTGATATTATTTCTGCCTTTTTACATTTTTTCCTTTGTGTTTTAACACATAATCAATTTGTGTAAAGGTGCCTTAAGGGTTCTTAAAAATATGTATATTACTTTCCATTTATTTTGATGAATTTTAATTTTTCCAGCAAACTTACAAAGTATTGTATCATTATATTTCTGTTGAATTTTTCTAGTTTTGAGAAAATATTAAAATCTACTATTATTGTATCACTATTAATGTCTTCCTATATTTGACCCAGGTTTTCTTTTAAAAAAATTTTTAAATGTATTTATTTAATAGAATTTATTTCCAGGTATCTCATCTCTTCCCCCTGTATCACAGAAGACATTACCCAACCAAAGGATGTATATATATATATATATATATAAATAGATCATGTCTTTCCTATTAATATTTTTCATCTTATTCTCTGGAGATGGACATTCACAAGTTATTCTTCATATATTAATTCTATAGCTACATATAATGTTCTCTTTGTTCTACTTGTTTCACTCTTACTTCATGTAGATCTTTCCAACTTAAAAAATTAACCTGCTCATTGTTTCTTATGGTGACCTAGATTTTCTTTTAAAAACTTAGATGTTGCACCATTTTGTGCATAAAGATTTCTGTTATTTTTTTCATGTCTATGGTGCCTTTTAGTGTAATGTAATTTCTTTTTTATCTTTCCCAACATTATTGCTTGAATTTATTTTTATTCTCTCTCGCCTTCTCACCTTCATTCATTCTTTTAATTATACTGACATTTGTAATACTCCTTACCAAAAATAATCTTCTCTTTTTCCTTTTCATCCTTTTTCTTACCCCTTTTCCCTTTTAGGGTATTCTAAATCTAAGTTTCCTATCTTAAGCTTTATGCTTACACAACCATTCCAAATTTCCTTCATGTTCTTCAAATGATTTGGAGTTTCTGGCAGAACTTGACTTTTGCTTCTAACCCACCATGGATAATGAGATTTTGATTAGTGCATGACAATATAGGATGTTTTTACATTTCATATTCAAGGTCATTCAGAAGTGAAATTACTTCTTTCTGTTTTTCTCACATCTATAAATAAGGCTTGTAATTGGTGTTCAGATTGGTCACTCTGTTAAGCATGTTGGAATTCACATACACATCTATAGTATAATATAAACTCATACATGACTATGCAGCAATAATTTCATTTTTTTCCTCTAAATTTCTTAACTTCAAATCTGGTCTCAGACAGTTAACTAGCTGTGTGATCCTGAACAAGTCCCTTTTTCAGAAAAAGAGCTGGAGAAGGAAAAACAAACCACTCCAGTATTTTTGTCAAGAAAACCCATTGGACGATATGGTCACAGTCTCAGGAAGAACTGGACACAATCAAACAATAACAAAGTATATCACTTAAAGAAGACTCATAGAAAATATATTTCTAAATTTCCATTCTGAAGAATGGACAAAGAGGTTGAAAGTTTCCATTTTATTGATTCTCTTTGTCATAATTTAGATGAGTTGACTATGTTGCTAATATCATGATTTAGATATCTCTCTCTTGTCTCTGTTCCTGACTCTCTTGACTCTACCCCCAGTCCACAGCTGCCTCCTTATTTTAAAAGTTTCCCTGTTGCCTTCTCACTCTGCCTCTGTAGCTCCCTTACACTTTGGGGGAGTTTTTCCATCATGAGGAAGGACCCAGGCCATCCATCGTTCATTTCCTCCCATCTGCTCTGCTTCTAGCACTTCAGATTTTCTTCTCTAGGTACCTACCCACCCCTTGCAAGGCATTTCCCCCCCATTTCAGATCAGTTTTATTTGTTGTCATCACCTATTAGAATATAAGCTTTTTGAAAGCTAGTGCTCTTCCTTTTTTGCTTGCTTTTGTATCTCCAGCACTTAGCCAGAGCCTGGCACATAGAAAACATTTAATAATCTCTTTCTCTTTTT
This sequence comes from Gracilinanus agilis, assembly GCF_016433145.1. Lineage (NCBI taxonomy): Eukaryota > Metazoa > Chordata > Mammalia > Didelphimorphia > Didelphidae > Gracilinanus > Gracilinanus agilis. Next base: position 88,393,477 of record NC_058135.1, read on the forward strand.
TAGTCAATGCTTGTTGACCTACTAACACTTTATGTCTAATATTGTGATTGACTTTGGAAAGGGTCATTGAAATGTTCAGGATTTATAGTTCCCATGAACAATGAGTTATAATAAAATATGAATTGTTTTTATCAGAAAGTTGTTCTTTTAAATGTACATTTTAAATGGTTTGTTGCCATCTTGAGCTGTTTTACATAAAGCTTGGAGTCATTGCATCCCTTTTCCTTTCAGTAGTATATTCATTTTTAATCTATGTGACAGATTTTTTACAGCAAACTTTCCTGAAATATACTTTTCCATTATATAATGAATGCTTATTTAAATATAACTTCTATACTGTTACTATTCTATATTATAGACTCATATGACACTCTAAGTGCAGAATACTTAATATACATCACCTCCTTTAATAATAATAGTGTTTATCTAGCTCTTTGAAGATTTTGCAAACTTTAAGGTTAACAAAAGATTTTACCTATATGCTAAGTCATTTAATCCTTACAACAACCCTATGGGGATAGATATTGTAGGTATTTTTATAACAAGTAGAACAGATGAAGAAATTGAGAGTCATCAAGGTTAGATGATTTGCCTGTGGCCATATAGATAGTAAACATAAGTGGCAAATTAAAACCCAGGTCCCTCTGGACGCCAAAACAGATCATACATAGAAGAAACAGAAGTCATCACCCAGAGATTAAACTAATTTTCTCATTTCATAGATAAGCTGAGAGTGAGGTTCATGGGGAAGTTAAATTACTTTGTGAAGCATATATAGAAATGAGAGGATAGTTGACTAGTCTCTGATAAACCTAGCTCTTAAGGCAAGAAAATTGTTAGGAAAACTTGAAAGCAATCTGGCAGAAACTAGGTATAGATCAACCTCTCACACCATTGAGTGTAAATAAGCTCCAAATGGGTACACAATAAAGAGTGAAATTATAAGCAAATAGAGAGAGGAAAAATACCTTCTAGATTTCTAGATGGAGAAGGGTTCATAATCAAACAAGAGAGAGGTTAGGTTCAAAGGAGGTAAAATAGGGAATTTTACTTATATGAAATTTAAAATATTTTACAGAAATAAAACCAATGCGGCTAAAATTAGAAGAGAAATAGGAAATTGGGCAAAGTATCTTTGTAGCAAGTTTCTCTGATAAATTCTAATTTCAAATGTATTAAAATAAGAGCCATTCCTCATTTGATAAATCAAATAATATGATTAGGCACTTCTTAGAAAAAATATTTTTATATAAGATTATTTAAATCAGTAATAAAGAAATGAAAATTAAAACACTTCTAAGGTGTCACCTTATACATTATACATTCATATAACACTTTAAGATTTGCAAAATACTTTAATATACTTCACCTCATTTAATAATAGTTAGTAGTTATATAGTCCTTTAAGGTTTTCAACCTTTAATGAAGGACAAAAAAGAAAGATGAAAAATCCTGGAGGAGCTATAGGAAAACGGGTACTTTAATGCACTGGTAGTGGAGATGTGAACTAGTTTAGACATTCTGGAGAGCAATTTGGAACTATGCCCCCAAATCTATCAAACTGTACATATCCATTGATCCAGTGATACTATTACTAGGTCTATATCTCTAAAAGATCAAAGAAATAGGAAAAGAATCTACAAATAAAAAATATTTTTAGCAACTTTTCTTGTCGAGGTGAAGAATTGGGAACAGAAAATGTCTATCAATTAGGATATGACTGATTCATAGGTATACAAATGTGATGGAATAATATTTTACAATAAGAAATGATGAAGGGGATGGTTTCAAAGGAATTTGGGAAAACTCGGATGAACTGATATAAAATGAAGCAAATGGAGTCAGAACAATTTATGCAATAATAACAATATTGAAAAGAAAGAAAACTTTGAAAGATTTAGGAACTCCAATCAATGTAATGACTAACCATAATTCCAGAAGATTTATGATGTAACATTCTACTGATCTCCAGACAGAGGACAGACTCAGAGTACAGATTAAGGTGTTTTTTTTTTGTAGACATGCCTAATGAGGGAATTTGTTTTACTTGACTATACCTGTTTTTAACAAATTTCATTTCATCTTGCTTTCTGAATGAGGTATGTGAAAGGGAGATAATTCAGAGTCGAAAAAAAATTAAAGTGACCTAGTGAAGACCATTTCCTCATAAGCATTAAGGTAGGATTTGAATCTAGATCTTCTAACTCCAGAATGAATATTCTTTCCATTGTCATGCTGTCCAGCACTGGGTTACTTTAAAGATGTCCATATTATGGAACTTGTCATACAACAGGGGTATGGAAGGAAGGTGCTTCTATGAACTGGGCCTGAAAAGCTGGCCTAAGTTCCTCAGGTGTGAATGGATCTAAGCTGAGTGAGGATAGTGATGTCTGGGAGGCCACCCAGGTGTACTGGTAACCATCAGGGCTTGTGGACAATCAACTCAGCTAAACACTTGACCCCACAAACAGTGCCCAAGCCAAAGTTATTAAGGGAGAAGCTGTCTATATTGTTCAACAGCTCCTCTGGTTCCTTGGCTTGGGGTTAGGTTAGAGCAGTGGTTCCCAAACTATTTTGGCCTACTGCCCCCTTTACAGAAAAAAACTATTACTTAGCCCCCTGGAAATGAATTTTTAAAAAAATTTAATAGCAATTAATAGGAAAGATAAATGCACCCGTGGCCATCACTGCCTCCCTGGATTGCTGCAGCACCCACCAGGGGGCGGTGGTGCCCACTTTGGGAATCACTGGGTTAGATGATAAAGGTTGGTAATAGGCTAGTTGTTGGTATTTGATTGAATAATGCTAACGGACTGCAATCTTGATAAATTCTCCTTTCCCCTTTGGCTGTAGTTATTCACTTGTTCTTGGAATGAATGCCAGTCTTCACTTGAATCAAGTTTGAAAGGGGTTTAATGCTGCTGACTCAAAGGGGTAGGATTCAGGAAAAGGAAAGAAGTGTTGGGAATGGCTATGCTAAACCTAATGAGAGCTAGAATAAGCTAATCACTAAGCAACAAGTTGGCATTTGGCTGGAGATTCTTCTCCCCCTCACAGATCCTGGTCAGACCCGGGCCATGGTCTAGACCAAAGGAAAGGAAGGGGTAGTGATAATCTTCTTGACAGCTGTGTTGTTATTATCTCTCAGCCTTGTTTAGTCATAGGTGAATGAACTTCTTGAGGCAATAAGGTATGGATGCTGGATCTGCAGGTCTTCTAGGCCTACCCACCCTTCACCACCCTCTACCCTCCAGAAATCCCTTCTCAAGACTGAGACCAGGAGTGGCTGAGGCCATGGGCTTTTATAGAGGTGGTCCCAACTGTCTTTTTGTTGTTTTTTTTTAAACCCTTGCACTTTGGTGTATTGTCCCATAGGTGGAAGATTGGTAAGGGTGGGCAATGGGGGTCAAGTGACTTGCCCAGGGTCACACAGCTGGGAAGTGTCTGAGGCCGGATTTGAACCTAGGACCTCCCGTCTCTAGGCCTGACTCTCACTCCACTGAGCTACCCAGCTGCCCCCCAACTGTCTTTTGCCCTTGGCTCATGCCATCTGGGTAAATTCCAAGTTCTCTAACTGATGATCTGTCACTCAAGCTGTTCTCCATCTTTTTCCAGAAGTTACCTATGTAATGCAAGGTGGCTAACAGAAACTTTTTGCTTCTGTAATTTCTAACGGTCACAAAAAGTCAGTTAAACATCTTAGAATCTTCAGAAAGTCAGTTAGGACTTGAAGCTATAAATAGAGGTGAAGTTCGAACTGACGGGGCTTTGGCCTTCTGGCTTTCGCTGTGGCTGGAGGCTTTTGCTTTGGCCTTTCGGCTTGGCTTTGCTGCGGCCTTGGCCTGTGCTTATTTTGTTTTGGGGAAATTTGGACCTATCTCATTTCTCCAGACCTCTCCCTGATCTCCCATCTCCATCCTTTCCATTCCCCTGAATTTCCTGTGGGTCCTGGGTGGAAGGGAGGGCTTGGTGATTGAACATTGTGGGTTTTAGTTTCTTTAGATAATTAGAATACCCTCAAATAAATTACCCCTAGATTTGATAAAGACTTTAATTAAAAGGCAGTCAAATCTTCCTGACTGGGAGAGCTGGACGCTCTCTGTCTAAACCTCTCTGCAACTATCCCCCACCTTCACCCCTCTCCTTAGCCGCAGTTAGAAAATCCTGAACACCTCTCCTCTTCTGACTGACCCTGTTATTAATAAATCCCTTTGTTACCTATTTAAACCCTTTGGTGAATCACTGTGTCAAAAATTAAGACAAGGGTTCAAGGAGAAGGAATCAATTTTTTTTTTATTTCTTGAAAGAACTGGGGGCATCCATCTTGGCAGGAAGTACCTACCCAAGACTTCCTCCAGCCATCAGTTTGACTGGCAGGGAGGGGCCCTCTCAACTCCTCCCTCAAGAGACTTTGAAACTAACAAGAGAAACCCTCCAGCCAAACCTAAACATTTCTTACTGGCCCTGGTTTCCTCCCTGGATCCTCTTTCTCAAGCCTCTGGGAATAAACCTGTTTGAGCTGCCCTCTCCTACATATCCCATTTTCTTTATCTCCTATATACCTTCTGGTACCTTCATTCCTCCTCCAATCATCTTATAATCCCCTAATATTCCCTTTTATCCTTCCTCACACCCAAATTGCCTTTCGTTGACCAACTCAGATTACCTTATTTATTTAATTCTTGATAACATTAATTGGTGAGCAAAGTTAGTGAACTACCTAAAATCTTATGAAACAACCAAAATGAAGCTGGCTAGGATAACATTCATCCTATCTAGCATCTGGATGATTTCTTAGTCCCTAATGCAGGGTATAGTGGATTTTTGGTTTATAAGGGTCCCTAATTTCGTACAACAAATACTGAACATCTATGATTATTATAAATGGTGTGCTCTGACCCTGGCTGAATGTATTTGCTTCATCCCAACAGCCATAGCCATAATCCTAACAATCTGACAATTCTTTATGGTCTCTAAAAATATTTTCTCTCACCTGTGGCAATGGTTTAACTCAATTACTTCACAAAAGAAATAGGCTGATTCTGAGGAACTAGTAGATAAAATCAAACTACTATTCCAAGTATTGAAACAGATAAGGGAAGGAAAAGAACTGGACAAACACACAATTCTCCAACTAGAGATTGTGGAGTCCAAATACCTGGGAAATAATGCCTCTAACAAATCAAAGCCCAATAACAACCAAACATCCGCAAATTCCATAGTTTCTGTTACCAATCATAGATAGAACCATCGTGCAGCCTGGGGAAGGGGTGGTACACATAAAAAACATATATATATATATTTTTTTTTTCATTTGCATTTTTATACTTTCCCATAATGATGAATGTTCTTGTAGGGTAATACCTATGTCTAATATTGCATTCACCAATTATTCCCTGCCTTAGATATATGCTCTGTCTAGAATGGTCCTCAAATACATTGGAAGTTTAATGAACTCTTGTGATGGACTTAGTATAATAACTCTTCCAGTGTCAGTCAGCAGCAGAACTATGGCATGAATCCTTATGATCATACAGTAAGGCTAAGGCAGACCTTAGAGATCATCTGGTCCAGCCTCCTCCCTTCATGGAAGATCCAGAAGTATAAAAGGTTAGGTGACATATAGCACATTCCATAAATGACATGTAGGAGAGCCAGAGCTGGAAAGCAGATATCTTCATTCCTAATATTCACTGGGCATTTTCTTCTTCTCCACCACAAGACCTCAACTTGTCTTTTTTTTTCTCAATTATTTTTAATGCCTTTCAAAACTTTAGCTTCATAACCATGCGTAGGTAGTCCAAAATATTCAATATACAAGTCAGAATGGATGACCTTTGGCAATTTTTGTCCAAAATAATAGGGTGCCAATTGAGGGAAGTATTCCCAGGAGTTTCAGAACTATGACTTTTCTTTTTTTTTTTTTTTTTAAACCCTTACCTTCTGTCTTGAAGTCAATACTTTGTATTGGCTCCAAGGCAGAAGAGTGGTAAGGGTAGGCAATGGGGGTCAAGTGACTTGCCCAGGGTCACACAGCTGGGAAGTGTCTGAGGTCAGATTTGAACCTAGGACCTCCCAACTCTAGGCCTGGCTCTCAATCCACTGACCTACCCAGCAGCCCCCTGCACTATGACTTTTCAAGAAAACCAGATGTAAGCTCAGAGATCAGGGAATGTTGGGAACAGAACTGTCTACCAGCAGGCAACCCCACCTTTTTTCCCCTTGCTCCCAAACCATACCTTTGGAAGAGATACAAAAGTTTTGTTACTCTAATACTCACAAGATCATAGCACTTCAAGACAAGCCATCACCATGACATTTTTACTAATCCTTATTTAACTAACGAATAGAACTATTTCTAGGACACACATTAAACATGGAATGACCGCTCCATAGGCAATTCATTCTCACCACCTCCCAAAAGCTGGATGACCACTTACCCTACATGGGATCAAAAACCTTGAACTGGAAAGGATCTCAGAGGCAGAATCTGATCTTACAGATGAGGAAACCAAGGTCCAATGACTTGCCTAGGGTCATTTGGAATAGTAGAGACTAGACTGGAAACAAGGTCTTATGACTCCAGAATTAGTTCTGGATGCCATAATGGGGATTCCTTTTTATTCAAGAGTGGAACAAGAGAGCCTCAGAAATCTCTTCCAATTCTAAAATTCTTGGGGGGGGGGATGAAGGGGGGAAATCGAAGTTAAAGCTTCAAACTGAAGTATCATCCCCAAATAGGTATAATATTCCCAAATGTCAGCTCTGAAACCACCACACTCAGACTGGTTGATCCCCTTATCTTTTCCTGACATCTCATCCACAGCTGTGTGGAAACTTTGCTACTTGGTTTCAGTGATTTCCTGGTGTATGAGAGAGAAAGAGTGTGAGGAAAAGCAGAAGAGTGTAGTGGCTCTGGGCTTAGAAGGATGAGCAGAGGGGTGAAATTGGAGGTAGTGGAGTGAGTTGCGGGGAGGAAGTGCACTGGGGAGGACGGAGGAATTACGGGGCGGGGGGTTCCTCTAGTGAGGCAAGGCAGGTGAAAAAGGAGGAGGGGTTTTGTACGCCCGCCTTTAGTTGACTGACGCCAGAGGGAAATCTCCATTGGGAGGGGAGAGGGGTGTGAGGGTCAGTAGCAAAGCCCAGAGCCTGTGTTCCTGAGGAGGGGAGAGCAGCTGGCCGCTCCAAAAACTTCGGGCTACCTCTGCACTCTGACAATCTCATGCATCAGAGCCCTAGGAGAGAAGGGCAGAAAGACTTCTTGAAATGGGTGAGTGGGGGCTTCCAGGGCTCATTGTCCCCGGAGCACCGCGGCTTTAGTGGGCTTTAGTGGAATCGTTCGCGTTGGGAATTGGGGGAGACTGGAGCTGGGGGAGAGAGAAAGCCAAGCCTCCTTCCTGGACGAGTCCAGCTTGGCCGCCGCCCACTCGTTGCTTCCCTCTGGGTCCTTCCCTGTGAGGGTGGGAAGCAGGGGTGCGGGGGTGGAGAGGCTGGGGAGGGGGGAGGTCTGGAGGCGCCAACGCCCCTCTCCTCTCCAAAGATTCTCCAGCTTGCTCACGGGAGGCGAGAGAAGCCAGATAAGAAAAGGATCCCCGATGGATGGAGCAATACACGGAGGACTCGGGGGTGCACTGAAGGAAGGGTGGGGAGATACACCTGCAGGATGGGATCGCTCTTGGTGGCTAGGTAGCTGGGGGGTGGGGGCAGCAGAGGAGATCCGGAGGATCCCCTGGGGGATCCGAAAGGCAACTGGGATCCAGTTCCTTTTTTCTATAGCCCAGCTACGGTAGGGAAGAATCCGAATGGAAACTTCATCAAACTTATAGTTTACTAGAAGTCAACTTGTATGTCTGAAGGTGTTGTGGGGGGGGGGGGGGGGGAAGGGGGTAGGCATTTCTGGCCCGGGTCCAATAGGAGCGCCATGGATCCGAAGGCTTAAAGTGGGAGTCGGGAAGCTGAGGACCCGTTTCCCCAAACTTTGGCCATTTCAAATGGTGTGAGAAGGAGCTGTGTGTTCCATGTCTTGCTCTGGTGACCGCTGGGATGTGACCCTGGGCACAGTTTCGTTGCTCTGAAAGGACAGGTAGAGAAGTGCAAAATAGCTATTCGAACTGGAAAAGGAGAAGGTAGCGTCCAGGAGAAAGATTGTGTGTTAGGGGGTAGGGGCGGCCGGAGGAGGGAATGTCCATAGTTCCCAGCTGCCAGATTTCACGTCCAAGAGTTAAGACTTGAATCCAGGCCTTCTGGCTTCGAGTTTAACGCCATTATCACTACACCGCATTTAAGAAACAAACAGTCCTTCAAACACACCAGACTTGTTGGAGGCTTTTCCTCTGTTACAGTGGGACACACATCTTGTAAATTTTGGCAGGATTCACTCATGTTAGTCATAGGAGTTGAAGGAAAGGTCTCTGAAAAACAAACCAAGAATATATTTTAATTGAGTGTAGTATATCTGAATTGTGCATATACCACTAGAATTGGGGCTGTGTAGGTCCATCAGAATAAACACAACTAAATGTCCTCGTTTAACTTGTACCACTAGGAGTTCCATGTAAATCCATCACAGAATAGAGGATCAGGGCAGTATGTGGGAATTTTGTGTTAATGGAGCCCCAGAAATGATTATAGAAGACATTGGGGCCATTGGCCAGCAGAGCTGTCAAACAGCATCAAGCAGGAGTGGTGTCATTAGTTGTTATTCCAAGGTTAGCTGACCTGTTGATGATTACCAGTGATAGGAACCTCAGGAATGTAGGAGGACACAGTCTGGGAAGGGACTTTTCCTTATCTCATGTATCTACTGACTTCACCCAAGAAGGTCCCCAGTAGTAGTCCTGAGATGTCCATACTGTCTGGAATGACTTCTTATCAAGTAACTGGAGCCATGTGGTAGAAACTTCTACATGGCTCCACTGGGGTTACAGTTCTGAAATGCAGATGTTTGAGGATATATATTTGGCAGTTATGGCATACATAGAGTTGGAAATCATGGAAACCTGAATCTGAATCCTGTCTCTGATGCTTACTAGCTTTGTGACCCTGGGCAAGTCACTTAATCTCTCTCAGCTTCAGTTGCCTCATTTGTAAAAAAGGAGATGGTAATAGCACTCACCTCCCAGGGTTGTTGTGAGTATTAATTAAGAGAAAATATGTAAAGTACTTTGTAAACTTAAAAATGATATATACATGTGGCGCCATATTCTTTGCCTCTCTTTATGCATTTTAATGATCACTGACTGTTTCCTGACTTCTGTAGTTCTTGTTTAGTTGTGTCTGACTCTTAAAACCATTTGGGATTTTCTTCATAAAGATACAGGAATAGTTTGCCATTTCCTTCTCCTGTTCATTTTACAGATGACAAAATTGAGGTAAACAGTGACTTGCCTAGGGTCAATTCAGCTAGTAAGTATCTGAAGCCAGATTTGAACTCAGAAAGATGAGATCTGGCACTCTATTCACTGTGCCATCTAGCTATTGTACTTCTGTAGATCTTAGGATAGCCTTGGTGAACCTTTTCCCAAGTTCCAGTGCCCCGAGGGCAAATTCAAGCTGTCTGTAAGCCCCAGAATTACCAGAGAGAGAAAGAGCTAAAGGAGGAAGTGTTTGCTTTGGGCAGCTGGACAGAGGGGCAGAGCATGTAAAAAATGTCCTTGGGTGCTGGGAAGAGGGGGAACAAAATGGCTCCCCAAGTGCCATTGTGCCACACTTTGCCAGTGCTACCCTAGGACAAGTGGCCATTGATCCCCCTATGCTGGGGTTTTGGAAAAAAAGAAATGGAATGAGCAGCTGAGATCAACATGTCTGCCCTGCCTATAGTTCCTACCTCTTGTGAATGCCTCAAGGTATCTTTACTGTGTCCCTCAGGTTCTTGTCCTTATGACTGTGACACAGAATTGTCTTGACCTGTCCCAATTGTCCCAGCCTTACCCAGCACTCCTTCCAGCCCTCAAAGAAATCAAAACGTGTCAGGCAGTAGCTATTGTAAGAATAAAGGGATGCTACACAGGCATAGTGAGGGATCAGAGGCAACAGAAATGGGAAGAGATACAGCAGAAATAATAATAAAAAATAACTACCATTTAAATATTGCTTAACTGCAAAGTTTATTTTACATATATTAGTTCATCTGGTCATCACAACAACTTTAGAAGTTAGGTGCCATTATTAGACCCATTTTATAGATGATGAAAAATAGGCTGAAGTGTTAAGTGACTTGCCTGGAGCCATGAGAGATGGGGATGTGAATTTGAATTAAGGCAACCCAGATGAGGCTGCCTAATGTACTGGCTCAGATTTATAACAGCTGGAATTAGGAGTCAGTAAGATTGTTTCCCTTCTACTGCTTTTAAGTGCTAAAATACCGTAAAAACACTTTCCCACTTAGAATCTCTTTTTTTTCAAAAGACCTTTAAAAATCTTTAAAAGTCAGCAAAAAAAGGAACACTGCTTTAGAAAGATTAAAAGAGAGAGAGAGAGAGAGAGAGAGAGAGAGAGAGAGAGAGAGAGAGAGAGAGAGAGAGAGAGAGAGAGAGGACATTGCTACAAGCAAAGAGGAGGGAAAGCTGAGTTGATTGCATTTAGAGAAAGCCATATAGAGAGCACAAAAACCTTTCATGGACAATCAATGTCAGTAAGCAGGGAGCCATCTTAAACTGGCGGTGTTACAAATGAAATTGATCTTTTAAAGGAAGTCAGCATTACTCAGGCCAACACGGCTGTCCAGTCCTGTTTGCCTTGTCTCCCAGGTGCAAATATAGCAAATTTTTTTGCCATTGTTGCCTGGTAGAGAAATCAGGGGGTGGGGTGGGGGAATGTTAGGGTTAATTGAATATTGTGATTAAAAGATTAATCATGCCTATTCTACACAGGGCCCTCAAGAAAACTATGAAGTAGGTGAAGTGAGTCTTAGATGGAAGTAGGGGCATGTAGCCAAGGAAGAATACAAAAGCGTGGCATGGAACCTGGAGGCCAGTGCCAGGAAGGCTAACCCCCAGAATGAGTTGAAGCTTTTGAAACTTGCCAAATTCAACAAAAAAGTGGTTTTTGAGGGTTTTTTGGGGGGGAGGTGCAGGAGAAATGGGATGTGACAAGAAGACCAGGAGTCAAGCCTGTTGATTGACATGGATCAAGGTAATTTTAATGGAGAAACTGATTCTACTCAACTACCACTTTGCTGATCTGCCTTCTTTAGCTGGGTAAGTAGGACAGCATAGTTCAATGGAAAGATCAAGGACTGATTGGAGTCAGAGGTCCTGGGTTCAAAATTCCTGGCTCTGCCAACACTGTGTGATTTTGGGAAAAGTCCAATCTTTACCTCTTTAAGGGTCCACTTTTCATCATGTGTAAAACAAAGGGTATGTGTGTTATATGATCCTCTCGGTTCTAAATCTAGCACCCTCTGATCCCCAGACTGCAAAAGTAGTAAAAACACACCGTTAATAGGAAATTTATGGCAAAGATAGGTGTTTATAGATAAAAAAGAGCATCTGGTAACTAAATGAAAGAGTGTCAGTGCCTTTCCAGGGTGCTACTGCTACAGACCTTTATGTAGCCCTGATCTATACAACCTTCCAATAGATCATTGATTGAATCATCAATCCCCATCTCTCATGGCTCCAGGCAAGTCACTTAACATTTCAGCCTATTTCATCACCTATAAAATGGGTCTAATAATGGCACCTAACTTCTAAAGTTGTTTTGATGACCAGATGAACTAATATGTGTAAAATAAGGTTCAATCTCCTCCACGGGTTTATCATTATGAGTTAAAATACGTACCAGGAAAAACAAATGAAATCTTTTGTGGTAACCTAGTTCAAATTTTTGCTTTTTTTTTTTTAGTAGTAAATTTTTGCTTGTTTAATAGCAGAACAGGTGTAGATTTATCCATTGTATATTATCCAGTAAGAAAAAAAAACCACTTCCCCCCAAACGTCTCTTTTTAAGTAAGTTAACAATTTACTGGCCTTAACTGTTATGTTAGAGACAATCCTTATTTACATTTGACCCCTTTTTTTTTCTGCTGTACAAAGCTCTATTTTAGGCAATTGGGGGAAGGGGAAGGGTTTGAAAAGGAAAATGAAGCTAAATGGAATGAGTTTAACTCTAAGCACAGAATTAGCTTGGCACTTGAATCTGCTGCATTTTTTTAGGGCACTGTGAAGCATGTTAATTCCTCTCCTTTTGTTTCAAACATTGGTTTTGAGGTCAGTTTGGTTTCAGATACTAAAGGGGTCATGGAAATAAGGCTTGCTGTGTTCAAACTGCATTTCTGAAATTTCAAAATGACCATCAGAGAAAAGCCAAGCCCCAAAGCATTTAATACCAAACAAGGTTATTTTATTGATAAAAATAACGCCAGAATTACTTCCAAATAAATGCTTCTGAACTCCTTTCCATGTACCCCACTGAAGTAAACCATCTTCCTCCCACCTTTATTCTTTCTGCTTAAACTCAGATAAGCCAAAGCTCTTATGTTTTACCTGTCTTGTCCTTGAAAAATGTCACTTTGCTGGTTTCGCAAGATTTATCATGCTTGGGATAACCTCTGGTTCCTTAAGCTCTGTCATTTGGCCTTAAAGCCAATACATTCCACCTGTGTGTTCTCTCCTTTACTTACCAGCCCCCTTTGAGTTTGCCAGTGGCAGTTCTTCTCAGCTTGGCCAATTTTCACTTCACTTTCTCCTATTAGAGTTTATGCAGTGTCTAAAGCTAAGGATGGCACACTAGGTGCATTTTGGGAAATTGTTGTCACCGCCTTTTAGGAGATCCTATCTCTTATACCTTGGGATTGCTTTTTAGTGGTACATGATTATTGATAGTCATTACAAGTATAAAAAAATGTATCTGTCTTGGGGCTATTGTGGGAGTACAGAGGTTGCTGGCCCTTAAGCAAAGACTGCCTGACTATTTGTCCAGATGTTGTTTTGTGGGGAAATAGCTATTCTTTTACAGATGTCCATTGGACTCTGGTCCCTGAGGTCCATCTAACTGAGATTCTGAAAATTTGCATGGAATGGAAAACTAAGAAACAATTAGAGGTCTTTTAAAATGGACTTAAACATTTTTCAGTTCTTATTACAGTAAATTTATAGTATATTTCATATATATATATAGTAAATACTTTTTTGGGAGGTGGGGAGAAGAGGAGTGATTCAATACTGAATTTTTTTTATGCTCTTCTAATAGAAAAATGTGAAACATTGTTTGAAGGACCCTATCTAAATAGATAAACCAGGGAGTATAATGCCACATTTTTGCCTCTCTGATTTAGACATCTATATTCAAATCAGGAAGTATTGATGGTCAAGTAGATTGGCTTGGATAGAGAGCCATGCCTGGAGTCAAATCTGGCCTCAGACACTTTTTAGCTGTGTGGCACTGGACAAGTCACTTAATCCCAGTTTTCTAGCCCTTATGAGTCTTCTGTCTTAGAATCATTCCTTAGTATCAAGTCTGATACAAAGAAAGTGAGGATTAAAATATCTATATCTATCTATCTATCTATCTATCTATCTATCTATCTATCTATCTATCTATCTATCTATCTATCTATCTATTCATTTATTGATCCACCTATCCATTTATCTGTCTGTCTATCTGTCTGTCTATCTATCTATCTATCTATCTATCTATCTATCTATCTATCTATCTATCTATTAAACACCTGTTATGTGCCAGGTATAGTACAAAGTTCCAGGGATACAAAGAAAATTAAGAACATTCTCAGCTTACAATGTATTTAGTCTAATGGAGAAAGACAGTATATGAACAACTTTGTGTAAGCAGGATATAGTCAGGATCATTTGGAGATGATCTCGGGAAGAAGGCATCGCAGTCTTTAAGAATCTAAAAATTTGGGTTGACATGAATTTTCTAGAGTGTTGTCCATACCTCAAAAAAGATTCTCTTTATGCATCCCTTTCACTGATCTGAACATGAATTTGAAATCTTGAGATATCTTAAAGTTGACAATAACGATGAAGTAACAGCTGATATTTTTGTGATGTTTTAAGATTTGCAAAGTCCTTTGGTACTGTATCTCATTTGAACCTCACAAAAATTCTGTGAAGCAATTGTTATTATTCTCCCCCATTTTACAGAAGAGAAAACTGAGCAGGAGAGAGATTAAGTGACTTGCCCCAGGTCACACAGATAGTATCTTTAGCTCTAGATTTGTGATTTTGCAATTCTGCTTCTGAGGAAGAATTTGAACCCAAGCCTTCCCAATTCTAAGTCCAGAACTCTCTAGTCATTCTACTTATGGAGAAATAATAACAATAATAACAACTAACATTTAGGTGCCCCATTGCAGTGCATAGTAGTTCTTGTCAGACAGGTCTTGAGTTTGTTTTTGGGCAAAAGTCCAGCATTTTGATTTAACCTGCTTTCAGGACACTGAAAAATAAATGAAGTTTGCCATCCAGTGATAGACTGTCATGCCAACACAATAGAATACATGGAGGAGATAAAGTCTGACTGTCATGGTGATCCTGCTCTAGCTCAGTCAGGACAGGAAAGGACCAAAGAGAGGGGTCCTAGGTGGGCCAGGGACCTGGCGAGGGCATGAGAAGAAGGGAAAATGGACATGTGGGGAGTTGAGTGAAAGACCTAGAGGGGCTTCTGAGTGAAAAGCCCAGTGGGAAGTGAGATCCCTAAGAGCCTGGACTTCTGGGTTTTGTCCTTGTATCTCTAGTTTGTAGGACAGTGCCTTGTCCTTAATTCTTTTTTAATATAAGCTCATTTGAGAGCAGGGGCTATTCCTTTTTTTTTTTTTTTTTTGACTTTGTGCCTCTAATGCACAACACTTCCTTGCATGTAGTAGATAGCTAAAAATGCTTATTGATTAGTTAATAAATATTTGTTGGATTATATTGGATTGAATAAGTAGGGAGAAGGTGAGAGTCAAGGAGAAAAGTGTAGACAAATAGGCATAGAGAAAAGGAGAGCAGAGATCTACCTCACCAGTTTACCTAGAAATTTACCAAAATTTCTTTCCCAATAAACGTGCAAGAAGCACCTAATGATGCCTGTTCTTAATCCTTCAGATTAAGATATTTTAGGATTCCTTTCCATTTTCTCTACTTTCAGCTGGATAATGATTACTTCTGTTCTGGCTAACTCACTCCTCAGCATTAATTTTTGCCTTCCTTCTGAACACTCTTCTGGGAGAGGGCAAGACTTCCCTTTCCGTTGTTAGCTAGCTTCTGGCAGCGATGGGGACTCCCTACAGAACAGAATCTGGAAGAACTCTTTAGCTAAAATGTAAATATGATACTGAAACCGGGAACTGGTTGACAAAACACACACACACATACACACACACACACACACACACACCCCAAAATTAAGGCAGTGTTGTAACAGGCAGGAAGATCCAGAGTCAATAAGATCAGGTGTCAAGTCCCCCTGGATAAGTCACTTTTCAATTCTTTGGACAATTGTTTGTAAGTTTCATAAGAATTGTAGATTGTCACTGGTGGAGGGAGCTTCCTCACCAGGAGGCTCTTGTTATGAAATAACAAGTCTGGTTAAAAGACCCAGTTAAAGGGAATGTATGAACATTCAGTTGATCAACATTCTACTTATGGAACTAAGAAAGAATTTGAAGTATTTACTGCTGTTGAATTCAAATAGGGAAATTACACCCTCAATACACTTTACATTTAATTAACTTAATTTCAGGGTATTAGACCATCAGGACTGATACTTCATCAAAATAATTAAGGTCTTCTTCTATTATGTGCATTATCACTAAGATAAGATATTAGTTACGGTAGTGAAAAGATGGAAGAAAAATTTTACACTAACTTCACTTTTTTGTTAAATTTATGGAATTTCTATCTTATGAACCTCTCTTGCAAGTTCCCTAACTTTTCCCAGATATCTTTCAGAACTGAGGGTGGTAGAGTATACAGTAGCTAGTTTATTAGTAAGCCTTGGTCCCATTGTTTTAACTTTGTCCTTTGCTAATAGTCAACATGACTCCTGGTAAGATCTCCATCAATGTTCATATCATTTCTGAGCATGAATAAAGATATATTGGTTATCTCTTGGAATACGATTCAGTATGCTGTCTTCTTTCCTCAGTCTGGTGTTTTGAAGATGCTAGTTCTTGAAGAGGAAAAAAAAACCATCAAATATTCAGAAGAGAAATATTGACAGAACATTGTTGTTAACATATTTCTGGAGATGAGTATGCATAATTTCAGTTACCTTAGTGTAACCCGTTTCTCATTAGGATAAGGGTAAGGCTTTTAGTTTAAAATTAAATTAAAATTATGAAGTTAAATATAAAATGATTAGGATAAAATTAAAATGAATAAGGACACTACTAATACATTTTTGTTTTTGGAGCCATGAATTGGTCCACCCATCTTGAATAATTTGAAATTACATAAGAAAATTGTATATCTAAAAATCATTCATTCAGCAATTTTACTAATGCTTCAAAGAGATCAAGGACCCAAACAAACATCAGCTATGCGCAAAAATCCCCATAGAAATTGGCGTGATAGGTAGGGCATTGAACTTGGATTAAAAAAAGAGAATAACTTGGGTTTAATTCCTTACGCAGACATTTTTTAGCTGTGTGACCCTGGGAAAGTCACTTTCATCTGTGCCTCCATTTCTTCATCTGTAAAATGAGACAGGTTAGATTCTAAAGTTCCTTCTAGCTTTAAAATTAGGATCATATTGTCATGTGATTTGAAAACGACTGGTCAAACTGTGATATATGAATGGGAGCTATATTGTGCATTAAGCAGTGACAGGGTAGGGACTGTACCTATGATGCCATTAATATATGAGTGAGAAGATCCTGTCTACCAGTGCAGGTGGATACATTCTTTACAATTTATAGTCTTTAAGGGTTGCCAAGGGCACTAAGAGACTAAGCTTTATGGCCAGTATGGGTCAGTGGTGAGACTTGAACCCAAGTTTTGCTTGACTTAAAGCAATGCTCTCTATCCATTACGCCACACTGCTTCTCAAGATGATCAAGAAAAGCATGAGTAAGAAAATATGAATAAAAGTAATTCAGAGAAACGTGAAATTTGTATGCAGAGTGAAATAAACAACAGGAGAATAATATTCACAGTGAGTACAGTGTAAATTAAAAGACCAGGAAAAGGAAGTTGAACCCTGAGCAAATGAAGAACCTTCATAGTGGTTCAATAAAACAATAATGAAGGAGACCTCCCTCCTCTTAGTAAAAGGATGGAGGCTGTCTGGGTAAAGCGTAGCATATATTGTGAGATGAAGTCATTGGATCAGCTGTTTTTGCTTAATTGTTTTTCTTTGCTAAAAGGAAGGAAGGGTATAATTCTAGAGTGGAGGATGATAAAAAACAATGATGCAAGAACAAAAGGAATCAATACAGCTTTATTTTTTAAAAAATAACAATGGCCATGGGCTCTAAAGATGTATCTTTTAGTTAGTCAATCAGTCAAAAAGCATTTATGAACCACTTACTATGTGCCAGACACCACGCTTCTACAAAGAAAGATAAACACAATCTCTTTGCCCCTACGGAGTTCACAGTCTCATAGAGGGAAAAACAAGCCAACAAACATGTCCAAACAAGCTATATACAAGATAAATTATCGATATAGGAAATAATTAACAGAAGGCAAGCCCTGTTGAGAAGAAGGGTTGAGACAGGCTTCCCGTAGAAAGTGGGATTTTAGTTGGATCCTGAAAGAAGCCATGAAAGGCAGGAGATGGAGGTGGGCAGGCAGAGCATACCAGGTGTGGGAGGCAGCCAGGGAAAATGCCTAAAGCAAAGTCTTGTTGATGGAACAGAGATACAAAGTAGTTGGGGGTAGGATGGGGTGGTAATAAGGTAGAAGAAAACTATATAAGCAAGGAGAGAGTGGGACTAAGGTATGAAATGCTTTATATGTCAAAGAGAGGATTTTGTATTTCATCCTGGAGTGTAGTAGGGAACCACTGGAGTGTATATAGTATAGGGAGTCATGTGGTCAGATCTGGATCTTTTAAGTTTGTTTCTAGCAATGGTGAGGGCTACTCATGTCCTTTATCCCCTCAATGGGTTTCTTTTTATGGTCAGCAACTGATTTTGTCAATGAAAAGACCAGATCGCCTGTCTCCAACCAGCCAGCCATTAAATTCAGTCCAAACAAATCCAACAAATCTCTAGGTCAGTGATTCCCAAAGTGGGCGCCACCACCCCCTGGTGGGTGCTGCAGTGATCTAGGGGAGCAGTGATGGCCACGGGTGCATTTGGGGGCCGTAAATAACTGTAAGGGGGTGGTGATAGTATGTGACAGGGGCTCTAAGTAATATTTTTTCTGGAAAGGGGGTGGTAGGCCAAAAAAGTTTGGGAACCACTGCTCTAGGTATACTCACTCACCAAGTGAAACAAATCCCCAAGGAAATTTTTTTGGACCATCATGAGGCAATTCATCTTTAAAAAAAAAGTAAGCTAAACATATTTGCTAATTATAAATGAAAAGAAAAGTTCAAAGAAGAAGATTCTATATAAGGAGGGGGAAAAAGCACCCAAGTGTTTGTTTGACTAAGGGCATAGATCATGGATAATAGGTTCCTTCCTTCTAGTTGAATTAGGGAGCATTTTCATTAGTACTATCTATGAGTTTTATTCACTTAGCCTCAATTAACCTAATGGACCCTTCTTCAGATAAGGTGATTAATGGGTCCTGAGTTAAATAAACTGAGAGGTAGAGTGATTCTTAGTTTAAAAAGGAACTGAATGTTTTTCTTTTTAAACTATTTTAAAGAGGTACCTATATAAGTTTCTGTAGTGCTTCATTGCTTAATTATTAAATCCATCTTTCTGAGATATGTATTTGCCTGGGTCTGTTATGAATACAGAGTCAGAGAGTAGCAAAAGATATGTTTTCTTCATTTTAGTTTTCAACCCAGCAAATATTTGTTAAGCAACCACTTTATTACTTACATCTTGTTCAGCCTTGTGACAATATTGAAGAAATATAAAACGGTTCATGTACTCATAAAGGACACAGCTTTGATTCTATCTAATTGATTTGAATTAAATTTGAAAGTTTTAAATAAATGCCTATTATATGCTGTTCCTTTTGCTAGAACCAGGGAATAGAAAGACAAAGATGAAAGTCCCCCTGCCTTCAAGGAGCTTTCATTCTTCTAGGGAATAGAGTAAGGAAACAACATGTATATAGAAAAGTAAATGCAAAGCATATGAAAATTAAATATAAATGAATTATGGGATAGAGTTGCTAGGTGACTCAGTACATAAGAGTTCTGGGTCTGAAGATAGGAAGACTCATCTCCCTGAGTTCAAGTCTGGTCTCAAACATTTACTAGTTTTATGATCATAGGCAAGTTACTTAACCCTATTTCCCCATCTGTAAAACGAGTTGGAGAATTAAATGGCAAACCACTCCATTATCTTTGCCAAGAGAATCCCAAATAGTGTCTTAAAGAACTGAAAATGACTAAACAACAATTATGCAGTGAAGGAGAAAAACAAGAAACTACTAGAAAACAACACAAAAAAGACAAAAGAAATCAGATATAATGAAGTGCTAAAAATAAGTCTACAGACAAGGCAGAAATTAAATATTCTAAAGTGCCACAGGATATGTATAGACATTAGTAACAATGAATGATCAGGAATGGGAAAGCTGATTGTTATCAGGGAAAGTTTTTTAGAGGAGGTAAGTAGATGGGAAGTGAATCTCAAACTGCATGTAAAAGATTGATTGGATTTGGAAAGGGAGAAAGAATGTGGGAATAAGCATGTTATGTGTTGAGGTCAGTGAGAGGCTGGCCCAGATAGATACATAAACAGGTGCAAATTTTTAAAGGAATGAGAGATAAGAAGAGAAAGATTGTGAAAGGTATTCAGCCTTTGGCTGAGGATTTTGGATTAGGTCAAACACAAACAGTGGTAAGTCACTGTACATTCTTAAGCAGGTATGTGATAAGATGAAAGGTATTTTAGCTAGATTAGTGTGGCAGCAGCACTAAACAGGATTATTTAAATATGGAGGATATTGGATAAAGGTAGATAAATTGGGTGGGGGGCAGAGAGGTGGATGAAAATACACCAGGTTTGGAATAAGGGAGTCTCATTTTTAAATCTGATCTCAGGCACTAGTTGGGTGACCCTGGGCACCCTTTTTGCCTCATTTTCCTCATCTGTAAAGTGAGATGGAGAAGGAAATGGCAAAATACTCCAGTATCTGTGCTGAGAAAAACCCGAATGAGGTCACAGAGAGTCAGATGCAACCTAATAACAACAAAGATAAATTAGGATATTATTGAAATAGTCTAGAAATAGGGCAGTTAATGGGTTGTACTAAATTTGATGGCAGTAGAAATGGAGAAGAAGAGATAAATATGAAACATAAGCAGACTTCACCATCTTTTCATTTTGGAACTTTTTTTTAATCACTTGAGCCTTCTCATCCTCTACCATGATGCCCCCCATTTTCCCATTGGTGAGTTTCTCCAGGGACCTTCATTTTGGAGAGGGATATCAAGACATCCATCCTTCATTCTCCTCCTAAATTTGCTTTTAAGTCTCCAGACTATGACACTGCCTTCTCACTTTGGTTGTTTCTAATCTACCTTATCCTCCACTCCTATTTTTCACCTGTCTCTTATGTGTTATTTTCCTCCATTAGAATTTAAGATCCTTGAAGGTAGGACCTATCTTTCTATTTGCTTTTTTTTCTTGTCTCCAGTGTTTAGTATAGACCTTGGAACGTAGTAAGCATTTAATAAATGATTATTGCCTTTCCTTATTACCTTAATTGACAGAGCTTGGTGGGATCATAGGTAGAGAAGATAAAAAAAAACAGGGAAGAATTGATGATGATTATAAGATTTTTAAACCCATCTTTTTAGTATACCTGTCTGGCCTGGAGAAGAAGTAGTTTTCTATTTCATTCAGCTGAATGAATGGGGTGGGGACAGAAACCACCTTTTTTAAGTGCTTATATGTGCCAGGCACTGTGCTAAGACCTGCTAGTACAAATATAAGAAGGAGGGCAGTGATACCTTCAAGGATTTCATTTTCTAATTGGATAGACAATATCCTTGGTTCTAGAAGGCTGAGGATCAACTTAAGGTCTGAGATATGCATGGTACCTACACTGTGGCATCATATGGAAATATCCAAGAAGTGGTGTTGGGCAAGATAAGACAAAAATTCCCCCATTAGAACTCAGGGTTCCAAAATCAGAATATGAGTTTTGATGGGAAGAGGGATGCACAGTGTGTAGATGATAACAAGTATTTAAACTGTTAAATGTTCAAGAAACTCTACTGGGCACCAGGAATAAAAAGGCAAAAATTAAAGTACCTGCTTGTTTCTTCTTTATTTGCTTACTTATTGGCTGGTACATTTTTTAATCTACAAGGATTTACTTTCAATGTTTTCAGTTGTGTTATTAATTAAAATAGTAATAAAAAAGAAAATTCATATTTTATGAAAGTCATTTCATCAGCTAAGTAAAATATCTTAAATGGCAGAATAAACATAGCATGGTGTCCCATTGGGCCACAGCCTATTGACTATTCACCTCTGGGAGGCCATGGAGTTATTGCAAGGGGACTTCAAGATCCCCAGAAGCTCATACCATATGAGAAATGGTTGAAAGAACTGTAGAGGTTTATTTTACAGATTAGAAGGCTTAAGGTAAACGTGATAGCTCTCTTCAAATATATAAAGGGCTATCAGTTAAGAGAAGGATTAGAAGTGTTCTCCTTATCTGGGCTGACAAGTAGAAATATTGGGTTGAAGTTGAAAAAAAGACAATTGTGGCTTGATGTGAAGAACAGCTCTCTAACAATGAACTATCTATGTAGAAGGGTGGTTTGGTATATTCCAAGATTAATTCAGATTGTATCACCTTTCTGGAAAATGGATGGGGACCTGTTTCTCCAAAGTAGACCTCCAAATCTTCCATAGACTTGATACTATCTTATGTAATCTGGACTTTTTTTTACCAAATCCCCATTTTTAGCTTTAAAAGCAGAATGGGCTAAGTAATTCCTCTTGGATATATAGAGGAGATTCAGATCTCTGTGAATCCAAGAGTAAACCCACAGATCAGTCAAAATACCTTGTAAATCTCAGCAAATGTTTTAAGCAGATATTTATTAATATTTTTTCCAGTGTATATAACTGCTATTATGAACACAATATGGATTCATTCAAGAGTGTTACTGTAAGTTAATAAAAGTTATTTTAATTTAAAATTTTTTCCATGATTGCATGATTCTTGTTGTCTCCCTCCCCTCTTTCCTTCCCTCTCCTAGAGCTGACAAGCAATTTCACTGGGTTATACATGTATTATCACTAAATCCTATTTCCATATTTTAATAAACATGCCTACTGTATGCCAGACAGCATAGGTAAAGTTAGGTGGTACAGTGGATAGAGCACTAGCCCTGGAGTCAGGAAGATATGAGTTCAAATACAACCTCAGAAACTTACTAGCTTTGTGATGATAAGCAAGTCACTTAACCTCTGCCTCAGTTCCTCATCTATAAAATGGGAATATGTTGGAGAAGGAAATGGTAAACTACCCCATTTTATTGTTATTATAATAATTATTATTAACTATCTTAGCCAAGAAAACTCCAAATGGGGTCATGTAGAGTCAGACACTACTGAAAAACAACATGTACCAGACACTGCTAAGCCCTGGGGATACAGATATGAAAAGAAAAAAAAAGAATTCTTGCCTTCCAGGAGCTTATACTCTAATAAAAGAAGAAAACATAGAAAAGGAACTGAAAAAGTTGTTGGGGAGGAAAAGACAGGGAGCTAGGGAGGTATCTGATTAGGGGGTAGAGTATAGAGGTCAGAGAAAGCCCAGAATAGTGCATCCAGGTGAGAAGTGAGATGTTTGAGCCTGAGCTCCTCCTATAATGGAGGTTTTGGAGTTTATGGCTCTACTCTTAAATCATAGGGACCAAGAGGTGGTGATGAGGTGGAGTTCCAAGGCTGATGGGATTTTGGTTAAGATCTTGAGGTTTTCCCAGTAATAACCTTTCTGAGTCATGGTGGAATAGTCAGGGAAGTTTCAAAGTAAAATACCAGGTGAGAAAAGAATAGCTGAATTCAAAGGCATTTTTGTCAATATATTTATTATATTGACACACAGTCATAACTACTCTTATGCTGGGGCCACAACATTTTTTGCCTTTAAAAAGCAGTCACAAACTCTTGGGGATTCCCAGTAGAGAGGAAAAATTACTTGATTGGAAATGAAGAAATGTTGATTTAAAGTCTATCTTGCTACCTGTGTGAGCTTGAGCAAATCATTTATCAACTCAGTTTCCTCATCAGTTAAATGATGAGACTGGATTATATGGCATTTAAAGTCTCATTCAGCTCTGTGATTTCTATTTTTTAGAAAATTCACCTGAGTTCATTAGAACAACCCAATGTACAATATTGTTTTTCCCATCTGTATTTGGGTATATCAAAACTACCAAAAGAATACTATTAAAAATGCAAGAGAAAGGTAGTGGAAAAAATGAATCCTTTAGAAATTCTCAATAGTACAAAGGAAAATTCACTGTCAACTTTCAAATTCTCTTTTGTGTAATGGCTTCTGAGGTTAGGGATCATTGGTTTGGTTGTTGGTTTTGTCCTCAAAGAAGACCACTGTGCTGGGCTCAAAGTACAATGAGTCCTACTGTGGCCAATCAGACCAATACGAGCTTGGAAGGCTCTACCACAGGTTGGGCACAAATAGCGCATATATCAAGGATCACACACTGAAGATGAATATTGTCAATCTATAAACATATAGTTTCCCGTGCTTTGAGTGGCTGGCTCTGTTTCGTTTCTATATAATGGCTACTATTAGTAGTCTGGTATATTTTGCATTGTGTTCTACCTTCTAATTTGCAAATAAAACTTTCAGATTCTTAGCTATACTTTATTTCATTGAAGTACTAGAAGGGAAAACACATAGAAGAAAGATAATTAAGAGCCTAGGATGTATTAATTATTAAGCACCATAAATGTTTTGGCAGCATCATTAAGTAATCAATGCTGATGTCTGTGGCTTTTTATAAATTACCTTAATAAAGTGTAATAGCATCAGAATTTTGTTTTTCCACCATATACCACCCTCAAATTTGTCAGGGAAAGAAAGAAAAACCTCAAAAATACCATTTTCTTCCTTTATTTTCTCTCCTGTATAGAAATTGTGACATATAATTATGCTTTATGTGTCACCAGAGATAGGCATTTAATGTTTAAAATTTTTATTGAATTACAAATAGGTTTATTAGATAACTCCCCATGCTCACAAGTTGCTTACTGCCTTTCCAAGGGAAAGCAATGGGAACTGAGGGGAATAGAATTTTTTATGTAAAATAATTTGAACCTGTACTAATAAAAGTAAAGGTTAAAAAGTGTTATTGAATTAAAAAAAAGAAAAATATGCTCTTTTTTAAGTAAAACAAATTCAACCACTATAAATTTGCTTTTTCTTTCTTCTTTTCCATCTCTCTCACCCTTTTCCCACCACTGAGAAAGCAACAAAACCAAAACTATTACAAACATGTATAATCAGCAAACCAAATTCCTTCATTAGCATTCTGAATCTATCATCTTTTTATCTGTCGATGGAGAACATGTTTCATCATGAGTCCTCTGGAATTTTGGTTGGCCAGTTTCTAAGAATTCAGAGGTCCTAAGTCTTTCAAAGTTGTCTTTGCACTATTGTCATTCTTTAAATTGTTCTAGTTCTCCTCCCTTCATTTTGCATCAGTTCATACAAGACTTCCCAGGTTTCTCTGAAAATCATCTTTTTCATCATTTCTTACAGCGCAGTAGTATTCCTGTTAATTGTTCAATGACCTGAGAATGTCTTGTTTTGTCCTAAGCTGAGCTAACAAATTGTATTAGACCAAATCAGGCCTCTCCCTAATAAGCCCACGTATTTTAATGTTTTGACTAAGTTTTCCAACTGGTTAAAACCATTTTAATATTTTATTGCAAAGGGTTTAGGGCAGCTAGGTTGTGTGGTAGATAAAGTTCCAGGGCCGAAGTCAGAAAGACTCATGTTCCTGAGTTCAAATCTGCCCTCAAACACTTACTAGCTATGTGGCCCTGGGCTAGTCATTTACCCTTGCTTGCTTTAGTTTCCTCATCTGGAAAATGAGTTGGAGAATGAAATGGCAAACCTCTCCAGTATCTTTGCCAAGAAAACCCCAAAAGGGATCGCGAACAAAAGCAGCAAAAGTTTTGCTGAATATAAGAAAGTAAAAGGCAAAGGTCCTCCATTTCTCCTTTTTGACAACTTGAATTCATTCTACCCACTTTTGATCAGGTGTCCACTACTTTAAAAGTTTCTCTTTCTCTTTTTGTTTTTTTTTTTAATGCCTGCCTTCCATCTTAGAATCAATACTAGGAACTGGTTCCAAGGCAGAAGAGAGATAAGGGCTAGGCAAAGGGGGAGAAGTGACTTTCCCAGGGTCACACAGCTAGGAAGTGTCTGAGACTAGAATTGAATCTCATTTCTAGGTCTGGCTCTCAATCCCCTGAACCATTTAGCCTTTAGTGGTCTCTTTTTATGTTTCTGGAGAAGGAAGGATTTTGCTTGATGAAGGGTTTTGATTGGTCTTGTTTCTTGATGGAAGCCTTTCCAAAATGTACCATCCCATTTTGCTCCTTCTTCAAATAGAAGCCTTATGTGAAAAGGAAACCAAGCAAGCTGAGCCTTGATGTTTTATACAATACTCTACCTTAGTATTTCTCTTCCTCCCACTCTCCCCTCTCCCAAGTGACCCAGAGTAGAGGGCTTCTTAATTACTCCATTAGCTTCCTAGGAATGACCTTTTCCTTGCATTGTAGCACTGTGCATACTATTCCCTCAGTTTGGCTTACTTCAGCCTACCTTAGTTTAAGTGAATTTTCCTATTTGTCTCTTCCGTTAACCCTTCTCTCATTCCTGGTTTTCTCCTCAAAAGGAAAAATTGTTATAATATTGCTAGCCAAGCAAAGTACATATTTCTTTCCCCTTTCTAAACTGACTAGTTATTACAGAACATTAGGCACAATCTTTTTAAAAAAAATTATCCTCAGTTCTGTTTATTGTTATTTGCTACCCAACACCCAACGTCTGCCTTCTTCCTTCCAGAGACTTTCCTATTAGGGCTCTTACCAGATTTGAATGATTTTCAAATCTTGCTAGTTCTATATAGCTGTCGATTCTGTAGGGACCCATTTTGCTCTTTTGCTTAGCATAAAGTAAGCACTTAGCCAGTGCTTGTTGACTTGAGTTGGCTTACTCTCAACCAGGGCCATTTTGGAAATGGGAGCTGACAAAGAAAAGAGAAAAAGACCAAAGGTCCAGAAGGGAGGGCTTATCAGTGGTCATCTAGGGGAGAAGAAGTTTAACATTATTAGTGACATGATGAGGGGGGGAAGCAACCTAGTTTTTCTTTCACTAATGAGTGCATTTGCAAAGAAAAAAATCATAGAAAAAGCATTTTTGAGTTAAAAACATCAAAATCATATCTCACTATTTTGTGTCTATGTATTTTCTTTTTCTTTCCTTTTTCATTATGGCTGGAGTCCATGATAGCTGGATATGGCCCAGGCCTCTTTGGAGCTTGGAGAAGAACTTCACTTTCCAGATATCTTTGCCTGCATGACACCTGCCAAGTTTTATTTTGATATTTCTTCTTGTACCTTTAAAGGAACATACATAAAAGTTGTGGTGCTAATTGTATGTGTACCCTGCTGGGTTCCAGGTTTTCAATAAAGTGTCTTCAGATTGTGAGGAGATAGTCAGGAGAGAAACTGAGAATTGGGAGAAAGATTATAGATTTTAGTCAAATAGTTTCTTCTATTGTATAAGAACATGATGAATGTAATTATTCTTTTGTGAAAGAATAGTCTGGAAGCTCTCCATCCAGGCTATCACCGCTCCCCCCACCCCCAATCCTTACCCCCAGCTTTTTATGATTAAGGATTCTTTCTGGTACTAATACAATGATGGACCAATCTTTTGATTTGAAGATGGCCAGCTGCCAAGTTGCTATATACTATTACTTAGATTATTGAGTCCCCAAATGTAACTGTTAACCATCTGATGGGCATGGCAATTACATATAATGCCAACAGTTGCTTACTCAAAGCATTACCTGAAATGCTAAAGTCAAAAAGTGACTTATGAGCTGATTTTCCATTTAGTCATCACTACCTTCACCAGAGGATGTCTGTCCAATTTCACTAGTTTCTTTGGAATGAGTCCTCTATTGTATTAGGTTCTAATGCTGACTCCACATTACAGAATGGAGAGGAGCTTTCTCTTTGCCCTGACCACAAATGATTTTGGCTGTCCTCCCTACTTATATTATCATTTGGAAACAGAATTATACTGGCCTGGAGTTTTCACAGAAAGGCACTGTTAGGTTTTTTTTTTTTTTTTGGTTTTGTTTAAGATATATTCTTTGATCTCCATCAAACCTGCACAAAACTTCAGATTCATCTAAAGCGTTTAACTTCCCCAGCAAACATGAAACTCAGACCTGGTTCATCTGCCAAATTAGGGAATTTTTCAGTGAATTTCTTTTATGTATTTCTTTTTTTTTAAACTTTACCTTCCATCTTGGAGTCAATAGTATGTGTTGGCTCCAAGGCAGAAGAGTGGTCAATGGGAGTCAAGTGACTTGCCCAGGGTCACACAGCTGGGAAGTGTCTGAGGCCAGATTTGAAACTAGGACCTCCCGCCTCTAGGCTTGCCTCTCAATCCACTGAGCCATCCAGCTGCCCCTTCTTTTATGTATTTCTTTTGGATCTGGTTGGCTCTGCTGGGAAAATGTGTAAAAGCAGCATCATAGGAAATTAGTAAGAACTCTGGTTTTAGAGCTAGGGGTCCTGGATTGAGTTTTTCTAGCATGATTTAGTTATGTGATCTTGAGCTAGTGATTCCATCTTTCTGGGTTTTCATTTTCTTATTTATAAATGAAGTGTGTGTGTGTGTGTGTGTGTGTGTGTGTGTGTGTGTGTGTGTGTGTCTGTAGAGGNGTGTGTGTGTGTGTGTGTGTGTGTGTGTGTGTGTGTGTGTGTGTGTGTTTGTCTGTAGAGGCAATGATTAGTAATCATGGCCCAGGAAAGCAATTTGTGTGGGGTAGGCTAGGTAGTTGGTAAGCATTTATTAATATGTGCCTTTTAGGTGCCAGGCATTGTGCTAAGTGCTGGGGATACAAAGAAAGACAAAAAAAGTCCCAGGGGCAGCTAGGTGGCTCATTGGATAGAGAGCCAGGGCTAGAGATGGGAGGTCCTGAATTCAAATCTGTGTGAACCTGGGCAAGTCACTTAACTCCAGTTGCCTAGCCCTTACCTCGCCTCTTCCTTCGAACAGATACTTAATATGGATTCTAAGATAGAAAGTAAGCATTAAAAAAAGCATTCCCTGCCCTTAGAGAGCTTAGAATTTAATAGTGGTTATAACATACAAATGACTATATTTTCAAAGTTATATATAAGATAGTAATCAAGAGAGGGAAGGCTATAGAATTAAGAGGGGATGGAGAAAGCCCTCCTGGAGAAGCAGAGATTTTAGCTTGGGCTTAAAAGAAACCAATGAAGCCAGAAGGCAGAGGCAAGGAAGGGGAACATTCCAGGCATGGGGCCAGTCATCCTTACTAACTGCAAACAAACTGCACCTAGGGGACAGGCAAGTCACAGACAACAAGGAGAGACTATACCACCAGGCAAGTCAAAGAACCACCACCACCTTCATCCTCATCTCCTGGCAGATCTGGATTGAGAGAGCCCAAGGCTCTGAACCCAAAATCCTTGGGAAAGTCATTCCCCTCTACACCATTACTCTGGATTCAAGCCCAGCAAGCCCGGAAAGCATTCATTCTGGGAAGGAAACCCCTGTGTAGATGCAGCCACAACTCCTAAAGAGCCAGAAAGTAAAGCTCTTGTTACTAAAGTGCTTGCCACTGTGAAATGGTTCAGTGTAAGAAACTGATAAATTCCATCAGTGGAATTGATGTTTAAAAAAAGGCATTACCAAATGCCTTAGGATGGTGGGAAACTTTTCATCTGACTTGTAGCTGAAAGTTTCTATATATTTCTAATAAACATTCAAGTACTGCCTCTGACTGTCTATATAAATGTGGGCAAATCATTTAATCTCTTTGTGTTGTAGGCTATTTTCTATGACAAGTGGTAGAGAAAGTGCTCACTTACTTTGGTAGAGTTTCCTCACCCTAGTTCCTTATATTAGTGAAATAATCACAGGGTTCTTTTTTCTTTCTTTACCTGTTGGCACCATAACTATACAAATTGTTGTCCTGATTCTGCTCCTTTCATTTTTTATTAGTTTACATGAATCATCTCAGATTTCTCTGAATTTTTTCCTTTTCTCATTTGTTACAGTGCATTCCTTTCCCATTAAAATAGTTTAATTTGTATTTGATTATAATTATTTTAGGCATTTAAATATGGGACATAATTTATTGAAATTAAATTATATGCACCCCCCAAATATATTAATTCTCTAAAGCAAGTGCTATTAACCTAAGGTTCATGAACTTGTTAGTTTTTTTAAACTAAAATTTTTTAACAATTATATGTAATAGCAAGTTTTCACATGTTTTCCAAAGTTATATGATCCAAACTGTCTCCCTCCTTTTCTTCCCTCCCTTTCTCAGAACTGGCAAGCAATATGATCTGGGTTTATCTACATATAATATACATATATTGCATATATGTATGTATGTATATATATGTATGTGTTTATATATGTATATACAATCATGCAAATACCTATTTGAACTTGTTCATTTAAAAATATGGTTTGATAACCATTTCAACATAATTGGCTTTCTTTGTAATCCTATGCATTTTATTTTATGCATTTAAAAATGTTTTGAGAAGTAGTCTGGAGGCATCAGTAGACTGTCCATAACACAAAAAAAGGTTAAGGGCCATTGTGAATTTAAAGCAATGTACCATGGTGTCAGAACACACTTAGAACAAGTTTTATAGTCCTGCATTTAGATTCAGTACTACTTTTAAATGATCAAGGATACACAGTAATCAGAAACAAATTTTTTCCAGGAACAGCAAAGGCTATAACTTTCAGCCCTTTTTCTGTGCTCACCTTTCCCTTCCACCTCATCTCCAATGTTTTCTTTGAAAGCATCTTATCTAACAGTATTCTGATAGATTAGAGAAATCCCAGAAGACTGTTGGATGAGGGTGGTAGAGCTGGGTGGGTAGTTAGAGGTCATCTAATTTAATCTCCCTTATTTCATAGATGGAGAAAGTAAGGCTCAAAATACCCAAAATGACACAGTTATGGTAGAATTAGAACCTAATCTCTGGCTCAGATTCTATGATGTTACCTGATTTAAATCTGACAGATTACCTAATGGATAGATACATATTTTTTTCATTTTTCATTTTTATTGAGATTATTACATAGGTTAATAAATAAATAAAGGGTTTTTTTTAAAGGCAGAGGATCATAGTCTGAGTCCTGAATCAAAGCATATACCCAAGAGGGAACCTGTGGCCCGAGAGGGAGCTGTTCAACTCTTGAGAATCAGTTATATTGCATTCTCTTCAGAGATCATTCCAAGTATGTCTAAGTATTCAGAATCTAGGCATGAAACTTGGAAAAACTTATCTATTTCTAGAAGTCTAACAAAAATTCTTTTAATTATTTGATCCAAGATTAATTTATTATTGACCTGACTGGATCAGTGGATACCCCCAAACCAAATGTTTCTCTTGAAAGTTCATTCATGTTGTCTCAGTGACTAAACATTTTTTAAAGTGGATGTTGCCAGGAAAGGATTAATATTAGATCCTACTCCAAAAATGTGTCTACTTTTTGAATATTTCTATTTTAGATGAAGGCTAGATTTGTTCTGTATTTTGGTGTGCTGAGTCCAGTAGTTATTAAGTCAGCTTAATTACCCTAGTTTGAAAAATATTTTGTGCTGAATTCTTCATTGGTTTGAGGCTTGATAAACTAGACTGGTAAATTTCACATGGCACCAAATATAGGATTTAATATAACATGCAGATTTAATAAAGGAAAAGGTACACGTTTTTAACTCTTTCTCCCATCTTGTATCAGTTCTTTAAGCTAATCTTCACTGGTTTCATTGGCATTCAGGATATGGGTTCTGGTTTTGTATGTTTCCTACTAACCAGCTGTGTGTCCTTGGCCAAAGCCCATCACTTTCTGGGCCTCGGTTTCCTTATTTCTAAAATGAAGGAGCTGTACTAGATGATTTCTGAGGTTCCTTTTGATTCTAACATCCTGCCATTTCATGAGACTAATTTGCTAGGGTGGCTGTGACATATGGTAACAGTTTGAATCCCTTACTACTAGGGACATCTGTTTTTTTCCCAAAGCATATTTCCAAAGGCTACAATGTGTGTGTGCAAAATATATGGGTGGGTTCATTTGTCTCAACTACATATGTGAAATGTGAGACAAAAGGCTTTCATGTGTATATGTGTGTGTGTGTGTGTGTGTGTACCAACTCTGTTGTCTATTCTGAATAC
Organism: Gracilinanus agilis; assembly: GCF_016433145.1. Classification (NCBI taxonomy): domain Eukaryota; kingdom Metazoa; phylum Chordata; class Mammalia; order Didelphimorphia; family Didelphidae; genus Gracilinanus; species Gracilinanus agilis. Next base: position 88,425,020 of record NC_058135.1, read on the forward strand.
AATTATATGTTCTGATATTTTTATAATGAACATTTTTTCCAAGAATTAATATATTCTAAAGCGTATATCTCAGTTTCTGCATCTATAAAATGAGTTCATTGGACTCAGACATTGCTGGCCTCTCCCAGATTCAAATAATCCATATGATTTTTTTAAACATCTTGCCTCCATATTCTAGGTCTTATTTATCTTAGCTTGGTTTTCCCTCCTGGAATTTGCCAAATAAAAAAGGTTTTGGAAATTTAAGGAAAGGTCAATGTAAACTGAAAGATTTGGGGTTATTTCTTTTAATAACTCTTACCTTCCATCTTAGAATCAGTACTGGGTATTGATTCCAAGGTAGAAGAACAGTAAGGACTAGGCAATGAGGGTTAAGTGACTTGCCCAGGGTCTCACAGTTAGGAAGTGTCTAGGGCCAGGTTTGAACTCAGGACCTCCCCTGTCTCTAAATCCATGGAGCTACCTAGCTGCCCACTCTTGGGCTAAATTTGCAGATAGAGTATCTGTACATTTCTAAGAAGATAAGTCAAGAGTATGAATAATAGTTAGAAGGTCTGACTTAGAGAATATGCAAGTAAATTATTTTGTAGCTGCTGGGGAGAAAGAGAGAAGCCCTCTTGATCATAGTCAAAAGTCAATGATCAGAAAATATAATGAGAAGATCTTCCATTGATAGATTACTGTTATCAACATTGCAATTATTCTGGCCAAGAGATGGTTCTCTTTATCATTCTGAGCCTTATCTGGGAAAATATGAATGATAAAACAGCCTACCTAGATGATTAGGTTTTGTGTAGATTTCCAAGAATGGTGACTTCGTGATACTCTTAATTTTGGACAGAAGCCTTAGAAAACTTACAGATCCAGGAGACTAAAAATGATATTTAAAATAAATTATAAGTATCTCTATGATAATTGTTATATTGTTACATGTGATATTTTAATAATATTGTTATTTTTTTTTAAATCTTTCCCTTCCCTCTTGGAATTAATGCTGTGTATTGGTTCCAAGGCAGAAGAGTGGTAAGGGTAGACAATGGGAGTCAAATGACTTGCCCAGGGTCACACAGCTAGGAAGTGTCTGAGGCCAGATTTGAACCCAGCACCTCCCATCTCTAGGCCTGGCTCTTAATCCACTGAGCTACCCCCAGATGCCCCCAATAATATTGTTCTATAATATAATATCATTTTATTTTAAATTATAAAGATCGAAGCAGACTTGGAGCTTCAGCATTGGAGCAGAAAACATTTCAAAGGACTAATCTGATCAATACATCCCTTATTGTTTTAATTATAGCATCTAAAAGAGTTGCAGCTAATTCCCACATTTATTGCACAAAATAGAACACTAGGCAATAGTCAATGATTGATTGCCTTCTTCTAAAATGAGCTTATTTAAGGTATTGGCCAACAGTCAATAGACATTTATTAAGTGCTTGCTATAGAAAGGCACTTACTATCTACCAGGGACTTTGGTAAATATTTAAAGAAGCAAAAGACAGTCTCTGTCCTCAACGAACTTATATTCTAATTGGGGAGACTACAATCAAATAAATATGTACAAACAAGTTATATACAGGATAAATAAGAAATAAGATGGGGAAGGCATTAGAATTAAGAGGAGTTGGAGAAGGCTCCCTGGGGAAGATGTGATTTTACGTGGGACTTTAAGGAATCTAAGGAAGCCAATAAGCAGAGCTTGGGGGACAGCCAGGAAAAATGCCCAGAGTTAAGACATAAGAGTATCTTCTTCATAGAACAGCCAAGAGGTCAGCGTCAGTGGTTCAGTGGTAGGGAATAAAGTGTAAAAAGATTGGCACTGTAGGAGGGGGTTAAGTTCTGAAGGGTTTGGAACATCTAACATGATTTTGTATTTGTTCCTGGAAGTAACAGAGAATCACTGGAGGTTTTTGAGAAGAGGATGGGAGGGAGACATGGTCAGACTTACTTTTAGGAAAATCACTTTTGTGGCAGTATAGAGGATGGATTGGAATGGAGAGAGACTTGAGGCAGACAGACCCACCAGCCTGCTATTGCCATAATCTAGGCAAGGTGATGAGAGTCCACATCAGAGTAGTGGAAGTGTCAGGAGAGAGAAGGATGTTCAAAAGATGATGCCAAGGTAAAGTTGACACATATTGGTAAAAGTTTGGATGTGAGGGGTGGGAGATAATGGGGAGTCTCTGATGACACTCTAATGATACTTAAGTGGTGAATTTGGGTTGACAGGGAGTATGGTGCTAAGCTCTATAGTAATAGGTTTTGAATATTTTGAGTTTAAGTTTTCTACAAGTTTAAAATTCCTTGGAGACTATATCAGTTTATAATTATTTATTAGATTGTGATTTAAAATTCTCTGGTAACTGTATATTATTTTCTAATTAATTAGATTACCCTTTAAAATTCTCTGGAGACTGCATATTAGTTTATAATTATTTATTAGATAGTAAAGGTTGCAGTAAGAGAGAGAGGTATAGTTACATAATCATTGGCCACATATAACTAATCTGAGTTTGTCCAGCTTTTTGATAACCAAAAGTCACCACACCAGGAAAAGTCTCCAAACCAAGAGCCAGCCAAGACGCAACAGCCAAAAAGCCTAAAAAAGACCTTTTTGCTGGGGCAGCTGGGTAGCTCAGTGGATTGAGAGCCAGGCCTAGAGACAGGAGGTCCTGGGTTCAAACCCAGCCTCAGCCACTTCCCAGCTGTGTGACCCTGGGCAAGTCACTTGACCCCCATTGCCTACCCTTACCAATCTTCCACCTATAAGTCAATAACCAGAAGTTAAGGGTTTAAAATTTTTTAAAAAAAAAAGACCTTTTTGCTTCCTCTTTCCCATCTCATATAAAGTCATTGACATCACTCCTTCTGGGACTCTCTGGTTGATCAAACTTGACCTCAGTCTCGGTCAGAGGGCTCTAGCATCCTCCTATAGTGTACATACATGTCCAATCAAAATGGGTTTTCAGAACTTTCCTTTAAAAAAAAAGACAAAATTTATATTAAATTTACACACACACTCATCCAGTTCACGATATCTGAGATGTGGTTAGATAATATGATTTGAGATCAGTAGAGAGATGCTAATAAAATCCATTAGAACTGATGATGTTACCAAGTAAGGAGGGTCCAGAACAAAATCCTGTGAAACTCCTATATTCAAATACATGATCTGGATGATGATCCAGCAAAGAAAATTGAGAAGGAATGGAAAGATAAGTAAGAGGAGAACCAAGGGGAGTTCTCAAAACTTCACCTGTAGCTTTTCCTTTAAAAATGTGGATGTTCCTAGAGACGGAAAGGTCCTAGGTTCAAATCTGGCCTCAGACACTTCCCAGCTGTGTGACCCTGGGCAAGTCACTTGACCCCCATTGTCTACCCTTACCACTCTTCTGCCTAGGAGCCAATACACAGAAATAAAGGGTTTAAAAAAATAAAAATAAATAAAAATGTGGATGTTCTAACACTTGGTACATATATGATTAGTATTAATAATGTTTCATTATCCTCAATACCTTTTTAGCATAATGTAGCATTTTTGTCTTTTTTTAATTATATCTATTTCAACTTTAACCTTGTCCAAGACCATTATTGCTACCCCTGCTTTTTTGTTTTGACTCTATCCCTCTATTTTAACTCTATGTGTATCTCTCATTTTTAAATATATTTCTTGTAAACAACATATTGTTGGATTTTGGTTTTTAATTCATTCTATTTTCATTCTATGGATGAATTCATCCCATTCACATTCAAATTTACAATTATTATTTGTATATTTCCCTCTATTGTATTTTTCTTTACTGTTTTTACTTCTGTCTCTCTTTTAATGGTATTCTCCTCAGAAATCTGATTTTCTTCTAACCACTACCTCCCTAATCTTTACTCTTCTTAAATCCCACCTCTATTTTCCTCTCCCACTTTTCTAATTCCCTTTCTTTTCTGCTCCCCACTGCTCCCCTTCCTAATTGTTAATCTGTTTACCTTTCTATGAGTTCCTCCCTATTTGTTACTATACACTAATAAACTATATTATTCCCCCACTTATCCAACCTTGTCCTCTTTTTATATATACTTTTATAATCTATATGCTCTTATTCCTCTTTTAATCTGTCCCTCTCCTTTTTATATCCTTATAAGTTAAGAAAAGTTTTAGTCTTCTATATGTATATATTATTCTTTTACCCACATCCAATGAGAATAAGGTATTAGCACTACAATCCCTCCATCCCCTGCTTTCCTTCATTATAACATTTCTTTTTAGAAGTAAATTTCTTCCCTGTCAGGAGTCCCAAAATGGCTGTAGCTATATCTTATTTGAAATGAAGATACCAAGATAATCTTGAATTTTCCTTTTTTTGTTTGATATTTATATTATAATACATTTTGTTTTTCTGGATTAAATGTTAATGCTGTTTTTAATATTTGTTTTCTGATATATGTTGTACATATGTTATCATAGAATACATATTTCCATAATCCTCATGTTGTAAAACAAGACAATATTGCTTACACTAGAGAAGAGTTCATGGAGGAAATAAAGTAAAGAATGGTATGTTTCAATTTACATCCAGACTCCATCTGTTTCTTCTATGGTGGTGGATGTCCTTTTTTTTTGGTTATAAGTCCCTTGGAGTTGTCCTGGATCCTTTCCTTGTTGGTAATAGTTGTCATTCACAGTAGATTGTCATACACTACTGTTTTTACTGAATACAACAGTTTTCTCCTTCTTCTGCTCACTTCACTTTTCACATATATCTTTTCCAGGTTTTTTGTGATCATCCTGTTTGCCACTTCTTATGGCGATCCTGAATTTTTGATACCTCTCCCAGCAAAGTTCACTTCCTCTGTCAGTGAAACTCCCCATTCCAGGGTAGCCCCTCCTAATTCCTCTGTCCTTTTCAGTAGTCTTACTGGCAGAGCTAAATCAGGAAGAGATAAGGTGGGTCTGGCTCATGACCCTTTTCTCCTACTCTAGGATCAGTGTAAATATGGAGAATGTGTATAGTAGCCATTCTTTGGGAAGACAGGTTAAGTTAACTAAACAATAAGTATGTGCCAATACTTTCTGTTTCCTTCCTCCTAGTCTGCTAATAGCTCTCTGGTTTCCCATTCATCTCAACCCTTAGGATCTGGGCTGGCTCTAACTTTGGTTTGTGTTGGTTTAGATCCTGATTTTGACCCCATCCTTTTTTTTTTTTTTTTTTTTTTTTTTTTTTTTTTCTTTTTTTTAATCTAGGAGGGATTACTCACCCCTTCAGCCCCAACCATTTCTTTAATCATTAACACATGTCACTGGTATCCTCCAAATGACCTTGGCAGGATAAGACAGTTTCCTATTGAATAAGGCATCCATGCCTGATCTGGTATAAAACTTTGTGGCTATGTGTTTAACCGGACAGTAATATGATGGTTGGCTCAGCCAGCATTGGGGGATACTGCCACTAAAGAGGCAACCGTGGAAGGGAAGTCCCCGTAACAGGACTAGTCCATTCTTGCAGAGACACCTCCTAGAAAGATCCTACTTCAAATCCAGCCTCAGACAGTAGCTGTCTGGACAAGTTAACTTAAACTCTGTTTGCCTCAGAGTTTTTAACTTTGAAATGGGGATAATAATGGCACCTAACTCCTAGGGTTGTTGTGAGGATCAGATGAAATAATATTTATAAAGTACTCAGCACAGTACCTTGCACAGAGTTGGTGCTTATATAATACTTTTTTTCCTTCCTCTGTTCATAGCCTTCCATTCCTGCTCTCATTCCATGAACCCAAGAAACATCAGTACCAGACCTTTTACAATGACAGGGAAAAGAAAGGGTGGTTTCCATTAGATTTCATTGAATTTCCATGAAACAATTACATGGGATATCCCCAAAGTCTTAATTCAGTAAATTTTAATAGCATAAAACCATGCTGAGATGTTTTGGGACACCCTATATATGGGCTCTTAAACATTTCCTTTGGGTGATAGGGCAGTCTTAGAAAGTTGACTGTTCAGAGATGCTGCCTAGACTGTTTTAGAATAGCCTGATAGGAATTGAGTGGTTCTATCTTCTTTCTTTTATCAGTTTCCTCCCCATTCCATACTGTTTGGTCATTGTCTTTCACTATTCTGCCTTTGCTCAGTTAAATTGATTTTTATAATTAAATTTACAACTTCCCTGGAAAATGTTCTAAGATATTAAGAAAAATATTTGAAGTAGAATATAAATTGTTTGAGGGCAGGGGCTGTTTTATTTTTTACCTTCATATTACTAGCTTGACAGATATCCTCCTATGCCTGGCACATAGTAGACACTTGGTAAATTCTCATTAAATGAAAAAATAAATTTAATTCCACTTTGATTCTATAGCTTAAAATAATAGCATTAATTTTGTAGGATATCGTTATTTTCATCTTTCTTTTGAATAGGAGCTGGAGGGGGATGAGAATGAGGGAAATAAAATCTCAGTGTCAGAGTTTAGTGACCTAGATTTTGGTAATAGCTGATTACTAATACAGCTAAGGGAGAGCTTGAGAGAAAATATGTCTTCCCTTTAGGGAAGCAAAGGAGATCCTGTGGCACTGAAAGTGTCTCCTTTTTGCAGCTACCAGCTCAGCAGCCAACAGGATCCAGAGATTACATAGATTGAACCTGGAAGTTGCTGTATTTCTTAGGAAATCGGAATGTGGATCTAAATTATTTTCATAAATTGTAGCAGTATCGAGTGGAATATTCTGTCTGGCAGTAAAGTATTTGGAGTGAGGAAACAGTTGTTATCTTTGTGCCCTCAGAGTAAATACAAAGGGGCCATTGCCAGCATCCATGCAAGATAAGAGTGGAATTGTTTGTAATGAGGACCAGCTTCCCCAGTTGTAGCGTCAGGATCTCTGTGATCACCCACTTACACGCTTCTTTAAAGAAATATTGACAAGACTTAAAATAATACCCAAATGATTATGTTTTCAAGTGTACATAAGCCAGTTTTGAGACAGCACAGATGTGAATGTTTATTTATATTTGTATACACTTGAAATTAGTTTTATTTGTAACTCTCTCTCCAGCACAGTAATCTTTTAAAACCAGAATTCCAGAGAGTAATATGAGTAGCAGCTGAATTTGTTTAAAAAAAAAAATTAGCACCTCCTGCCTCGTCCTTTTATTGGCAAGTCAGGGGCCTTTTATGAGATGAGAATAATAAAGCTTGTTCAATTAACTTTATAGTATGACAAGCCGTAGAAATGATGGGACCGAAATGATACATGTGACTAATCTGACTGAAAGATTTTGGTACGTTGGAAGGAGCCTTGTTTCATTCAGAGTTAGACAACCTAGTTCAAATCCTGCTTCTCCATGTAATTTTGGGAAAGTAATTTAACCTCCCTGAGCTTGAGTTTGATCACCTGTAGAAGAAGGGAGTTAGATTAGATGCCTCTCAGGTCTTCCAGCTCTTATTTTGTGAACCTATGAAATGGCGTTCATCCCAGCTGGTGCCTGATTTTGATTTCTGCACTATTAAATTCCAAAAGAAAAGGATCAATTACTCTTTTTAAAAATTTAATATAATTTATTTAAAAAAACCCTTACCTTCTATATTAGGATCAATACTGTGTATTGGTCCTAAGGCAGAAGAGTGGTGAGGGCTAGGCAATGGGGGTTAAGTGACTTGCCCAGGGTCACACAGCTAGGACGTGTCTGAGGCCAGATTTGAACCTAAGACCTCCTGTTTCTAGGCCTGATTCTCTATCCACTGAACTACCCAGCTTCCCCCCAATTATTTTTCTTTTAATGCTTAGGTCAACTTTCCCAGAGTATAAATTATAGACAAGTTAGGCATCATTACCAGTGGAGGGATAGAGAACTCCATATGACGAACATAGAGAACCCACAATGATGACATCACAGATCCAAATTAGAAAAAAAAGAATAGAAAAATCACTTATTAAAACTGATCTTTAAGGAAGATTAAAAATATTTTAGCAGTTAAAGCAGATCTGCTATCAATAGCTATGTTCAAAGTTAGAAAAATACTTTTGACTATTTGGGGATTCATACGTCAAGGAGCTATGATGCCCTTGGGAGGGGAGCTCATCCCGCTAGAGGACACAGATTTTGAGCAGGTTTCTTTGTGTGTGTGTGTCAGATCTCTTTGGCACTCTGGTGAAGCCTGTGGACCCCTTCTTGGAATGATGTCCTAAATTTTAGGAAATTCTAAATTTCAGTCAGAGGGTTGAGAAAATGAAGTTGATTTTTTTTCTCATCTACATTCATATACTCCCTGAATCTGGACACATATTTAGGTTTGTAAATCCCAGATTCAGAATCCCTGCTTTATATTTGTTTGTTTTGTCTTTATTTTATTTAATAACAAATTTCCACATCAGTTTTCCAAAGTTATACGATCCAAGTTGTCTTTCTCCCTTCTTCACTCCCCCTTCCCGGATTTGGCAAGCAATTCAAAATGGATTATACATCTATTATCACATAAAACTTATTTCCATATTGTTCATTTTTGTAAGAGAATAATCTTATAAAATCAAAACCCTAAATAATATACCCAAATAAGTATGTGATGAATAACCTGTTTTCATTTGCATTTATGCTCAGACAGTTCTTTCTCTAGAGGTGGATGGCATTCTTTTTCACAAGTCCCTCAGATCTGTCCTGGATTATTGTATTGCTGTTAATAGCAAAGTCTATCACATTTGAGAATCCCTGCTTTAAAGAGTTGCCTTCAGAAACAGAAAGGGTAATTAAGTAACTTGCTGGGATCACAGTAGCAGAAGCAAGATGTGAACTCAGAGCTTGATAGGTTCAAATCCAGCATTCTTTCCATTTCTTGACTCTTAAAAAAAACAAACATCAAAAAACTCCTAATTCTTATCCTTTTATTTGATTGGGTCACATTCAAATGTGTTCATTGTGGGAAAACATCATTTTACACTGTTACTGATAGAGGGAACTCAGGTGGGTTCAGCAGGTGATGAGGTCCCCTGAATGAACGTGGCAGTACTTTCAGGAAACCCAGGAGCCCATTTCTGCCTTGCCACTCTTTGGTATGGAAGAACAAAAGCAAGGGGCCTCTGATGGGTTATCGCTGAGACATCATGGGCTTAAATCACTCATATTACCATTCAACACTTCAATCAGTCTCCACCTCCATCCCACCTCCCTGGAGACTTCTGTTAGACACAGCCTGTTGAGGAAAAGCGCCTGGCTGTGATAGATGCTGAGGATGCTGGCTCGGCTCCCCTGAGGGCTCTGAACTCTGCTAAGGTCAGCATCCTCTTGTTCTCTCACTGAGGCTGGTTTGTGTCACTTTCACTGCATCCCTGGGAAGGTCTGCCAGCTGATCAGTGGCAGGATATTGCCCCCCCCCCCTCAGCTCTTGGCTTATCCCAGCTGGTGTCTCTCATAGTAAACCCTATCAGGTGATACTGCTGCCGCTGTGGAGAGAGGCTTGGCTAACGTGAATGGAGTGGGAGAAAAAAAAAAGAAAAAGAAAAAAACCCAGTCTGGTTTTCCAACTGTTTCTGTTTCTGTTGGTTGGCTTTGGGGATATTATTGGGGGCTTTGAGGTTAGGACTCATCATTTTCTGGTTGTTTTGCCACTCTGTTAAGTGTCCTTCTCTTCCTGATGTAGTACAGCATAAAAACGCTAGATTTAAAATCAGAAGGCTTGGGTTTGAATGTAGGTGCTCTGTCATTTACTACCTGTGTGACCTTGGGTGAGTCACTTTCCTGGACTTCAATTTCTTCTGTAAGGTGAAGGAGTCTATAGATGGCCTCTGTGGTCCTTTCAAATCCTAAAGCTATGATCCTGGGATGTCTTTGATAGCAGGACCAATAAAATGGGAACAATAATGCTTCTCTTGTCTCGTACAGAGGCAGCTGGTGGTACCATAGTGCGTTGAGAACTGGACCTGGAAGCAGGAAAATCAGAGTTCACATATGACCTCAAACATTTATAAGTGTTACTAGCAAAGGCACTTAACCTCTGTCTGCCTCAGTTACTTCAAATGTAAAATGGAGATAACAGCACTTACCTCACAGATTTGTTGTGAAGATCAAATAAGATAATATTTGTAAAGCATTTAGCACAGTGCCAGGTATATAGTAGCTGCTTAATAAATGCTTCTTTTTGGGACAGCTAGTCCATGTGTGGAGATGGGAATTCCTGGGTTCAAATCTGGTCTCAGATACTTCTTAGCTTTGTGACCCTGGGCAAGTTACTTTATCCCAATTGCCTAGCTCTTACCATTCTTCTGCCTTGGAATAGATACTTCTTTCTTTCTACCCTCCTTCCCTTCCTTCCTTCCTTCCTTCCTTCCTTCCTTCCTTCCTTCCTTCCTTCCTTCCTTCCTTCCTTCTTTCCTTCTTTCCTTCTTTCCTTCTTTCCTTCTTTCCTTCTTTCCTTCCTTCTTTCCTTCCCTCCTCCCTCCTTCTTTATTTCCCAGCAGTGTTGTAAGGTAAGAGCTTTGTAAAACCTACCAGCACTCTACACGGTGTCCCCAAATTCTTAGTGCAGGCTTAAGTTTTAATCAACTTATTAAGCTTATTAATTAAAAATAGTCACACCTACATGATGGTGGTCATATTATTACTATAAATATTCCATGACCATTGAATAAATGAAGAAAAAAAAAACTCCAACTACCCTATAATCTAAATGGTATTTATTACTTCATGGTCTTTTTTCCCTCCATTTACCATGGTTCCTTTTTAAGTCTTTTGTTCTTTTCTGTATCCTCCCCATCTCCAGCCTCTTTCCCTCTCCAAGTCCTCATTGTGACTCAGAACACTGTGGAGTACTTGGCTGGAAGGCAGCTTCTGTGTCACAGCAACCAGAGAGTGACCTTCAACCTTCAGTTTCCTTCACTGTTGGAAAGCTCAAGTTTGGTGATGTTTTTTTTTTTTAATCCAACCCTGACACAGAATTTTTTAAAAGGGCTTTTTCCTCCAGTGAAAAACAATCTTGTTTACTGAAAAGTGGCAAAGCACACTGGCAAAAAAAGGGGAAAAAAAGTGATTTTATTTCCACAGAATTTGCCAGTTCTTTCTGTAGGGAAATCTTTTCTTTGATGGTTGGGAAAAAAAGAGGAAAGAAAGGACACAATGGAGTATTTCAATATGTTTGCCTTTTAGAGCACAGGAAGATGTGAAGACCTGTACTGAATTGGCCCCAAAGCAGTAGCATAATGGACTGGTTGTATTTTCTGGTTAACAGCTATAAAACTTTGGGGCATGGAGTTCATTTACTTATATTCTTTTGCTGGCTGAAAATACTTGTTTAAAGTCAGTAATGGTGATCTTGGACAAGTTGCCAGACCCCACTGAGTTTCAGTTTCTACATCTATAACATCCCAGGATTGGACTAGATGATTTCCTTCCTTCCTTCCTTCCTTCCTTCCTTCCTTCCTCTCTCTCTCTCTCCTCCCTCCCTCCCATCCTTTTTTTCTTTAAACCCTTACCTTCCACCTTAGAATGTTTTGGTTCCAAGAGTGAAGAGTGATAAGGGCTAGGCAATAGGGGTGAAGTGACTTTCCCAGGGTCACACAGCTAGGAAGTGGCTGAGACTAGATTTGAATCCAGGACCTCCCATCTCTAGCCTGGCTCTCTATTCACTGAGCCACCTAGCTGCCCCCTGGGAATTTATTTTTTTAAGCAACTCCCAGTCTTGATCATAGGAAGAAGAGTATAGATTTCAGTAAAGTTCTAATGATAAGAATGGAAATGTAAGTAATAGCAATAGCTTTCTTACATATAATTGGAATATTTTCCAATTTATAAATAATTCAATGAGGTATATAGTCTGCCAATTACTATTGGACTGTATAATGAAAATCAAGGTACATAAATTAGAGCATCAATTAACCAGCAAACACCTATTTATTAGTCTGGATACTAAGATGCTTTTTAATAATTTAGAGACAGCTGAGTGACATAAGAGGTATAAGAGCTGGGCCTAAAATCAAGAAGATTTGAGATCAAACCCAGCCTTAGATGTTCATTAATTGTGTGACCCTTGCATGAATTACTTAACCACTATGCCTCAGTTTCTCCATTTGCAAAATGAAGATAATAACATCTTCCTCTCAGAGTTGTTGTAAGGACCAGATGAGATAATATTTTTTGCAAACCTTATTTTGAAAATCTTAAAGTACTACCCACATTTTGAATTATTTTTTCTTTCTTTTTTTAATTTTTATATTTTAGAAAATGTTTCCATGGTTACATGATTCATGTTCTTACTCTCCCCTCTCCACCCCCCCCCCCACATAGCCAATGCACATTTCCACTGGTTTTAACATATGTCATTGATCAAGACCTATTTCCATATTATTGATAGTTGCATTGGTGTGGTCTTTTAGAGTCTACATCCCCAATCATGTCTGCATCAACCCCCGTGTTCAAGCATTTGTTTTTCTTCTGTGTTTCCACTCCTGTAGTTCTTCCTCTGAATGTAGGTATTGTTCTTTTCTATAAATCCCTCAGAATTATCCTGGATCATTGCATTGCTGCTAGTACAGAAGTCTATTACCTTCTATTTTACCACAATGTATCTCAGTCTCTGTGTACAATGTTCTTCTGGCTCTGCTCCTCTCACTCTGCATCAATTCCTGGAGGTCTTTCCTGTTCACATGGAATTCCTCCAGTTTATTATTCCTTTGAGCACAATAGTATTCCATCACCAGCAGATACCATAATTTATTCAGCCATTCCCCAATTGAAGGGCATACCCTTAATTTCCAATTTTTTGCCACCACAAAAAGCGCGGCTATAAATATTTTTGTACAAGCCTTTTTCCTTATGGTCTCTTTGGGGTACAAACCCAGCAATGGTATGGCTGGGTCAAAGGGCAGGCAGTCTTTTATCGCTCTTTGGGCATATGGACTATTTTTTCTTATTGAAGCAAGATATGTATGTATATTTCTGTATATATAAAAATACAAAGTATACACAAGATGATTTTAGGAGATGATGCTAGTAACTGGGAGTGTCAGGGAAAGTCCTCTAATAGAAGATAATATTTGAGTAAAGATTTGGATGAAACTGTAAGAGGACCATATTGACTAGACCATAGAGTTTATTCAGAGGAGAAACATATGACAAAATTGGACAAGTATTTTGGAGTCAGGTGGTAACTAGCTTTAGAATGCCAAATAGAGAACTTTTCATTCGAGGCTAAAGGTAGTAGGGAGCCACTGGAATTCATGGCATGGTCAGAGTCGTACTTTAGAAAAACCACTTTGGCAGTTGTGTAGAAAATGAGCTGAGATGAGAGAAACTTGAAGTAGGGGGACCATGTAGGAGGTTATTGTAAATGTTCAGGCAAAAGGAGAGGCAATCAGGTGAGTAGAAAAAAGGGAGCAAATGAGAATGATGCTGTGGATGGAGTAGCAATCTACTATGAAGTCTTATTTCATGTGCAATGAGGGAGACAGAAGAGTCAAAGTTGACTGAGTTTGGGAAGATGGCTGTGCACTTGACAGAACAGGAAATGTCAAAATAGAGCTGGGATTTTTAGAGGAATACAATGAGTTCTGTTCTGGACTCACTCATTTTACATGACTGTGGAAGATCTAGCTTGAGTTGGTGATCAGGGATCAGAGTTGGTTATGTAGGTATGGGAGTCATTTGTCCAAAGGGGATCATTATTGCTATCACCAAGGGAGGGAATATAGAAGAATGCTTAAGACAGAACTTGTGGGGAGGACATTCATAGTTGGGATGGGGTACAGATAACAGTCCAGCAAAAGAGACTAAGTCAGAAAAATACCAGTATGAACCTGAAGTTCTCTCTCAATCATGGAAGAAAGGGTAATGTTGGTTTATATTGGGTTTAGTGCCAAATATTCTATTAAGTTTAATTTTTTTGTAAGTTTATAGTCCACATTCAGTATCTATAGCAACTCAGGTCTGCTTACATTGAGTAGCTGATTTCTCAGCCTTCTTTCATAATAGTTGCTATTATTATTATCAACATATTTAATTAAGCTCTAACTATAAGCTATTCAGGGACTTGATCTAAGTCTTACTGAGCTCTGGTGGTTCTCTATCCATTATGCAATACTGTCTTTCACTAATAAAATGCTAATACTGAAAATGGATGTTACAATAATATAATAATAGTATGATTCTCAATATTTCTGTAATAATGAGAGGCCATATGGCACAGTGGATAGAATTCTAGACTTGGAGTCTGGAAGATCCATTTGAATCTTTCCATTAGTGTTTCTTAACTATGTGACCCTGGGTAAATAGCTTTACTTCTGAGTCCCCAGCAACACCATAAAATTAAACTGGAGATGGGTTGCAATCTATGTCAAGGAGAAAGGGTACCTGCTCTGAAGAAAACAGGGATCCTTGATACAACCTACCTCATTGTTGTAAGTTTAAAGAGCTGTAAATAATGATGATGACCATTATGATAATTTTGTTGTTGACTCTTTGTAACTCCATTTGGGATTTTCATGACAGATACTGGAGTGGTTTGTCATTACTTTCTCCAAATCATTTTATAGATGAGGAAACTGGGGTAAACAGGGTTATAGGATTTTTCCAGGGTCACACAGCTAGTAAGTATCTGAGGATAGATTTTAATTCAACTTGTTTTGATTCCAGGGTTGGCACTCTATCACTTGGCCACCTAGTTGTCCCATATTGCCCCACAATAATAATAACTAGCATTTATATAGTCTTTACTATGTGCTGGGAACCATGTTAAGCCCTTAAAAATATTATCAAATTTATCCTCAAAATAGTTCTGGAAGGAAGGTATTCTTATTATAATCCCCACTTTACAGTTGAAGAAACTGAGGCAAAGAGAAGTTAAAGACTTAAGATCATATAGTTAGTGTTTGAGGTCAGATTTGAACTTAATTCTTTTTGACTTTAAATCTAGTTCTCTGTCCACTGCATCACCTTACTGGCTGATAATAAAGTGCTATCTAAACAGGAGACATCATTCTCTCCAGTTATGTTCTTTGAAGCAGCTCCCTACTTGCTACTACTTTTTTTTTTTGCTTTAAAAATTTTTAATAATGTATATCTGGTTGTCCGATTCCATTTTTGAGTTACCATCAGCCCTGGGTTCCCTGCTGATAGAAGACTTAAGTGGTTTAAATTGGCCTTGGGAAATAAGTGTCCTTGAGACAGGGTCACTTTTGTACTAGGCTTTTGCAGATATAATAAGTGTGAGTCAAGTTCCATCCAAGATAATTTTACCTATTGGAACAGTCTTATAGATTTCCTTTAGGAATCAAGAATTAACTCTTTCTCTGGAATCTTAGAGAGCAGGTAAACAAGTCTTAGGGGTACTTTGAGGCATACACCATTTGATTTGGGGCATTTAGTTTCATGTCAACCACCATTTATTTGGTACTTTATTGCTACCACTTTTGATACCCAATTTCATGGATCAAATTCATTCAGCATCCTGAATCTCCAGGTCTCATCAGTTTCTCTGATCCTGGCCTCCAGTGAATGTGGGAGCTACCCAAGTTAAACATGGTTACATGTGTAGGGATCAAAAAATATGAAAATCTAAACATATGAAGATTGGACGCCATCATTAAAGCTGTAGTAGGTAGAAGAGAAAGCTTAAAAGTAATGATTAAGTTCATAATAAGGGAAAAAACCAGGATGACCAATAGACTCTAGCTCACTGTGTTATTTGGAATTTTGGGGGTTCTTTGAGGGTTATTTGGGGTTTATTTGAGTTTTAAATATTTAAATATATGACATAAACTTCCCGTGGATGTTTAGGGGACTTGGAAACTACATTTCCCATGATTCCTCTTGTAATACAGGTAGACAGGAAGCAGAGAACAGTATAAGACTCCTGAGGTCATTGGGGGAGGTCTCTTTGGTAAGAGGCAGCCAGGTGGGCAGAAGGTATGGCGGGCGATTTGAATTAGATCTTAGTAGGCGTGTGTCTTTCTTAATTTTACCAATATGGATATAAATAAAATATTAATACCTTTGGCTATATCAATCTATATCCATTTTATTCATAAAATCACCCATCTCTCCCTCCCCCCAACCTCTGGTCCCCCTTCCTTCCATAACCCACCCCCCCAGTATTACCAGCATTCTAATTTATAATTGAATAAGTGCATTGTTGTTTTTTGTCTGAGTACTTTCCTAAGAATTTCAGCAGCTGCTACAACCAATCCTTTCTCAGTCTGGTGATACTGAGAGCATTCACTCAGGATGTGTAGGAAGGACAAAACATGTGAGCTAACATCTAAAGCTGGCTTACATGATTTCCAAATTGTGAACAATGGAGTCTCTCTGTCAAGAAATGGCTCTCACTTTTGGTCTAATACTAACCTGAGTGAAGAGAGAGTTTCAAAGGAATTGGATCAAATTCTTCCATTAAGGGAAGAAAAATGTGCCTTGGGATTCCTCAGGTCCACCAGCCTTTAGTGTTTAGGGGCACTAGCATAGCTTCTTTTTAAGTGTAGTGATGCTAGTCACTTATCTCTTCTCTCACCATCATTTCAGAGAGTGGATGGCCAGAATTACTTTACTGGCCTGAGTGAGGTCTGGGTGGAGATGAGGGTCTCCTATCAGGCAATCTACATTCTTCATCCTTGCATCTTATTCATTGGTGCTTCAATTGAACACTAAGGAATACTCAATACTCAATAACTCAATAACCTGGATTCCTTTACAGATACTGTAAGTTTTTTGAAAAGAGGAAGAATTCTTATGTCCATCTATGGGAGAGTTTTCTTTTTCCAGCTCTCAGTGATGGTTTATAGATTAGGGACCTTATAGGTACCAGGAAGAGAAGTGAAAGAGATAGACAGGAAATTTAAGCTGCAATGATCAGTTTCTCCTGACCCTCCCACCCCAACATAAAAATACAATTTTAAGGTAAGATTGATAAGAATGTGTTTCATTGTAGGGTTAAAAATTTTTTTAAGCTGTGGCTAAAATTTGACTTTTAGATATCAAAACAAAAGTTATCTTGTTCCACTGAGGCGCATAAACAAGCAAAACTAATTCAAGGATATTGGAAGCCTCACTAACATCCTGAGTGGATTATCAGTGATGGTTGAGACTCTTCCCCCCAGACTCAACATAATAGAATATGATTGTTCTTAGCTTCTAGAATAGGGATAATCTGGTTGTTCATTCCCTGACACCCCAGTTCAATAGAACCAGCTGAAGTAGCAACAAGATTTGCTTATCTCTCCTAGGTCTCTAGGCCATAGGAAAAACATTAACAAAAAAGAATTTTAGATACCTGGTTTCTTGAAATCTAAGAAAAGAAAAATAAACTAGTCTAGAGGCAACTTTTAAAGATAAAAACAAATTAGCTTCTCCATAAATGTCCTTCATAAAATAGTAGGTTGGAGGGAAACATTAGTATGGTCATACAGCTGGCTAGGTAGTATGGAATTCTAGAGTTGGGATTAGGAAGCTCTAAGCCCAAATCCTGTCTTAAAAGTGGATTCACATTCCATGTGGCCTCTTACATCACTTAACTTCTCTGTCCAAGTTTCTTTTTCTGTAAGAGAGAGAGAGACAATAATAATATTACCCTTACAGGAGCATTGTGAGCATCCTCAAAACCAGCCTCGGGTTTTTACTAGCTATATGACCCCAGGCAACTTCTCAGACTGAATTTTCTCTTCTATAAGGGAGGAGGCAACCTTACTACAGCATTATGAAGATCAAAAGAGATAAGATGTGTAAGTTGTTCAGTTGTATCTCTCTCTTCATGACCCATTTGGGATTTTCTTGGCAAAGATAATGGAGTGGTTTACCATTTTCTTCTCCAGCTCATTTTACAGATGGAGAAACTTAGGCAAGCAGTATTAAGTGACTTGCCCATGGTCACCCAGCTAGTAAATGTTGGAGGCAAGATTTGAATACAGTTCTTCCTAATTTAAGATACTGTGCTCTATCTACTGGCACAGTCTAGCTGCCCAGAGATATGTAAAGCTCTCTCATATGCTAACCTCTTTGAGCCTAAACTATTTTATTTCTCCTGAATTTTCTCTGATGCCTCTCGAGAACCTGGGATGGATGGGACAAAGAGTCCCGTGAACCAAGGTGAAGGGTCTACCCCTGGCCAGATAGTCAAGCTTTTGATCTAGAGACTCTGAGTCTTTGTTGTTCTCTTCCTGGACTAGTGTCAAGAAGCTGCTAGAAAGGTCCTGAAAAGAAGGAGTTCTAAGGAGGGCAGCCTTGAGCTCTTTAACATATTGGAGAATCTGTTTTATCTTTCCCTGAATGCCATTTATAAAACCCTTTTCTGCTAGAAAAGATGATGTCACAAAGCTGCTGGAAGAGCTCCATCTGCCTAGCATCTTCCTCCCTATTTCAAAGTACTGAACACTTTCAGCTAACCCACATTTGGTTCCATTTCTCTTAATAGTCACCTAAGTAACATCACCCTATTTAACATTGTGAATTAAGCTGATGGTCTACAAAGATGGTAGAGAAGTCTCCTGGGCACTCTGCTTTATCTTTCCCAGTTTAACCTGAAAGGTATACTGGTGGAAGTTGGAGGGCTGGGAGCCCAGACACATAAAGCAATCCTGTTGTCTTCTTGGCTGTTGGACCAGTGCCATGTCCCATCCCCAAACCACTCTCAATCAGCTTATCTCCTCTCCTGCATTGATGATTGCCATCTGTCAGGGACAGGCGATTGCCATCTCCTTCTTCAAATTGTTCTAACACATTACCTGTACTTTTCAGGATCATCTGACCAAATTTGTCATGAAAGCATGTTTTAATAGTGACAACTAACGTTGATTTGATTGTCTCCAACGTGCTGTGCATGGACACTTGGGTCCCATTCACAAGCTGAGCCCGTCTACTGGCTACAACATTTTTGGAAGTGGAGGTCAAGCTCAATTCAGCAGCTAGAGCATAGGTCACTTGGGAAAGTTTGGGTTCCCTACTCTCTACTACAACTCCTCTCCCGTGATGAATAATTGGCAGGTTCCCCTCAGTAGCATCATCAATTGGCTGGATTTGAGCGTATTCTAAACCTTCAGTGAAGGGGAGGTAGCCAGATTCTTGTTACTGGAAGACTTGACAGGCACAATTCATACCCAAGTGCAAATATATCTGACTCCTTGGTTTTCTCAGCTGCATGGGCATTAGCATTAGGCCCTGCTTCAGGCTTATTGGAAGACATTGGGCAGGCAGAAATCACACCTCCAGTCCCTTGGGGGAATGGGAGGGCCACACAATTTTCTCCCCCAAGCTAGAGTTTGAATCTGCTCCAGCTAGAAGTGGAGGACTTTTTTCAGGTGCCTAGGTGGAGTTGGGCTAACAAGCAGTTGTAAATCAAACCAGAAGAAAGGCATTTTACCATCTCAGCCAATAGGGAGCCCCAAGCTGGCTTTAATGCTACCACTGGTGGAATAGGGGTCTGGGGAGCTATAAGACTCCACAATTGAGTGGAGGGGGAACAAGTGTGACAGGAGCAGGGAGGAAAGCAAATAAAGAGGCAGATAAATCGAGGGGGGCACTGGACTTCTGTGGGGCCCCCAAACAATCTACAACCCCTATGGACAAGGGAAGCTCATTAGCACCCAGCTTGAAAAAGGGAAAACTTTGGTAACTGTGAGATGTCTTCACTTAACAAAAGCCAAGCATTGTGGCCCGGCACATAATACCACAATAAACAATAGTTCCCTTGAAGATAAAATCCAAGCCCAGGTTGAATGGATCTGAAATATATACTTAAAGGAGCCAAAAGGAGGTAAGGTGTCCTCTCCATGCTGTATCTTTGAGATCTTTTCCTTCTAAATCAAAGCATTTCCAAGTGCCTTTTGCATTCAGAGCACAATTCAAGGCCATGGCTGCTCTTTGGTCTCGCTGAAAAGGAATCTTGAGGCTCTGAGTAAATGTTACTTTGAAATTCTCCATGGGTGCCAGAGGCCTAAACACTTCACTGCCAATATTATAGTTTACAAATCTGTAACCCAATTCAGCTCAATCTAGTGTGATTGCACTGAGAATGAACAATGAGGTCCCAAAGACTGCTGAATTGAATTATGTTAAATGGATACAAGTCCTAAAACATTTTGAAGATGAATGGTATTATTTAAGACTTGGGTGTAGCCAAAAATATGGCTTCATGGAGTCAAAGTACACAAGGGCCAAAGCTACAATTTTTCTGAAAAACAGCCTCACCCCCACCATGCCATAAAAATAATAGCTTACAGTTTACAGGCTCAACAAAGACCCTTTTTTAATAACACCCTGCAGGATAAGTGGTAGGAGTACAAAGGAATCGAACCTTTTGGCAGATGAGAAGACCGAGGCTCAGGGATTGGATGCCTGCTCCAAGCAGGGTCTTAGGGCTAGGGAAATGAGATCTTCTAACTTGCAACTGCAACTCCAATGTGTTTTGCACTAGACTCCAAGGCTCTAAATATAAGAATTGAAAGAATTAGAGATGTCCAACCTGGAGAAGATAGAAGGGAATATGGAAACTTTCTTCAAATATTCTGGAAGTTATGGAAGGGCAGAAAAAAGAAAAAAATGGAAGCTCATCATCAATAAATCATTATGACAATTAGAGGTACAGAATAAATGGATTGGGGGTTTGTGGGGGGCAGAGCTGTTGCATTCCATCTCAAGGGAGGTTTCAAAGCAGACCAATAGCTAAAAATAAGCTGGGATTCAACCTGGATATCTAAGATCCTCTTCCAACCTTGGGATTTTGTGATTCTCTCATAAATAAGGATGAAGCTTTTCTAAGGAGCATGGCGCAATATGAAAAGGAAATCTGAGTTTTTCTCTGCAAATTTTATGGTCATACAAAGAATCTGCAAATTTTTAATAAGTTGCTTTCAGTATAATGAAGTCTCAATATAATATGAGATTTTTAATTCAGTAGATTTATTGTCCATTTTTGAAGTTGATATTATTTGCTCAAAACCATAATTAACATAGATTCTAATCTAAGTGGTACAGTAGGTAGAGCACTGGACCTGGAGTCAGGAACTCAAGTTCAAATTCAGCCTTGGACACTTATAGATGTGTGACTCTGGGTAAATCATTTGACCTCTTTCAACCTAAGTTTCCCTCCCCTACAAAAGGGGTCCTGTGACCTCTGCCTTAGTGCAAGCTGGAAGAAACTTGGCTTTAATGACTATAGGTGAACTAAAATTGTTAATATGGTCCAAGGTTTCAATTCTAGACATTTCATCTATTGACAGTTACATATAAATCCTCATAAATAATCCAGTGAGTGAGTAGATTTATTGTCACCTTATCACTTTCCCACTTCCTTCTGCTGGTGGAGTGAATTATTATTTGCTAAATATATTATGACAAGTTTTATTTTTAGTCTGGGGCATTGCAACTTCCTCCCCCTCTAGAGTTCTTATGAAAGAATTGTTGACAGCATATACAATAGGAGAGATAGTTTCACCAGAAAATTGTTAGAATTTAAAATTTTCCATTGGTGCAGAATAAATGCTTTTGTACCACTGCCCATGCATTATATTACCCTTTAGCTCAGAAGCTGAGTCAAGGTCTCTCTCTTCAGTGCCTCCCATGCTATATTGTGGTGTCTACTGCAGGGATATGAAGATACATAAAGGAGCAGATCTACTTTTAAGGTACTTGAGGAGATTGAATTGAATGATTTGTAAGATCCCTCTAGTTCTGAACCTTACATTCTAAGGTCACTAAGCTGTTAAGATTATATCAATAGAAACTTTTTTCGACAAAACCCTTTTCCTTAACTTTTCTCTAAGAACATGGTAATTTATGTAAATGATTAATATGTACCAGCAAAGCAAGTGAAATGTGTTACTTGCTGGTTTGGGTCTATACAAAACCCAAGAAAGAAAAAAGAAATCTTAAATAATAACTAGTTATACCTTGATTGGGGAAAAAGACAACAAAAGGATGTTCTGTGGAGCAAAATTACATTTTCCCTTTTTTTCAGCTGGCAAATTTTCTACTGTAAAACTTGACAACATTCTCAGGTAAACAACTTGCAATCTTTTTTTTTTTTTTGCCACAAACATAAAAAGGTTTCCTTAAGCTACAATTTGCACAAATCACACCATTCAACAATAAATACCTTCAGTAGATTTTTCATATGATATTTTTCACTTTGGTATTTCCTTCCTTCCCATTTAAATATGTATTTTGACATTTTAAAAAATGTAAGTTCTGTCTGTCAGAGACAGTATTTTTAAAAAACCATGCTATTCTATTGGGTGTCAGACTCCTTTTGACTTGAATTGCCACCACCAAAAAATTAGGACATTGCTGAATATTTTGGCATACATAGAGACGGTCTTTCTAATTTTACCTTCCTTGGTGCATATATTCAGCAGTAGGATCTCTGGATCAATAGATAAGATTAGATTACTAATTTTCTCAAATAATCCCAATTGCTTTCCAGATTTGTTGGACTAATTCACAGTCCCACCAACAGTGTATGAGTGTGCCTCTTTTCCCACCATACCTCCAACATTGACTATCTTTTATCACTTTGACTATCTCATAGGTTTTAATTGAAACCTTAGAATTGTTTTAATATATGTTTCTTTTATTATTAGTTTTTTGGAGCACTTTTCATATGCTAGTAGAGAATTTGTAATTTTTATTTGGAAACACTTTTTGTACTCTTTGGTCACTCATTTATTGGGAAATGTTCTAGGTCATTTGTGTCTATTCCTTATAAATCTTGGTTTCCTTTTATTGGATATAGTTAATGCAAAAAAAATCCTGCTTGACAGTGTGTATTATTCTAGCTGTATCTTTTTATTTAGTTTAGTTATTAGCAACTTTCCTGTTCTAGTGTGGTATAGATAGCTACTTTATCACAGTGCTTTCTATTGGTGACTTGGGTCCAGTTGTATAGTTCTCTGGTAATTTCATATCATTGCACTCTATAGGTAGAAATCCAGTTATTGTTCTTCACGGGTTGCTGTTTGGTTAAATCAAGACCTTGGTTTATGGCCCTAAGATCCATTCCTGTCCCTGACCCTTATTAGCAAGTCAGTTAACTTCACTGAGTCTCAGTTTCCTCATAAGTAAAATAGGAATAACACTACTTGATCTGACTATTTTTTGAGGTTGTATGAGCAAAGTGCTTTGTAAGCCATGATGTAACATAAATGTGAATCATTGTTGTTGTTATTATTATTATTATTATTGTTGCCTCCTTATTTGGAAACTTCTATCAATCTCCTGTGGTAGGTAATGTCTGGGTTTTCTCATGATATTCATTTTCTTTACAAGGCAGGAGGATCTTTTCATTAGCCTCATGGTCTAGGAAGAGGTCAAGTCTTCTATAGGTTTTCTGCTCTTACTCATAGTCAATAGAACCAGAGCTTCTTTTTTTTATGTCTGCTTTCCTGATTCTAGCATATTAACTCTTCAATGAGCCAACTATATTGAGGTTCCTCAAAGAATAGATTTCTTTATGTCTTTACTTAAAAGTCATAGAATCTAATTTGGAAGGTATTCAGAAGCCATGTAATTCAAATCAATAATTCCTCTATGACATACCCAACAAGGGGTCATCCACAGTAAGATGAGGGCTGCTCCTAATGGAGAAACTCATTAACTCCTGAAGTAGAGTTGGACAGCTCTAATTGTCAGGAAGTTATTCTTACATGGAATACAATTCTTCCTTTCTTAAGTTCCATCCTTTGATTTTAGTTCTTTCCTCTGGGCTGAAGCAAAGCCATTCTAATCGCAGAATCTCAGAGTTGGAAAGACCTTAGAGACCATATCACCAAATCCTTCTTCTGAATGAAATCTTTTTAAAAGCATGAAGATGGATATCAGATTCACTCCTCCTTTCCCGCTCCAACCCAAGGCTTCTCTTGTTCAGGCTAAATATCCTCAATTCCAGATTCTTCTAGTTAGGTATATTACAACAACATTCTGATCCCTCACTGGTCAGCTTGACTTTTGTTTTGCTACCAAATTTGGAATGACTCCACAATGACAGTGGAAGGGAGTGAATCTAATAACTTTATGCAACTCTACGTCACTTAAACCTAGTTTATTCGAGAGTCATAAGAATCGGCAGTGATGCCATTTTGGTCTTCTTTGAGTAAGAAGGAGAGCAACCAACTATTTAGCTATTGTCCTTAGTTAGAGGAGGAAAGTGACATGGATTCCTTCTTCAGCTAGGATGAATGACAAATGCCTCTTTGCTCAAGTAATTTTATTTCCTTTGTTGGGCCATTTTTTCAACACTGCATAAAGTAAATTCAGGTTTTCTTTTGCAAAGGTAGCTTATTGGCATTTTAGCATTAATCAGTCAACATTTATTAAGTGCCTACTTTGTGCCAGGCACTGCAATAAACACTAAGGAGATACAAAAGGAGTTAAAAGCATCCCTGCCTTCAAAGGGCTTCCCCAATCTAATGGGGTGATAACACGCAAACAAATATATATAAAGCAAGCTACATGCAGGATTAATAGAAAATCATGAGCAGAAGGAAGGAACTATAGTTGGGAGGAAGTGGGGAAGGTTTTCAGTAAAAGATGGGATTTTAATAGAATTTCTAGGAAGTCATGGAGGTCAGTAGTTGGAGTAGAGAGAGAATCTTGTTGGTGGAATAGCCTAGAGGACAAGAGTACCTGTTGGGGAGTAAAAGTTCGGAGAACATTGGAAAGATAGGAGGGAACTAGGCTGTGAAGGGCTTGGAAAGTCAAATAGTCAAATTGGAGGTAATAGAGAATTGGTAGAGCTTGTGGAGGAGGCCATTGACATGATTAGACTTGTGTTTTAGGAAAATCAATTTAGTAGTTGAACTTCTAGCCATCCAATTGTCCATCCTTCTGTTTATTTCAGTAAGTTACTTGGGAAAGCACACAGGAAATGACCTGGAGTTTGCAGGGTCATATGTCTAGAGAGATTGTGAAAAAGGTTAATAAGATAACTCAACGGTGTTTGTAGAGTGGTTGTTGTTATATATTCAGAGGAACTTGCTCTCCAAGTCTGAGTGGGCCTGAGAGTTACCTCTTAGGCCACAATGCAATCTGGCTCTTCCTTATAAACAGTAAATTAGGTTTACTTACAATAATTGTAAAGAAATGATGGAGGACCAGGGAAAAAGAAGTCCCTAATCTTAAAATCTAGATATTCCTCCATCCTTTCTTGTTTCTTATTTTCTCCCTTACAGCTGCTACTGAAAATCCAAGTGTGTCCTGAAAAGGTTAGTGATCTTGTAGCTTGCCTTGCAGGAAGAGATAAAAAGGAAGTGGGTAAATCTATCCTCTTTATTGTATTTAAAATTTTTATTTTTGTATTATACTTTCCTCCCAATAACATGTAGGTGCAGTTTTTAATAATTGTTTTCTAGATCTCCCACATCAACATAAACTGGCAGGTGTCAGCTAGAATCAGATATAGGCAGCTGTGGCATGATAATTTTGGAGGCAGAGAAGAACTAAGAAATGAGAACATGGTATTTTCCAATCTCTTCCTCCCTTCCCTCTTCCTCCCCGAGATGGCAGGTAATATGATATAGAATATACATGTGCTGTTGTTTAATATATATTTCCACATTTGTCATGTTGTGAAAGAGGACACATATTTATACAAGAAAAAAACTTGTGAAGGAAATAAAGTGAAAAATGGTATGTTTCAATCTTCATTTAGACTTTATCAGTTCTATCACGGTAGATAGCTTTTTTCTATCATGATTCCCATGGAGTTGTTCTTCATTGTATTTTGTAAAAATTATTTATTTTTTTGATGAACAAAATATTTTTTCTTTTTCCCATCATCCATTAGAAAAACAAAACAAGACCAAAAACTCTTGTAACAGACATGCAGTCAAAGATGACATACCCAAATTGTCCTTGATTCATTCTGAATCTCGAGGCCATACTTCAGCACTGGAGCTCTGGAATCATTACCTATCTTCTCTTCTGCTGGAACATAACTGACCTTTTAGAAAAATAGAGTCCTGTACTGGTACCTATGCAAGGCCTCTGGGGCATTCTCAAGATCTACTTCTGTAGTCATGGGCACGGATAGCACAGGATAAGGCATTTATAAAGGTAGTAGGGCTCCACGGGAGGAAAGGTCATTGAATAAACTTATCTATGTTTTAGTAGTTTTTTGTATTTGTCATGAATGAAAAAAACAATTTGAATAATAACTGGATCTGTACCTGAGGACTGTGTCCTCAGCGCTCTCCTGATAAGACTAGAGATCTCCTGCCTCAAAGTAAACTAGAAAATGTCAGCTAGAATCAGATATAGGCAGCTGTGGTATGATAACATTGGAGGCTGAGAAGAGCTAAGAAACTAGAGAATGATAACAGGGGAAGAAAACAGGGGTGAAATTCCTTCCAAATATGTGGGTGCAGGCAATTGGCTGTGCTTATTGTGGGTTTCTCTCAAACCTTTGTGCTTCACATCTTAAAATGGATAATTAAGGTTTTTGAAAAAGCTATTTCCCAAACCATTTTCCTCCATCTATTGCACAAAATGATCATTCGCTTAGAATACTTCTTTGTGGAAAATTGCCCTGACAGAGAGCTGGTTCTAACCCAGTGTATTTATAGCCCTTTCAGCTGCAAATGAGGTAGAATTTTGGGAGCTCTAGGGATCCACAGACAGCTTGGTCCAGACTGATGTTTGTCTACCTGTTGACATTCTATACAAGTGACTAGAACTGTAGCCTTCAAAAATGCCCACTGCTTTCAGTGTATGAAACTTCTCATTACTCCAGGAGGTAGTTTTTCCATCATATGGTTTTCTCTTTTCACTGAACTATACAGAGGATTACCCTCATGAGTTGCTTGTGCAGTGTGAATTGATGGATACTGACAGCCATGGAATGTTAGCGTTTGAAGAGACCTAGTTATTAGCTAGTCAAAGGATCCAGAAATGGAAGGGAGCTCAGAGGCAGTTTGTCCAGCTTCTCTTATTTTACAAACGAGGAAGTTGAGATACAGTGAGGTAATTCCCAATCAGGATTTGAACCCAGATCTTCTGTCTCTAGAACCAGTGCTCTTTTCCCCCATTATAGGTGAGGAGGTGAGGAATAGAGGAAAGCTGTTGTGGTGATTTGCCATTTCCATCTCAAGCTTGTTTTACAGATGAGAAAACTGAGGCAAACTGAGGGTCAAGTGGCTTGCCCAAAGTCAGTGATGGCAAACCTATGACACATGTGTCAGCACTGACACACATAGCCATTTTTGATGACACACGGCCATATGGGGCCACATACAGAGAAGTATGGGGCTGCATGCCGAGGATGAAACATTTGCTGTAGTGCAGTGTAGACACTCTGTGTACTATAGATGACAATTCTACTTATATTAATTTACCTATTTTGGTTTATTAAATATAGTTATATATTACAATTATACATTTTTGTTATTTAAACTATAAATATTGGGAAATTATGTTTTTTTTTTCTCTAAGCGACACACCACCTGAGTTATGCTTGGTTTTTTGGTGAATTTTTTTTTTTAACCCTTGTACTTTGGTGTATTGTCTCATAGGTGGAAGATTGGTAAGGGTGGGCAATGGGGGTCAAGTGACTTGCCCAGGGTCACATAGCTGTTTTTTGGTGAATTTTGACACACTAAGCTGAAAAGGTTGCCCATCACTGCCCAAGGTCATATAGCTAGCAAATGCCTGAGGCTATATTTGAACTCAGGTCTTCCTGACTCCAGGGCCAGAACTACTTAATGCTTTACAAACTTCCCTACTCCTCTGAAATTCTTCCATCTGCATTTCATTCCTTTGTCTTTTTCTTTTTTCAAAATTTTAATTTTTAATATTTTATTAAGAGATGTGTATAGTACTATAAATAAGGTAAAATATATTACGCCTGAGAACCCTGGACTAGGGACACATCTGCTTCCTCAAAATAAAACCAACGATCTTGGTGAATCTTTTGATATGTAGCAAATTCTAATTTCTGGAATCATTGGTATTGCCATGAATTTTTCCCTCATCCTCACATTGAATTATAACTACAGTCAGCAAAGAATTCACAGTGGTGACCTTTTCAATCTTATCTTTCCTTTCTGAAATCCACAGGAAAAGTCCTTACTTTAGATGAGAATTTGTTTATAATAAGTATTGGTGAGAAGGGTTATTAATGTAACACTTGAAAATAGCATTTTATTCCATGGTGAGATTTGTGTGCCATATGAAGGTAAAGGCAATGCTCCTCCATTTTTCAAAACATTGAATCACATAATTTAACAGTAGAAGACATAGAATTTAATAGTATTATAGTTTTTTCCAGCACAATTTTCAACAGTAATGTCTTTTCTCTCATGCATTTTCCATTTTTCCCTCCCCACTGATTTTTCTTCCTCCTTTTCTTCACCATCCAGTGATGGTGAACCTTTTAGAGACCAAGTGCCCAAACTGCAACCCTCATGTGCCCTTCCATTCCTTACCCCAGACAGGGGAGGGAGGAAGTGACTCCACTGGGCTGATTAGCAGAGGGGCAGGTGATGTAAAAAATATCCTCAGGTACAAGTGGAGAGAGGGAGGAGAGCAACCCCCTCTAGCGTGCATGCCATAGGTTTGCCAACATGGCTATAAACATTCTGAGATCTCTAGAGGACATTGAAGAAAATATTGATTTTGGAGTTACAGGGCTTAGATTTAAATCTCATCATTGCTACTTACTCTCTATATGTACTTGGTTAGTTGTACTCTTAAGAGGGCTGAAATGACATCACTTATGATGCCTTTTGAGTATTGGATAAACTGGATTTAAGTGAGGTAGAATTGCACAAAACTATCATCCTCACTCTCTCTTCCAGAGTAATTAAAGTTCAGTGGCAAGACAAAGAGTCAGGATGACTGGCGATGGCTCAGGATGCAGTGGATGACTTTGGTGTCTTCGATATCTGACCACTGGACCAAATTGTTCTCATCTGCCTCTTCCCTTGAGGGAAGTCTTCACATGCCTGTGGTAGACATCTCCCTAACTCAGTGATGGGTTTGTGCCCAATTGGCTACTCTCAACTTAGTTTAGCCCATCTGCCAAGAGAGTCTTAAACAGTATGTGGCTCCTGTATGTGCCATAGTTTCTTGGAGCCACAAAAGAGAAGTGAGTTTCAGATGGACACCAATGGAGGAAGGCAGCCCTGAAAAAGGCTTATTGATTCTTTACATCTGAACACACTGCACACCTCATATATACTTGTACAAATTAATTGATCTGCATGGGCCTCAGTTTCTTAATCTGTAAAATGAGAAGATTGAATTTAATGATCTGTAAAGTCCCTTCCTCTCTCTTCAGACTTCACAGAACACGCAATTTTTACCTCAGTAATACACTTATTGATGACTAACATAGACACTGGTATGTATTAATATCTTATAATAAACTTCATCAGGGACAGATACAGTGTCTTAACTAAATGTTACATCCTATCCCAGTGCTTTGCCTGGAGCACTTGTTTAAGAAATGTTAGGTCAGTCAATGAGATCCAGTCCCATCACAGCTTTGGAACAGTGGCACCCTTTATTTCAATAGATTCTTAACAGGATTCTCTAATTTTTCTGGGCTATCAGAGCAGGAATTTTCCTTTTAATGGAAAAGGTAAAAATTGCTCTGTTTTCCACTAACAGTTTCTTTAATGATATAATTTCAAATATGACTAGATACTTTAGGTAACATTTTAGTGGTTCAAATATTAGCAGACACTTAATTTTTATGATTAGGTCATCTTTGCAATAATTACAATATTGTTGATGCCAATCACTTCAGAAGCCCAAAATATCATAAAGGTATTTACATTTGTTTTCCAAATTAATAGTACATCTCATTTTCAAACTTAAAGTTTATTTATTTCAAGCTGAAGAGATAATATTTTGCATAATAGTTAATCTAAAATTCAATGAAACACACTAGTATTCTCTTATGGAAGTTTTGGGGGGGCAAATGATAGCTCTTGCAATTAATGGCATTTATCTGCCTGCCTTTTGGCCCAGCCATACCACTGCTGGGTTTGTGCCCCAAAGAGATAATAAGGAAAAAGATTTGTACAAAAATATTTATATCCGTGCTCTTTGTGGTGGCAAAAAATTGGAAAATGAGGGAATCTCCTTCGATTGGGGAATGGCTGAACAAATTATGGTATCTGATGGGGATGGAATATTATTATACTTGAAAAGAATAAAGAAATGGAGGAATTCCATGTGAACTAGAACAACCTCCAAGAATTGATGCAGAGAGAAAGGAGCAAAACCAGGAGAGCATTGTACATAGAGACTGATACATTATGGCACAATCGAATGTAATGGACTTTTCTACCCGCAGCAATGCAGTGACCCAGGACAATCCAGAGGAACTTGTGAGGAAGAACGCTATTCACTTCGAGAGAAAGAACCATGGAAATGGAAATGCATTAGAAAAATATATGCTCTATAACAGTGCAATAGAGATGTGATCAGGGTTTTGATATTAAAAGATCCCTCCACTGTAAATATGAATAACATAGAAATATGTTTTGAACAATAATACATGTATAACCCAGTGGAACTGCTTGTTGGCTTTGGGAGGGGGGAGGTGAATCATGAATCATGTAACCGTGGAAAAATATTCTAAATAAAAATTTAAAAAATAATGCCATTTATCTAATAAAGTTGGTCAGCAGAACCTGCCAAGTTTGTTATTTATACCAGCCTGTTCTAGTTTTTATTGCTGAATTGAAATGAAATTATGATCAACAGCTTTCCTGAGATTTTTTCCCCTCATGGAATGCATTTATGTTAAAATAGAAAGGATTAAAGTGCTGTGGAGCCTTAAGACTTTTTGAAATTCCTTTATTTAAATCTTGTGGTTTTCCCTGATCCTGGAGGCTGCAAGCTTGCTATTTTATTGAATGCTAAAGCTAATCCTGGGCTCAATACATAGTGTCCCATTTTCTGCCACTTAGGTGGTTCCCAGGTATTTACTTCCCAACAAACATCCCACATAATTCCTCCTAATTTTTAAGCTTGGCTTTTCTTTGCCTTAATTATTTGACCAGTTATTATTTATGTGCCAAGAAGAATAAATGAGATTTCATGGGCTTCATTTTAACTATGGCAGTAAGTGATGGAGGGAGCTTGGGTTTGTGTGTGTGGGAAGACTCTTCGAAAGTCCTTTTACCAAAAATGGATTGTCAGAAATTGACAATGCAAATAGACTCATTTAATTTGTTGCTGTTGGTACTTGGCACGTGCTTTTAAAAAATTAATGTTGATGTTAGTGGCCCTTTAAGATGTTTATAGGAAGATGTCCTTTACAAATTCTTTTCTAATTCAGTGTCACAGGTACCCAGTTATTTGCCTAGGGACCTTTTCTTCCTTTCTCCCAAAGGCATTTAGAATTCATTGGCAGAACTTCTTGAGCCCACCAAGTGTTTGTCCAATTGGTTTTTGGAATATTATCTAAACAGCCTAATTAAGATAATTTAAAACTAGATTTTTGCAAGACCACCCATTTATGGAATTTGTTAAATGTGAAGAATGAGCCAGATATGGTATGGCTTGTTAATCCGGCTTTACGAAGATGAAATTTGCTCTCTCACCCACAAATCTAGCACATGGAAATGTTCTGCATATATCAGCAACCAACAGCAAGCCCACATCCTAGCTATCTTTGCAAATGAGGCGTTCTCAGAAATATCAATGACTGCTATCTCTTCTGATAAGGAAAGGCTTGCAGTACTAGGCACTACTCAGAGTGTATGATCATAAATCATTTCACTTTCAGATAAGGTAGAAAATATCCATGTTATTTTCGTAACTTAAATTGCTTGCCAAATGTAACTGGTGAATATTTTATCATGAGCTATGAAATCCACATTACTAAACCCAGCAAGTATTGGGCAAAGAGTACTGAAGGAATTCAAAGACCTGGGATTTAGCAATATTCATACCACTTGTTAACTCTCTATGACCATAGGCAAGCCAACTTCCCCTTTCTGTATCTGTAAAATGAAGGGATTGGCTTCAATGAATAAATAAATTGGAGGTATTGCTCCATTGCTCAACACAGAAAAGGAGAGCATTGCCACCACCCTAACCATGTAGTTGAGAGATTCAAAAATAGTAACTGCTGCATTTTCAGATGTGACAGAAAACACTACTACAGAGGTGCATTGGTCCATCGAGCCATTATTCATGCTAAACATGAGTCACATATCTAGAAAAAGAAATATCTGAAATCCTAGCGTCCTTTCCAGCGTGGTTTCTTTGGAACCCCATTTTCAAAAGCTCATGAATTACTGATTATATATGTTGAGATTATTTGCATCAGTGGATTAGACTGAGTTTAAAAGATAAAAAGGGGAAATGCGAAGAGCTTTAATTTTAAAATATTATTACCACTTACTTTTCTTCTGGAGGACCAGAGCAGAAGGGTAAGAAATATAGTAAGTTTGAAAGACCCATATCACAGAGGTCATATTATATTTTAGTTTTATGATACATTTTTAATTCCCATTGGAATCTTCAGGCATTAACTAAAAAACGTCAGGAAATTTTAAAAATGAAATAGAAATGAAATCCATCCATGAAGCCCATACTTACTTTGGAACTCAGGAAAGTACTATTGTAAAGCCTCCTGAACACAAAAGGAAGATATCCCTCTTTGTATCCTCCACTACATTTTCCATCTCATCTGAAATACTCTAGTGGCTCCTGATAGCCGGACTCTGGAAATGAGGTTTTAAGGACTCATGCCCACTCTGTTACAAGTGTACCTAGCTTCCTCCATCTATAAGGAGGTATTAATCTTCCTAGTTTGTTCCAGGTGACTGAGGTACTTTAGTAACAGTCAATCAACAAACACTCATTAAATGCCTATTTTTCTAATACGATAGTGTATGCAAAGTATATGTGCTGATGCCTTTGGTGATTTTCTTATTCCTTGAGTTTTTAAAATGTTTGGTAGAAAAAACTTACACAAACTGTTAAGACAAAATAATATAGATGAGCAGATAAGGGAAGTGTAAATAAAATGCTTGGTAAAGTTGGATAAGAGCGATAAGATTGGGGAGAGGGAAGAAGTTTTTTGAAGGAAGAGGCATAATAATGGGAATATGTGACATTTTAACGCTTGCAAAACATTTTGCAAACATTATTTCACTTGAAGCTCAGCACAGGACTTTGGGATGGAGACATAGAATGCTGATTTTATAGAACAGGAAACTCAGTCTCTCAGGCTCTGCAAAAAGGACCACCTTGGCCATGGTTATACAATTAGTTAGTGTCAGAGGCAAAATTTAAGAGCTTTAAGGTCGTTTAGGAATTCCACCATGGTGGATGAATAAAATTGAGGCAAAAACATTAGCATCAGCAGAAGTGCAAAATAAAAAGGTTTAGGGCATATATATATATATATATATATATATATATATATATATATATATATATATATATATACAGAACAGGGAATTTTTGAAAAGACTCTTAACCTTTTCCCCCTTTTGATGTGATCCTTTTCTTCTCAAAATAATGATTTTTAAATAGGTAAAAGAAGTGCTAAATCTTTTTTACAGGTTAGTGAAAACAGAGATGTCATTTTTCTCATCCAACTTCAGAGACCCCAAGAAATCTCTCCCTAGACCCCAGGTGAAGAGCTTCATTATCCTTTCTTTGTCATTTCTTCCCACAACCTGCCTTTTCCATAGTTTGGACAACCACACACAGTGACTCCTTCATTGATCCAACATGATTAATAGACACTGAACTGTGTTAGATGTTGAGGGAAATACAAAAGATAAACCTGACCTCAGGAATTTTATTATTTTATTAATGTGCATCTTATACTATATCAAACAACATGATCTATGTAAAACCTTTGGCAAACCTTAAAGGAGTCTATAAAGGTTAGCAGTTATCATTAAATCAGGTAGGTGGCAGTACATTCAGAGAAGGATGTTTTCTTTTAAACGTTTTACATTTCTTTAAATGGATATGACCAATTTAGTCTCAGAAGGAGATAAGTCATTCTGTTGCTTTATGTTATTTAAAATATGTATATACAAACATACACACACCTCTGTGTAGTATGTGTGTGTGTGTGTGTGTTGTCTCAAATATCTTAGTGCACTTTTAAATTGCATATATTTACAATAGATCTCAGAAGATATAAAATTCCATGTGTCTTAACTTTTCATGTTAGAGTAGATAGGCAGGAGAGCTGGGCTTTGAGCCCTCCTCTCTACCACTTTGGACTTCTATTCTTATGCTTTGTATCATAACAAAATTGATGGCTCATTGCTTTCTCCCAAAAGGAAAAAAATCGAGAAGCAGTGTGGTTTGAATGCAAAGAACTCCAGACTGTGAGTTGGGAAACCCAAAGTAAAATCTCAGCTCTGCTACTCGCTTGCTTTGCAAAGTGGGTTATCTTTTGGCTATTCGGTGCTTCTGTTTCAGCCTTTTAAACTAGGTGAAAGAGTATCGGCCTTAGATACTTTACAGAAATATTGTGAGAATCAAATGAGATGGCAGATTGGAACTTCTTTGCAATGTATATAGTATGTGGAAATGTTTTTAAGAAAATAACAGGTTAATGTGTTCAGGGAAAATGTTGATAACTATTTTATTTAAAAAAAAGCAATCAGACTGTCTTTGCTATTTTTTGAATTGTTAGAGCAACAGATGAACATAATGAAACATTTATATTAATTTACCATCCTAATGACCTAAGGGAGTTTGAAAACAAAATGCTGCTTTTGCATGTTACTTTGTTTCAGGCAAAGTTGTCCCTCTAGTGGTAAATGGAAAAAACGACAGCCAAATCATAGAATAAATCATTGCTGTATTCAAATAGGGAAGAAAAATACTGTCAACAAATAATAGATTGCCTCGTTAATGGCAGATTAACTCATATCATGGAGATAATTGCACAATGATCCAGCATGTTTGAAAATTAGGGAATGCCTTTCTCTTTTTCCAGGGAAAAAGCAGCCTGGCTTACATGGAGAATACCGAGTTTGGAGTCAAAGGATGAGGTTTCAAATTGTGGCAATGCTATTTGATACCTGGGTGCCCGTGGGAAACTTACTTTACCTCTATTGGTCTCTGTTTCCTCATCTAGAAAAAAGGAATGATTGAACTTGATAGCTAAGATCCTTTCCAGTTCCAAGTACTATAATTGATTTACTATTATAGCTTCGGATGGCTGTTGTTAAAAATGGAGATGGTGTAGAAGCCATCCCTTGTTGCAATAAAAGCCACTCAGATAAATATAGACTTATGATTTGAACATCTTTTTTATTTAACTTTCAGTATTGAATTCAAAGCTCGTTTTCCTTCCATCTCAGGTAGATAAGTCACTTATTGGAATAAGGCCTTTGGTTCTTTCTTTAAAGCTCCCCCTTTTTATTGTAAGATAATATTTGTAAAGGGCTTTGCACATCTTAGCGTACTATATAAACACTACCTAGCTATTAGTTTATATAAGTTTTCCCATATGTCTTTGAATTTTTCATGTTCAGTGATCCTTGTTATGCAGTAAAAATCTATTAACGTTTGTATTATAATTGGCTTATCCTCCCCATTTGTTTGGCATATAATTTTTCTCCAGATTTTTGGAATTACATGTTTCCAGGCAGTCAGTTAAACATTTGCTAGGCATTTACTGTGTACCAGGTACTGGGGAAATAAAAAGAGGCTAAGGACAGTCTCTGCCTTCAAGGAGCTAACAGTCTATTTGGGGAGACGTCAAACAAACAGATATGTATACATGTGATATATTCAGGATAAGTAGAAAACCATTATCAGAGGCAAAGCACTGTATTAAAAGGAACTAGGAAAGGCTTCCTATAAAAGATGAAATTTAATTTAATTTACTTTAAACCAGAAAAAATGCCCAGAGCTGAGAGATGGAGTGTCCTGTTCATGAAATAGCAAGGAGGCCATTTGAACAGAGGATTTTGTACTTGATATTGAAGATGATAAGTAGTCACTAGAGTTTATTGATTAGGGGTGTGTGGCATGATTAGAACTGGGCTTTAGAAAAAAACACTTTGGTAGTCGAATGGAGGCTGGATTGGAGTAGAAAGAGAACTGAGGCAGGCAATCTACACAATAGTCTACACATGAGGTGATAAGGACCTAAACCAGAGTTATGGTAGTGTCAGAGAGAAAAGGGGGGGATGAGAGATGTTGAAATGGTTAAATTAAAAGACCTTGGCAACAGCTTGGATATGAGGGATAGTAAGGAGTTGTGGATGACACCTAGATTGTGAGCCTGGAGTACTGGGGGGATAATATTGGGCTCTACAGTCATAGAGAAGGTAGAATCAGAGAAGGCTTTAGGGAGATCTGGGTTGGACATGTTGAGACTAAGATATCTACTGGAAATCCAGTTCGAGATGCTGAAAGGCATAATTCTAAATTGTTTTCAAAATCAGTTGAGCTTTTTCAAAGCTCTACCAGCAGTGAATTTGCATGCTGGGCTTCCCAAAGCCAGTTCACCAATATTTTTTTTTCTCATCTTTAATGAAACTTGCCAAGTTCTTGGGTTCAGGATGATATCATTTTCATTTTTCTTTATCAAGAGCAAGTGCTTATTCACTTAGGACTTTACTGTTCAACTTCACTTTCATTTTAGTGGCTGTATTTTATCCCATTTACCAAATGAGTTAATCTTTTGAAGATTCACCAAAAAAAGAAGGAAGACGCAGCCATCCAGGTTGGCAGGGCATGAACTGAGAGCAAATCATAAATTTTGCGGAAAATGTATACACTTGAGAGGAACATTAAGCCCAAAGAGTACTTAGGAAAGAAAGGCTAACAAGATGCTGAGTATTCTGGTGACTTTCTGAGCATGCCAAGTTGTAAGTGAGCTAACAAGAAAATCCAAGTGCCACCTGGTGGCTTGCTTAGTCTTAACTGTGAGCAACAGCTAAGTCTCAGTCCCTAAGTCTAATAATAGAGGCCCCTTTGAGGCCTCAACTTTCCTTTTAGGGATAAGGATCCTTTATTTGTTTATAAGATTTTTTTGAGCAACTCATTAATTTGGACATCCTCATTTCAAGTCCATTTTTTTGAAATATGTTGGTGCACTTGACAGAAATAAGGAACTTTTGGAAGAAGGATAGTTTATATAAAAGAGAGCAAGTTCTGTTTCAGACATACTGAAGATGTAGACATATTGAGGAGTCTATGGGCACCTAGAGGGAAATATTTATTCAATGGACAGTTGCCATGTCATAGATTCATCATATGAAGCTTTTTTCCAATGTTGTGATCAGATCTGTAACTTTCTTCATGCTTCTGTTTTAATCAAGTTGCCTGAGGTTATCTTCTTTTATGAATTTCAGTTTTAACTTTTCCTGTGCCATTTGGTGTATACATTTGATTTTTTTAAAATTTTAAACATTTATTAATATTCATTTTTAACATGCTTACATGATTCATGCTCCTACTTTCCCCTTCACCCCCCGCATTCCCCCCACCCATGGCCGACACACATTATACATTTGATTTTGATATTATTTTAAATATCTACGGTACCTCTAAGTATAAAGTCATTGCTTATTTCTCTTCCTTGATAGTATTGATTTGAATAATTGTCTTGCCTGAAACAATGTGTTGTAGCATTATTCAGGAGAAGGAGTGTTAGAGTTGATATCAGAGCATTTGGGTTTGCCGATTTACTTTAGCATTGTTACTCATGTGATCATGAGCCAGTCACCTCCCTCTCTGGACCTTTGTTTTCTTATTGTAATAGGAGGGCATTAAACTTGATGACCTATTCAATAAAGTGTCTACTTTGTGTACTGTGGATACAAAGAAAAAAGGGAAACAAACTGTTCTCAAAGATCTTACTTCTAAATGGATAATCCTATGGATTTTTACTTGTTTTCACCTGAAGCCCGTCTTTATGTGTAGTGTATTTCATATATACAGTCAATTGCTGCTATTACATTTTATAATCCATTCTGTCATTGTCATACTTTATGGTACAGTTTTGCCAATTCAATTCAATTCAAAAGACTTTTGTTAAATACCAGGGACTATGCTAGGTGCTGGGAATTAAAAGACACACACACACACACACACACACACACACACACACACACACACACACAAACTGAACAATTCCTGCCTTACAGTAGTTTGCATTCTATTGGAGGGAAATAATATGTACAAAGATAAGTTTCAGGAGGTCCTACAACCCGCATGTAGTGTAGTAGTATAGTTATATGGCTTGGAGAAGTTATAATAGACATCTCTAGCCTCTTCTCCCTGCACCCTTCCTGCTAAGATTTGAAAAAGGAAGTGATGTCCAGTGGCAACTCTACTCTTTTCAGAGAAATGGGGTACTGGGCTAGACCTATATCTACCTGGACAATCAAGTATTATCAGTCTAGGTACAGTGATGGGCAAACTAAGGCTGTGGGCCAGATGCAGCCCCCTGGAATGTTCTATCCCACCCTTCAACATTATTCCTAATCTGACGAATACAATGAGTAGGATACAATTCAATGAAACTTCAAAAGAGTTGCCATAGAAACAGACTGACAGATGAGCATTTCCTTTCCTTTGGCCCCCTCTTTAAAAAGTTTGCCCATCACTGGTAGGAGATGGGAGTTTCAGGTTCAGTCTAACTTCAGGTTGCTTTTTCGTTATTAGGGGGAAAGCAGGACTCCAAGCTTTATATCTAAGACTTAATCCCTTCCCCACCAAATCCTAGTTCTTCAAGGAACACACATAGTAATTATCAAAGAGAACCCATTTATCCAAATTGGTAGCAATACAGAAATCAGAGGCATACACATGAAAATATATAGTAGACAATACAAAGTGTAAGAGCTCTCCACTGGAAGCAAGATAACTCAGCTCATCCAAGAGAAAGAGTTCTACTGAAATGGAAGATTCCTGAAGTTTCTAGTTTAGAAAGTTGGGGATATGGACATGAAGGAAAATGCTAGCTTCTCCCATGTCTACTTCTTTCCAGTGTCTTTCACTTCAGTAACCCGAAGCAGTGGTGGTCTCCTCCATTTTCCTTCTTGATGCTGAAAACCAGAAGTATAACTGCAGGGCCAGAAATGCTTTGAAGCTTGATGAGAACTCAGACTAAAGATCTCTAGCACTTACCAAATCTGCCTCATCTCACACACAAGTGACCTCTCCCAAAAAGGAGAGATTCTCATACCAATGAGCTTTGGGTCTGGGGTTACATAAGCAAATGTAAAATGCTTTCAAAGCAATTTTGGGGTGGGGATAGAACTAACAATTGGGGAGTTTGGAAAAATTCTCATATAGGAAAAATATTGAGGAACTGTTGGATAGCCTTACTAAAATTTAATAAGATTAAAAGAGAAGATTTTTTTTTAAATTTTTAAACAGAATAAAAAAGACGGAAGATTATTTACTGGCAATGAGTTGTAGGGTAAGAGTTATGTGTTTGAAAATAGTCAAACGGATTTGCAACAGCTATTGTGGGGAATTTGATGGAGAGCTGATAAGATATGAATGGAAGGATTTCCTGTGTTAGCTGAATTTAGATAGCTTAAATTTTTCAGTTTTCTGACTTTCTCCAACTCTGGTAGACAGTCCAGAGAGATTCTTGGGTTGGATAGAACAGAAGCTCAAAAGATGAAGAAGCCTTCAAAGACCTTCTTGGCAGTTTCTAATGAGACTTAGGCCATCTGAAAACTCCAAACTTAGCAGCCTTCATTATTTCTTTGAGATTCTGAAGGCTTGACAACTATCCTGGTAGCAGTTTTCCATATCTCACAACCTGTAGAGTCAATAAGTTTTTCTTAATATCTAATTTAAATTTATTTGTGGTAATGCAAACCTATTTACTCCCTGATATCCTCATTTCATTTAAAAGATGCCTACTGTTTAGTCATCTACAATATAGCCTGTCTATGCCCATCCATATATTTGAGTACTTTGTGAAAGGTCATAGTCTTTTCTTTTATAACCTGAATCAATGAATTTACTTAAACTTTTCCTCAAATTTCCTCAAAGGACTTACTTCCCTAATCTTTAATCATTTCTGATGTTCAACATTGTACCCACTCCAATAGAGACACTGTGTTCCAGTAGATAAGAGTATTAGTACTTGCAATCAGTAATCTTTAATTTAAATCTTACCTTTCACAATTCCTATATAACTGTGAGGAAGTCAAATCCTTTACCGTTTTATGGTCAGTTTCCCTATTTAAAAAAAAGTAGAATGGGGACAATGAAATCCGAAGAATCAACCTGACAGTTATTATGAAGCTTAAATGAAATAATGGCTAGAAATCATTTTGCAAACTTTAAAATACTATACAAATGTTAACTTTTGTGATCATTATTATTATGCTCCCTGTTTTGCTTAGTTTGGAGGGCACAAAGTAGGTATTCCAATTAAGGTGTAATCATTGAGAACAAAATAGGGGAGTTTACTTTATAGCTTCTACCTTTCTTTCTGAAGAATGGCAAAAATACAAGCTTCTTTTATTAGTATAGTTCTGTGTTCTTTCAATAGGCATGGAAATTGGCCATCTGGGAAGGCAAATTGGTTTTCTTTTTCCTTTCTTCTGTTCAGATGTATTTCCTTCTAATTTGTAACTTTTGTCCCCTACCATTAAGAGACTAGTGACATTTATGTAACTGAACGGCGATGCGTTTGAAATCACTGTTGAAATAGAAATGCTGCCATTTTTACTGGATGTAATTAGGAAATCAAAGAGGGCTGAATAGACTGGTTGAGTGGTTTCTTACTTAAAATTTGAAGAGTGTAAGGAATAAAATTTAGGTATTTATAGATATATATTAAAAATATGTGGCCGCCAGGAATCAACAATTTAGGTTGATTCCGTAATTAAATCAGACCCAAGTCAGCATTGGGTTGAAGAGTTTATTTACAATCGGTAGGTAAAAGTAGGAATAAAGAGAAAAGTAGAGGCTAGTCCAGCCTGGACGGAGAGAGAAGAAGGTTATAAAGCTTAGTAATGCAGCTGTAAGCCACAAGGCCCAACAGCCAGATAGGCAGAGTTAGAATTGGCCCAGCAAGGCCAAGGAAGTCAGCCTAACTTACCCACGTGACAATATAGAGTGTAAGCTGTCTGTGGTCTCAGGAGATGCTTCTTCTTCCAGTTCGAGACTGCAACTCCCCCACAGGAAGTTCACTCACTTACTTAAAGAGAATGTGCCTTTCATCACTTCTTGTGGTCCACCTCTAATTCAAAAGGACAAATGGCAGTTTCTACATTGATTTGCACTGCCCAAAGGGCAGTCCCTTATTCTTGATTTGTTACTTATTGTCACGTGTGGGTAACTCGTCTCCCCTCCCCACTAAGGGAGGTGAGAGTGACATCATTAGCACGCCTGGGTTGAGTAGATTTTTGACTATTAATGGGCTCGAGCTAATTCTATTTACACAAGAGTATGGCTAGTAGAAAGACCCATTAGATGTGGAACTGTACCTACAATAAAATCTCAGTTTGATTCTTTGCTACCTGAGAAGAAGCATGGGCAAACAAGACTTCAAGAGAGAACGAACTTAGTTGAATTTTCTCTTGAAAACATATTTTAAGCTGGGTGACTCTGGGGAAGTTACTTTAACTCTCTGAACCTCAGTTTTGGTAACGAAAGGAAAAGTTATGTTAGTACCTTCCAAACAAGGCCCTCCACCAATATTGTCTGTGGAGAAGTACCTTCTCTGTGCCTCTATCTCCTCATTTGTAAAATGCAGAATGGGGATCAAATAGCTTCATTTGAAGAAAATACTTAAACACATTTAAACAAGCTTAAACCACTATGTAAATGACAATTGTTATTGGCTTGACCCTGGGCTAGTCATCTAAACTCTCTATATCTCATTTTCCTTATCTATAAAACAAGGAGGCTGTATAAAATAATTTCTACATTCCCATTTAAAAGTTCCAAATATGATGGTTTTAATTTGTGATATAAATGAAAATCTATCATCTTTTTTAAACAAATGGTAGGATTAATTCAATTTCAAAAGAATGACAAGGATCAGAAAGTGGTAATTAAAATGCATTTTATACTTAAATCCTTTATGACAAAGATTTTAAAAATAAACAGATTAATAAAAGCATATCATTGGCTTATTCAGGCCATCTTATTTAGCACTCATACTTTCTTGCCTTGGTTACCATAGTTACTGGTTTAATCATGATGCACAGAGCCATTTCTAATTACAGTATATGCCAGCATAAAATTAATTCTTTGAGTATCTTAAGTCACCAACAGCTTGCAGCTTGTTCTTTGGCACTTTATTACCACCCATCCTGAAGTAATACATTTGCTCATCATATTTAATCTTTCATTTTATTAAAATGAAGGTTGTTCTCTAACATGCTTAGATGTTAAAAATCTATGGTATGGGAATTTTAAAATGATGACAGGGCATGTCATGAGTGATATATTAGCAGCGTATAAAGGTAATATTTATTAATATCTATGAAATGTGGAAGTAACAAGCCTTTCTCCTAAGCATTTGAATAAATTACTGCAGTGGTTTCATCTATCATTTGAGAACACAAGCCACTGGTTTGCCTTGAACTGCATATTCAACCACTAAACCACATTTAGATATTCATTCTTTATAAATCATAGTTTATAAAACTCTAACATTTATATAGCCCTTCAAAGTTTGCAAAACAGTTACTATACATTATCTTAAAAATCCACTTATTTATAACTTCTGCATCAAGCATAATGCTTTGTACACAGTAGAGACTTAATAAATGAATGGTGCATGGAATTGAAACAGAGTCATCAATCTTAGTGCAAGAACATTTCCTCTCATTTTACATGTGAACATCCAGAGACCTAAGGAGAGTGAATGATTTGTTCATGGTCATATAAGTGATTAGTGGCAGACCAAGAATTGGATCCGCTGTTGTTCATTCCCTTTCCTACTACTCTCTCTCATTTTTTCCCTTCTCATGTAAAAACTTTTTCAAGTATATTATGTTATATTAATATTAAATTCCATTGTTATTTCTGCGACTGAACAATTGTTTTCTACACTTATGTCAATTATTCCTACCTATAAAAGCATTAGTCTATAATTATATAGAAATCATTTTACTACTAATTAACCAAAAAGTAACAAGATTATTGATTAAAACATGCCCCATTTGCATTTTTTGACTTAGAAAATAGCTTTGGAGAAGAACCAGGAGAACCATATACACAGAGACTGATATACTATTGAATGTAATAGACTTCTCTACTAGCAGCAATGCAATGATCCATGACAATTCTGAGGGACTTATGAGAAAGATGCTATCCACATCCAGAAAAAGAACTGCGGGAGCAGAAATACAGAAGAAAAACAACTGCTTGATCACATTGGTCGATGGGGACATGATTGGGAATGTAGACTCTAAGCCAGTGATTCCCAAAGTGGGTGCCACCGCCCCCTGGTGGGTGCTACAGTGATCCAGGAGGGCGGTGATGGCCACAGGTGCATTTGGGGGCGGTGAATAACTGTAAGGGGGCGGTGATCGTATGTGACAGAGGGAGCTAAGTAATATTTTTTCTGGAAAAGAGGCAGTAGGCCAAAAAAGTTTGGGAACCACTGCTCTAAGCGATCACCCTGATGCAAATATTAACAATATGGAAATAGGTCTTGATCAATGACACATGTAAAACGCAGTGGAATTACTTGTTGGCTAAGGGGTTGGGGGTGGGAGGAGAGGAAGGAAAGAACGTGAATCTTGTAACCAGGGAAAAATATTCCAAATCAATTAATTAAATAAACATTTTCAATTAAAAAAAAAAGAAAATAGCTTTGATGATAACCCAAGGAGCCCTGGTTTTCAGCTCTACAAAAACCTCCCCCTAACCCAAAAATGTTCTTTGCCCTCTAGTAGTAAAAGTTTACTACTGACTTCTATTGAATT
This sequence comes from Gracilinanus agilis, assembly GCF_016433145.1. Taxonomy (NCBI): domain Eukaryota; kingdom Metazoa; phylum Chordata; class Mammalia; order Didelphimorphia; family Didelphidae; genus Gracilinanus; species Gracilinanus agilis. The sequence continues at coordinate 88,468,830 of NC_058135.1, forward strand.
TGTATTTCAAGCAGTATCCTAAGTTGACTATTACAATGATTATTACATCTCTGTAACATAGTGAAATAACATTTATATATGTAGTTTGGGAAAATGTGTGTTTTGAAGAAACATAAAGCTTTCAGAGCTCTTCCTGTCCTAATGGTACTCCATATATGTCTGCAGTTTAGCAGATGGAAAAACGAATAGTACATAGAAGATATTTGCAGCTATTTAGAATATTATCAATACAATAGATTGAAGATGATGGTACTATGAGACTAGCTCAATATGGCATTTCTTGTGTTTCTGTTAAATATACCTGATTTAACTTTGGATGAATATACTAATTGAATGGGCAATGAGGTGATGCAGTGGATAGAGTGCCAGGACTGGAGTCAGGAAGATTCATCTCCTTGAGCTCAACTCTGTTCTCAGGTACTTATTAGCTGTGTAACCCTAGGCAATCATTCAGTTCCATTGCCTCAGTTTCTTCATCTGAAAAATGAGCTGGAGCAGGAAATGGCAAACCACCCTTTAACAAGAAACCCCCAAATGGAGTCACGCAGAGTCAGACAAGACTGAAATGACTGAACAACAAGAGCAATAGTTATCAATCTTTAAAATCATTCACCTGATTTGCAAGTCAGCCCAGTGATACTGTTTTTACTTGTGGGATGATGTGTGGGTCTGCGAAGCTGCATGGGTTTGCCCAGTTGGTATGACTAACATGTCGAAACCCAAAATTAATCAGTGAGCACAAACCTTTAAGCACAAACCTTATCATTCCCATGGCAATGTACCTGACAGTATCCTATAATTTCAAATTTGGAAGGGTGGAGGGGATTCATGTTGTTTTAGCCTCCTCCTCAAAAAGAATCTGTAAGCTAACATAGCTGACAAATGGCCATCCTGCCTATGAATGAAACAGCCAATAGGGGAGAACCCATTGCCTCTCATGGTAACCCATCCCACACTTTGGAAGGTAGAGATAGGAAGTAGCACCTCCATTTGCCTCTTTGCAACTTCTATCCATTGCTATGACTTTTTTCTGTTTGAGGGCAAACAAAACATTTTCCCCACCCTTCCAAATTATAGCCTTTAAAAAGTTGAAGACTGTTATGCCATTTTTGCCTTGAGTCTTCTCTGCACTAAACATTCCTCGTTTCTTCAGTTGATCTTCTGTGACATAAATGTGAAGCCCTTCACTATCCTCATCACCTTCTTCTAGATATTCTTCAGTTTCTCAGTCTTTCTCAAAATGTGGCCCTGAGCAATGAATAGTGTACTGCAGATCCTGTCTGATCACCATAGTGTACCACCAGATTAGCACCACCATATAATAAACCATCTTTTCCTTATAATTTCTATTTAGAACCAATAGATTCTTCATTTCTGGTTCAGATACCTTTCTCCATCCTTACTAGATTTTTACATAATCCCTCCAGTGAATTTTACACTGAACATTTCCATCTGTTATACTGATACAGTAATTAATAAACAAATGTGATGGATTTTGTGTTATAGCTTTAAAATGAGTGAATTATAACATTATTATTGAGACTGTAGAAAATCTTTACTGGTGAAGATAAGCTTAAATTTGTATTTTTTATCTTATGTTCTCTTGGAGCAGATGCAGTTCACTAATCAAAGCATTACTATTAAATGTATATTCTAAACCAATTGAATGGCCAACTAAGTGTCACAATGGATAGAATACTGGGCGTAGAGTCAGGAAGACTTGTCTTACTGAGTTCAGTTCTAACCTCAGACACTTATTTGATGCGTGACTCTGGGCAAATAATTTAACTGTTTGCCTCCGTTTTCCTCATTTGTAAAATAATCTGGAGAAGGAAATGGCAAACCACTCCAGTATTTTTGCCAAGAAAACCCCAAAACAGGGTCATGAAGAGTCAGACATGAATGAAAACTATTGAACAACAACAACATACCAGCTGAATAGAGGCAATTTTCCCTCCATTTGGATATATCATTTCCTGCAAGAGGAATGTTAACAACAGGATGTTAAGTCTTTCACGATTCCAAAACCACAGAAATTAAACTGTAGAAATGAGAACTTCTCTACATAAGCTTGCCATGTTTTCAGCATGTTGCTATTTCTCTGGCAGAATGGAGATTTGAGGGTGTTAGGTATGTTTGTTCTGACATGCTTGTTCTTACCCCAGAATTCCCTGTGGATTCTAAATCTGATCAGAATGTGTGAGAGTCGTGGGTTGGGCTCCCATATAGATCCCATGCTGGGGAACATTTGTACACACTCAGTGCTTCTAAAAATAAAGCAGTCCCCATTGTAATGAATAATTCTATGCTTATGATTTCTTTTGCTTATAGAAAATTAAAAAAAATCAAACTTCAAGTTATGATGTAAAGAGGAGAAACAGATTCTTTTTAAATTCATTCATTCATTCATCTGAGAGCTAGTGTCTCTACTACATGCTAGGTGCTGAATATCATTGCCATCGTGAAGGTGGCAATTTATTAACATGACCTATAAGGGTTTATTTACTTCAAAAGGGCTGGCATTTCATTTGTTTCAGATCAATTAAAACCAGAGCATTTATTAAGATCTTTTTATGTTTGAGGCACTATTCTAGGTGTTAGGGTTAAAGCAGAATAGTCTCTGCACTTAAAGAGTGGCATATTAGGTGATTCAACATATAAGAGTGCTTGGATGAAGTAAAGAGGATCTGAGTTTCAATTCTGCCTGAAACCCTTTTTATCTGTGTAAAACTGGACAAGTCACGTAATTTGAGTTTGAATTCCTTAACTCAAAAATGAGAGGGTTGGACTCAATGGCAACTGGAGATAAAGGTTTGAGACGAAGGTCACTAACAACCAGAAGGAATAGGAAAACTTTGATGAAGGAGATGACACTTCGAATTGAGTCTTGGAGGAGCTAAGGATTCTAAGAAGCCAGTAAAAAGAAAAGCACTCCAGGCAGACATGGGCAAAGCCAGTTGGTATAAATCATGAAGCTAAGGGATAGATTGTTCTGTATGAGGAACACCACTGGGCCAATTTAAATAGAAAATAGAATATATTGGGGCATATAGTATGGAATAAATCTCTAAAGATCAATAGAAAATCATATTATGAAGGACTTGAAGGCAAAAAGTACTTCTATTTTTATCTTAGAGACAACAGGGAAGCACTGAAGCTTCTGTAGCTCTGAGTACATGGTGAGGCACTAGATATGGGAATATAAATTTAGCCAAAGTCTACCTCAGTGCCTAGCACACAGTTGGTGCCTAATTAATGCTTATTGACTGGCTGGCCACTGTGTGGAGGATGTAGTTGAGAGAAGAGAAAATTTAAACAAAGGAGACCATTTAAGAGGTTATTTCAATAACCCAGGCTAGATTAAATGATCATTTGGACTAGGGTTGAGTCTAGATGAGTAAAGAAGAAGGTCTGTATATGTACATGTTGTAGAGGCAGGACTGAGAATGCTTGAGTGTAGGCATGAGGAAGATGTGTCTAACTGATGGAAGAACAGTGGTTCTGTCTGAGACATAATTAAGTTATTGGAAGCTGAATGGCATTACTGAAATGAGAGTTTCACATTCCTTTCTCATTCTAGTTTCAGTCCTAATTTTCAATGGATTTCTTCATTTTGAACTTTTGAAAATCTTAGATTGGTATTGAGTATATATCTATATTTATATCTGTTATCTTTATATAGCCATATCTATATCTGGGGCAGGTTGGTGGTGAAGTAGTTAGAGCACTCTATGCCTAGAATCAGGAAGACTCTTCTTCTGAGTTCAAATCTAGTCTCAGATAATTTACCAGCTATGTGACCCTAAGCAAGTCACTTAACTCTGCCTCAGTTTCCTTATCTGTAAAATAAGCTGGAGAAGGACATGGTGAACGACACTAGTATTTTTGGCAAGAAAACCCCAAATAGGGTCACAAAAAGTCGAACTTACCTGAAATGAATGAGCAACCACAGTATATATTTAAATCTACATCTATATCTATGTACTTGAAATATTTTCTCTTGATGTCTCTGCCCTGAATGTTTACCTTCCTCTGTTCTACCCATTAACCTCCCTGAATTCCTTTAAATTGCACCTAAAATCCTATCATCTAGAAGATGGATTTATCAACCCCTGTTATTTTCTATTTATCTTGTATATAGCTTATTTGTATGTATTTGTTGGCTTGTTTCCCTCACTGGACTGTGAACTCCTTGAGGGCAGGAATTTTCTGCCTCTTTTGGTATCCTCAGTGCTTAGCAGAATGATGCTTCATAATATGTGCTTAATAGCTTTATAAATGTTTATTTATACAAGTAGCTTCTTTGCCCCTCTCTTGAATTTCTTGGGGATACAGACCTAGTGGTAGTATTGCTGGGTCAGTGAATATGTACAGTTTTATGGCTCTTTCCACATGACTCCAAATTGCTCTACAGAAAGGTTTAGTGTCTCAATTTTTTGACATCCCTTCCAATATTTAGCCTTTTCCTTTTTTGCCATGTTAACCAGTCCTATGGGTGTGAGGTAAAATAACTTCAGAGTTATTTTAATTTACATTTCTCTAATCAATAGTGATTTGAAGCATTTTTTCATATGACTAAAATAGTTATAATTATTTCATTTGAGAAGTGCCTGTTTATATTCTTTGGCCATTTTTTGATTAGGGAATTGTTCGTATTCTTATTCATTTGACTTAGTTCTCTAATATTTGAGAAATGAAACCTTTAGCACTGAGACTTGCTACAAATATTTTCCCCAGTTTGTTGTTTGCCTTTTAATCTTGGTTGCATTGCTTTTGCTTATGCAGAAACTTTTTAATTTTATGAAGTCAAAGTTATTTACTTTACATCTAGTAATGTTCCTTATGTCTTGTTTTGGCCTAAATTCTTGCCTTATCTATAGGTCTGATGGATGAACTATTTTGTGCTTGTCTATTTTGTTTATGGTGTCATCCTTTATTTCTAAATCATGCATCCATTTTGACTTTACCTTGGTATACAGTGTGAGGTATTAGTGTATGCCTAATTTCTGCCATTCTCTTTTCCAGTTTTCCCAACAATTTTATCAAATGGTGAGTTCTTCTTCCAAATGGATCTTTGGGTTTGTCAGACACTTGGGTACTGTGGTCATTTACCATCCCATGTTGAGTGAGTGCTTAATCTGTTCCATTGGTTCTCCACTATATTTTTTAGCCTATTTTTGATTACTACTTTCTACTATAGTTTGGGAACTGGTACAGCTAAGCCATCTCCCTTCAATTTTTTTCATCAATTCCCTTTATATTCTAGGTCTTTTCTTCTTCCAAATGAATTTTTAATTATTTTTTCCTAGCTCTATTTTTGGGTAGTTTGATTAGTATGACACTGAATAAGTAAATTAATTTAGGAAGAATTGTCATTTTTATTACGTTGGCTTAGTCTATCCATTAGCAGTTAATGTATTTCCAGATGGTTAATTCTGATTTTGTGTGAAAAGTATGAAAAAAAATTATATCAGCTCTTTGTAGTGGCAAGGAAGGAATGTCCATCAATAGGGGAACAACTGAACAAACTGTGGTATATACTTGTGATGGATGTGCCTTAAGAAATGACAAATAAGATGATCACCAAAAAAAAACAAAACAAAAAACCCTGGACTTCTCTGAACTGATGCAAATTAAAGTGAGTAGAATCAGGAGAATGTTGTACACAGTAACAACAATAATATATGATGATCACCTGTGAATGATTTAACTATTATCAATAAGGCAAGGATCTAGGAAAAAATTAAATTAAAAAATGTTTATTTGATACCCACCAGCTCACACACATTATGTCCCCAAAAGTCTAAGTGCACTTTTAGCTTTAGTAACTTTAGAAGTATAATGCTACAAACTTGTAAAATAATTACATTTGAAATATTATTTAATTTTTAAAAATTTAAATGTTGATTTTCTTGTTAAAATTCTCCTATGTTGTGATATACATCACTTGAACAAATTTTCCAGTTTTACAAAAAATTACATCACCTGAAACTCAATGATGGAAAGGATTGCATTTGTAATTCCAGCCTTAAGATCATCCGAAATGGAAATTTTGATGCATACATGAAAGATTTGAAATGACCCCACAAGAAAAAGTCAGGTACTGAGCTGGCCAAGCAAGAGAACTTCCTCTATGGCTTTCCCAGACCATGGAAAAGTTAAGAAATTATCACACATGACATGCAGGATGACAGGATGCTCTGTCATGTTAAAGTGAAAATTTAAAAAAAAGTATTGTTTAGAATTCACAAATGAAATAATGACATAAGAAAGTTGAATAATTAAATTTTCAAGTAGTTTTTTGGGTAAATCTGTAACATTTATACTTCTGAAGTTACTGAAGCTTTAAACTGCATTAACACTTTGGGGATTTGCTATAGATGTATTTTACAGGTTCCTCTCCAGGAGGGATTGTTTCATTCCCTCAGCACTGAGCATAGGGCCTGGCACATAATAGGTACTTGATAAATACTTTCCTATAGATTGATCTATCAAAGGCAGTCATCAATTTGAGAAGAAATTGTTCCTGGAAATAATAGTTTCTAAAGCATTTTGAGGCTGATTCTATAGGAGGCTTTGAATTAGGATTTTAATTGGAGAAAGAAAAAAAGCAGTCCCTATTAGAGACCATCTAGTCCCTCTTATTTTACAAATGAAGAAACTGCATCCAATATTGTACAGTTCATAAGGGGTAGGGTCACCACTTAAAGTCATAGATCTAAATCTTCAAGAGACTTGAGAGGGCATCTAGTCCAAAGCCTTCATTTTATAACTGAGGAAACAGAAACCTAGATCAGCTTGCCCAAGGGCACACAGAGAGGCAGTATCAGAGTGAAATTTGAACCTAAATTCTATTTCCAGAGCCAGTGCTCCTTACCACACTTTCTCAGGAATATTCCACTTTACCACCTCACTTTAATCTCCTGAGCCCTTCTACCTCTCACACCCCTTAGTGCAATATTCTCTCTATTCTGCTTCATTTGACCATAAGGTGCCGTGAGAATCCAATGGATCCTTCTGATTTGATTTTAGCTTTTGAACTGTGTTGTACCAATCAACTGAACTGAGACATTTGTTTTTTTGTCTCCTCACTATAATAATAATGGCCTATTAAGACAGGCAGATTTTGTGCTTTTCCAAAGCAATGATCTGTATCAATAGAACAAATTTATTAACTGTGAATTCTCTACTTAGAATAATAGGACTAAAGTTTTTAAAAAATCATGGCTCCTCTATGCTTTCTCTTTTTTGAACTAGAAGGTCGCAGTTCCTCTAAACAATCTTCATATTGGAAGGGTTTGTGTCGCTTCACCATACTGTATTCCCACGTTTTAGGTGAGCTGAAACTTACCTATGTCCTTTCTAGAAATTTCCATTCATTATGGAAAATAGTACTCCCAGATGACCAGGGAAAAGTAAAACAGAATTCTATCCTTTGTTCTGGGCATTATATTCCTAGTAAATGTGTCCTTCAAAAAAATACCAGGCATTTGCCAAAAATTCAGTCCACTAAAACTGGGTTGTTCCATCTCAGACAGAAGGAGAGGAGAAAAAAGGAGGAGATATATGTATTCAGTCTCCAAAGGTACTTGACAAGGTTTCAATGACAGTTTTTCACTTCACCTTAAGAAAGAGTAGAAGGGGTGGGACAGTTCCAAGGCAAAATTTCAAATTAGGTGAACTTTGTCCCTGATAGCTTTTCATTGCCCTGTCTTCATCTCTGGCCCTTCCTCTCTGTCTCCACGCTCCAGGACCCTTCTGTCTATATGATGCTATCTAATGGTCTAGGTAGGATACTTCCCTGGAGTGCCTTGCTGAAGACTGCCATTCTCCAAAATACCACTGGCTCTAAAATTTTACCATCCTCATCAAATTCTCATCCTTTTAATACTAATTTCTGGATTTCAGCTAGCTTCTAGAAAGAAAGAGGGTAGGGACTGGGCTTATGGTTTCCTTAGTATAAGGAACTCCCGGGGGAAGAAATCCCATCTACTAATGCAATATGGAACCTTCTCTGCAAAATATTGTCTTAGAGGGTGTTTAGTGACTTGCCAAAGAGTTTCCTATAGCTATTATGTGTTGGAGATGGGACTTAACAATTATAAAGTTCTTAAAACATGAACAACTAATAGGCTTTTACTGACTCAGAGGCATTCCATTGCCAAATTTAAGATTAACGCTTCCATGGTAGAGTTTCACATAGTGAAATATTGTCAGGCAGGGAAGGCCTTCCTGAATCCTTTAAATTCCTCATGGAGAAGTCAGAGATGGAGGATTGAACAGAATACTTAAGAAATTAATTCTCCCTTATCTGGTCGATAAAATCAAAAAAGGCTAAGGATACATATTAACAGAGAATTAATTTAAGTATAAAAATGCTAAAATGTACTCTTTTTTTGAGTTGTGAAGTTCTTAAATCTAGTTTAAGCAGCTTTACACATATTATCTTATTTGAACTTCACCACAACCTAGCTACTGTTATTTTCTAATGTTATTTCTGTAATCTGCCAACCGTGCACATTCCCACATCAATATTATCTGAAATGCCCTTTGCCATTTTTGTCTTTCCAATAGAGCAGTCATCTGGGACTTCAGAAGACTGATAATGAAGCCTATTTTCCACCTCTTGGCAGAAGTAATGGAGAGGAGACACACAATGAGATCTATATTTCAGATATAGCCATTTGTCTAATTTAACTAAACATCCCAAGGAATGGTTTCTATTTGGGGGATGGGAAAGAGTAGATGGGTAGTGATAGTAATGCCAATAATGCAGCCACAAAAGAAGACAAAGCATCAGAGAAGAATGAATCATTTTTAAAAAATGTCCAGAACAGAGTAAAACAAGGTCAAGAGGGAACATGGGCAAGTAGGAAAGTTTTGTTCCTACCATGTTCAACTTAATATTCACTTTAAAATTGAACTAAAGTTCAATTTAGTTAACAAAGTTAATTAATGAAATAATACTTTTCTCTTCCTTGTAAGTTAAAGGATTCATGTTTGTCACTTGATAAGGTCATGATTTCAAAATAAAGTTATAAAAAAGGTCTCGTCCTCCATTTTCCAGTCTTTGTACACTCTACCAAGGCTCAGAAACAAAGATTCATTCAAAAGCCAGAACCCATGAATTGACTGAGATCCTGTGGTCAGACTAAAGATCTAGGCACCAGGAGACCTAGAGAGAAATGAGACAACCTGTGATTACCATGATTAGGAACAAGCCCAAGGTCCAGAAATCAAGAGCAAAGTTAATATGGCAAAGAGTTATGCACCTAATTGGGGTGTAGAAGTATCATTTTTGCTATGATCATCAGTAGAAGGAAATCCAGCCCTAGAGATAGACTCTATTTTTAAAATTTATTTTTATTTTATTGATTAATTATAAAAAATTTTCCATGATTCCATGATTCATGTTCTTTCTCTCCCCTCCTCCCACCCCCTCCCATGGCCAATGCACAATTCCACTGGGTTTTACATGTGTCATTGATCAAGACCTATTTCTGTATTATTAATATTTGCACTAAACTGATCATTTAGAGTCTGCATCCCCAATCATATCCCCATCAACTCATGTGGTCAAGCATTTGTTTTTCTTCTGTTTCTGCTCCCACAGTTCTTTCTCTGGATGTGAATAGGGTTCTTTCTCATAAGTCCCTCAGAATTGTCTGGGATCATTGCACTGCTACTAGTAGAGAAGTCCATTATAATCGATTGTGTCACAGTGTATCCATCCTAGAGGTAGACTCTTATAGTCTTTCTATACTACAAATTTTAGCAATTAACTATCTCCTCTCTTCTTTTCTTAATTGCTTCCTTCCAATAGAATATAAGTTCCTTGAGGGCAGAACTGGCATATATTAGGAGTTTAATAAATATCTGTCTAGTCTAATCAAGTGTCTTTACACCCAAATTACAAGTGCCTTGTGGTAACTATTTCTTTTTTTATTGGGGTAGGGAAGGGAGGGCGTTTATATCACACAGAATTTGGCACAGAGAAAGCAATAAATTCTTATTGTTTGTGTGATTGACTGATTAAGACCTTTTATATTTTCTTGAGTAGGTTAATCAGCAGAATTAGCTTGCTTTTGGAAGTAGTGTCAAGAAGGAGTTTGTCTTTTATGGCCAACTAATGTATGTGGCATGATAGAGTTTAATGATTACAAGATGTGCCACCATGCCTAAAAGCATAAATAATGCTTTCAGTTATCCTTGGGATGAAAACAAATTAAACTGGATGGACTTTTTATTGCCCTACTGCCACATGAAAGGTTGGCCGAAGGCTTTTTTGCAGTAAGCTAATCTTATATACTTTATTTTTGTTGAAGTGGTTGAGTTCAAAGAAAATCTCATACATCTTAAAATCAAGAACAAAACATTGCCAGATATCCTTGAATTTTATCAATTTTAGTATATGATTAGACCTTTCTGAAATTTATATAAGCAGATATTTATTGAGATGAGTATACTTACTATTTTTTTGTTCTGTATGTCCTTAGTATTGTGTTAAAATTTCCCAAAGACACTGAAATTTCAAATTAATCATATAAATATGAAAGAAGGTTTCAGTTGAAGTTAAAGAACTTGAGGCTTTTAGGAAAATATAGAATAAAGCAAGATGCAGAGTTTTCCTTTATGAGGAAGAAAATAACTTTGTTTTTGGTGATCTTTATGAGTTATCAAAATCAGATTTTTGTATTTTGTTACAGTCTTTCTGTGCCAATTTAATAATTATAATAATAATGATAAAGATAACTAGTATTTATATAGCCTCTTTTCCTATACTAACTCATTTGATCCTCACAAAAAACCTAGGAGATATGTGCTATTTCTATCCCCATTTTACAGATAAGGAATTTGAGGCACAGTGAGGGTAGATGATATGTCCAGAGAAAAATAGCTGGAGTCTGAGGAGCATTTGAATTCAAATCTAACTGACTCCAAGTCCTGTACTTTACCCACTATGCCACCTAGTTTAGATGAGACCAAAATCCATTTTCCCCAGTTTTATTTAGTTTAATAGATTTTATACCGTGTCTGTTTTGCTGCAGCATCTAAAAGTGCACCAGCTTTCTTTTATCCACTACACGACTCGTAGAACTAATTATTTGTGCACATTTAATGTTTATTCTATTCCAGTGATGATGATGATGATATTATGTGGTAATAATAATAACAGCTGACATTTATGTGGTGCCCTAAGATTAGAAAAGCATGCTCTCCAAATTAATTCCCTGGATCATTGCAGTTCACTTATAAGGAAGATATTCATATTATTCCCCTTTTCTTGACTGAAGAATTTGTCATTGGTCATAGATCTATTAATGATAAACAGTGAGGTGTGAACCAGTTCTCACCTGACTCTGAAACCAGTATTCCGTCCATCCACTACCTTTATATTTTTATCAGTTAATAGATTTAAATGTAATTTGACATTGAATTAGAGTGGTAGATTTACACATTTTTGGTCTGCCTTCTCCAACTTACAGTCTACCACTTCTGATACACACTGTGAGGAGATATGATAGAGTTAGGACCCAGAACTGTCTTGACAAGTTCCCATGTTGGCCTTTATCTATTAAGATGAACTCTTCCCTTATTGCCCCCATTCTTCCTTAAAGCTCTTTGGTGCTTTTGTATTTATTTGTTTACCAAATTTCATAGTAAAAATGGGTAGGGACCCAAATGAATGAAGATTCAGGAAAGATCGGCTTAGCCTGTTCTATGTATATTTAACATTTTGCAGTAGTAGGTGAATCATTGGCCATATAGCCCAAGTCCCCAGAATAAATAATTTTTACTTTTGCTAATCAAGGAAAAGTGTTCTGACCTGGTAAAAATGGAAATTTCTTTTTGACTTACAATTTATCAGCTTAGAAGTTTGATCACAGCTATTCTGAGAAAGATATCTTTGGCCATAGATTCAAACAACATCATAAACCTACAGGATGCAGAAATATAATGTTATAAAGAAATATAATATTTTAAAGATAAAAATAGTTTTAAATTCTAACCAGGTTTGTTACAGTCCTCCAAAAGCAGGATTTTTTGGAAATACTTTGATACTGGACTCAAAAAGGTAGTCATATCTACAAATTTATAGTTCACTCTTTTTCTCACTTAGGAGTGTTCTAGAGAGATACAGAGCAGGAAAGGCCAGCTAACATATGGGAAAAAAGTCAGGATCCAGAAAGATCTTGACAGTCTAGAGCACTGTGTTGGAGCTATTAAAATAAGATTTAATAATGATAAATGTAGAGTTTCCCTTAGGTTCAGAAATATAATTCATAATGACATTATGGGGAATAATTTATGTCTATTTTGCCTCAAATATGTTTTGGGCCAGGCTTCCTTAGACTCTTAGAGCTTGGAAATAAAGTACTGGTAAAGCTTAGTCCAAAAATGATTACATAATTTCACTTGAGAAAGATAGATATTTAATGGAAATTATCAGCACATAGATTGTATGAGCAATGATCGATTTGTAAGGGAACCAACAGATCTAATATAAGATGAACTAAAATTATTAGTCTGTAATGAACATTCAAATAGAGGTTAGTCTGTGTAATTTTATGCTTTTCAAACTTAAGCATTAAGTTTTTTGGTATGTTAAAGATTTGGGGGATATTTTAAAATGATCCCTATCAATGCAAAATAGAGTTTTTTAGAGTTGTCCTAAAAATGTGAGGTGCACAATTATTCCTGAAAATAGAATGGGATTATATTCACAATAAATGTCACCAGATCCTACTTGGCCATGAGACTATGTGGACTTCTCAACTTTGAGGAGGAAAGAACAAAGAAATGTAAAGGTGAGAAGATGACCAAGTTTCATATCTCTGCTCAGTTTCAGGGAAAGGAGGAAAGAAAGGAGAATATGAGAAGGCTTCAGTCCTTTGTTCAACACAGGGGAAATGAAAATATGTTATAGCTCCTGTTCTCTGAATAGTGTATATATGTATGTCCTTGTCACCTAGAGGTAATAGAGCAGATGCAGTCATTATTCAATACTTTAGCAACCCTGGCCTGAACTTAGAGCCCATTCAGACCATATCCTCACATTGTATAAGTTAGACTATTGAGTTTCAGAGAAGAGAAGTGTCTTGTTCAAAGTCAAGACCAGTTGGTTGGGCAACTTGTACTACTGATTAAATTAATCTCCTATACTTCTCACTCTATTCCTCTATTAGGACTCAAGACTCTACCTTTGCTCTTATCCTCAAGAGTGAGGCAATGCTCATTTATACAGAAAACCCTGCCATTGTAAGGAGTAAGCATGAAAAGAGAGGTATCCAACCACTGTTAAGTGATCTCTAGTAAGTCTATCACATTGGCCCTTGGGGGAACATATGGCACTAAATTAAAAGGAATCTGCTCCAATTTATAATTATAAATAACAATTTTATAATGACAATCAAACCTCTCAATCCCATAATCAATTTGGGGAACATTCCTGTGTTGGTGGAGGACACATAAGGGAATAATAGGTTGTTCTTTGCCATTTTCCCCCATTAAAAATAGCTTTAAGGGCCATTGTCAAATATGTTAATAATGTGGATAATGGAGTAGAGAATACCTTATAATAGCCATTGACAAGAACAATCCATCTAGGAAAGATCTAAGGGTTTTAGTGGATCAGTAGAAGTTGAATATGTGATATGGCATCCAAAGAAACTAATTCAATCTTAGGCTACAGTAAGGAAGATCCAGTATTCGGGACTAGAGAAGGGATAAGAAGAGTCATTTTAGGGATCTGTGAGAATAAAATGAGATAATATTAGTAAAGCACTTTGCAAACCTTAAAGTGCTATAGAAATACTAGCATATATTGTTGTCGTTATACGCTACCTTGGTCAGACCATCTGTGGTGTATCATATCTTTTTATTATAGCTACATTTAAGAATAAGTGATATACTGGACAACATGCAGAAGGCAAAGGACCTTAACAACCATGTTGTGTGAGGCTTAGTTGAAGGAAATAAGAATGTTTCTAGATTGGAGAAGATTGGGAAGGATGAGAAGAGAAAGAATATGAGAATTGTCCTCAAGTTTTTGAAGGCTTAGACCAATCATATAAAAGAGGAATTAGATTTTTTTATGCATGGCTCCATGAGGCAGGAAAAGGATAATCATTAGCAACTCCAGAAAAGTAAATTTAGACTTGATATAAAGGGGAGAAATTGTTAAAATTAGAGCTATCCAAAATTAGGATGAGTTGCCTTAAGAGGTAGTTAGTTTCTCCTCCATGGAGGTCTTCAGATAAAAGCTAGACCTCTATTTTTTGAGTATACTATAGAGGGAATTTATTTTCAGGCATAAGATGGATTTGAAGGTCTTTGAAGTCCTTTTCAACTCTGAGATTCAGTAGTTCTTTGAAATGAAACAGATTTCACTTTCTCACTTTGAAACTAAGGTGGTGTCCCCCTGTCCCCAAACCAGCATATGTTGTACCTTTCTTATTTTAGTTCTCCATGTTGGATTCTGTGAAAAGCAGTAAGATGTTCTCACATTTGGTAGAAGTTCTTTACTTTCACACTTGGATTTCTAAAACTGCTAATTAATGTGCTACATATCTTAAATATTATGTCAGACATTAAAAATGAACTACATTATTGAATTTCAGTGATCTGCCAATTAATTCTCAAGTAACATCCTTTCAGGGTGCAAGGAATCCTGATGTTATCTTATATTGCTGAAATTTTCTTTTGTTTAACTACAAGGGACATGGAGTCCAAGACCACAGACATTTAAAAACATCCAAGGCTAGATATGGTGGCAACAAGTCTATAATCTTAGGTAGTTTGGAGGCTAAACCTAGAAGATCTCTTGAATTTAGGACTCCAAACTGTAGTGGTCTATGCCAGTCAGATGTTGTTAGTCAAGTTTGGCATCATTCGTGTTTATGTTGGAATTAAGATTATCTTGGCTTGGTGAAAGAGCAAATCAGAGCTCCTAGGTTGATCAGCAGTCAGATCAGGTCTGTGCGTAGTCCCTGTCTTCCAACCTGGACAAAATAGGGAGACCTAGTTTTGAGAGATGGGTGGCTGGAAAAAATAGGGAGACCTAGTCTTGAGAGATGGGTGGCAGGGAGAGAAGAAAACATCTGAGAAAATTAAAGATCTCAATTTATTTATCTTTGCAAGCATCTTGTACTTGAATTCTCTCACAATGAAAATAAACCAATTGATTTTTATTTAAGCATATATGAATTACGCTAATGTCTTTGACTCATAGTAATAACAAACACACATATATAATAGTATATAAATATATAATAGTATACAAATGTATGCACTCATATGTAAAATAATGGCACATGCACTGCTAGCATGCTAAATGAAGCCCCTCAGAATGCTCACCATCCAGATCTTGCATTGAGCAATAGAATAGTATCTGCCCTTAAAGGAAATGAAAGTTATGCCAGCTGGTCACCTCAGAGAGATGATCAGAGTTTCATCCTATTGGAAATTTGTCTAGTAGTTGTATCATAAGTATAAAGCTGCATAATTATAAATGGGAAAAGTAAAATGTGAGTGAATATCACTGGATAGTATTTTATATTGTCTAATTTGTCTTTTATTTGTCTTCTGTTCTGCAGCCAGTGTTAGAGTGGTGAAAAAAGAGTTAGAGTTGCTAAGGGTCAATGGTTTTTAGAGCATATGCAAGTACTGACTTAACTGTCAGTGTTCTATTATGGTATCCTTGTCCAGTGACAACCAAGTCAACATAATAGTATAGGAACTGAATCATTATTAATATTCTTATAAACGAAACCAGAAGACACAAAAGAGGCCCAGTTAATGGAATGATGGCTTAGAGGTTCTTTATGGAGAGGCAAATAAAGGAGTTTATTTTTTATTATGGCTCCAAGGAAAATAAGTAACATAATTTCATGGGAAACATGTTTGTCTTGTACTACAGTATTCATGATGAGAATTTGCCCAAAAATAAAAAATTAAAAAACCAGCAACAACCTCCCATGGAGATAATTGCATCTTATAGGCTGACATCTCTTGCAAAAATGAGAAAAAAGAGACAGTCCTAGAAAAATTCTCAAAGAGCCTCTAAATTAAGCCAATATAAACCTTAATGTGCAGTGATTTTAAAGCAAATGTGGGTAAAGAGAAAGATAGTGAAAAATATGTTGGAAATTGTGACCTGGAATTAAAAAATGATGGAAGTCAATGACTTCCAGACTATAAAGAAATCTTTATGCCATAAAAATTTTCTTCAAGAAGAGAATTAGAATGCTCTGAATCTGCTGAACAATGGATAGGATTACAAAAAAGAGATGGACTATAACTTGACAGGAAACATATAATTACAGATGTGTGAGTCATTTATGAATCATCTATATACTGTCAAACTATTACTTGTTAGATAAGAACAGGCACTGGACCAATAGTTTCATTGCTTTTAGGAACTACCAGAAGATGAAACTCCACTTACCAACTCAAGTCTTAATCTTTGCTATTTGTAGTCTTAGAAAGTTGCTTAGAGAACTGAGTTGTTATAAGACTTGTTAGAAAATAGATCAAGATCTATATCAGATTATAAAAAAATGAGATCTGGCATGAAATTAAGACATGCTCTAATCTAATCAATTAAAATTAAAAAAAAAACGAACCTCTTCATAGTTTTCTGGCACAAATTCCTTTATCAATGAACATCTGTAACCTGCCTGCAATGTTTTTGTTGTTATTTTAACAATATGGGTATAAATGCTTTAATTCTCTTTAAAATAATCACATTTGCAAGCAGTTCATCTTTGGTATGCGCTAAGCTGTGGAGTCCCACCAGCAGGCTATTGCAATAGTTCAAGCACGAGGAGATGTTTACAAAAAGCTTCAGTTTCTCTATTGCCTTTTTAATAAAAAAAATCTTTAGTTTGGCATTTATAGTCCTTCACAAAATATCCATTCTCCCTTTCCAGCTTTATTACACATGGTGTATCTCATGAACTACTCATTATTATTATTATTATTATTATTATTATTATTATTCCTGTTGACTCCCTAGGAGCATAGGGCCACAACCATCTCATGCCAGCGGACTCTGTTCTGGGCAACTTCCCCCAGCTGGGCCCATGTCATTCCGACTGTTTTTGTTTCATTTTCGGCAGATCTTCCCCAGGTCTGTTTTGGTCTTCCGACTTTCCTCCTCCCTGAAGGGTTCCAGCACAATGCTTGTCTGGCTACGTTGTCTTCCGGTTTTCGTAGCGTATGTCCTATCCATCTCCACTTACGTTTCTTTATGTCCTGAATAATGGGATACTGGATTGTTCTTTCCCAGAGACTAGCATTGGAGATCTTTTCAGGCCATCTGATGTTCAAGATGTAGCGTAGACATCTGTTAACAAAGACCTGGAGTTTGTTGGTGTTGACTTTCGTCACTCTCCAGCTTTCTGATCCATATAGGAGGACGGCCTTTATGTTGGTGTTGAAGATTCGGAGCTTAGTGATGAGGGACAGTGCTCTGGAGGTCCAGACAGACTGCGGGGTGTTAAATGCCTGTCTGGCTTTGTTGATTCGGTTTCTGATGTCCTCATCTGCCCCTCCGTCCTTACTGACGATGCTACCCAAATAGGTGAAGTGGTCCGTCTCCTTGATGTTTTCTCCTTGTAGTTGGATTGGCAGGTCCTGTCTGCTGTTGACTGGGATCACCTGGTCTTCCTCTTGTTGATCTTCAGACCTGTCTTCTTCGCCTCTTCAGAGAGTCGTGCAAGTTTGGCTTGCGCATCCTGCTGCTTGTGAGAAAGGAGACAGATGTCATCCGCGAAGTCAAGGTCCTCGAGCTGTTTGGTGTGAGTCCATTGAATGCCCGCATTGCTGTCCTTGGTAATTCTTCTCATGGTCCAATCTATGACCATCAAGAAGATAAGGGGCGAAAGCATGCAGCCTTGCTTCACTCTGGTCTTCACTGCGAAGGGAGCCGTCAGTTTCCCATTGTGGATGACCTGGCAGGTAAAGTCTTCATATAACCGCTGGATGATGTTGATGAGCTTCGGGGGAATCCCGTAACGCTGCATCGATCTCCAGATGATGCTCCTGTCTACGCTGTCAAATGTCTTCTCGAAATCCATGAAAGTCATGTAGAGGGGGGACTGCCACTCGATGGACTGTTCGATGATGATTCTTAGGGTGACGATATGGTCGGTGCATGATCTGTGCTGACGAAACCCTGCTTGTTCTGTTCTCAGCTTCTTGTCCAAGGCCTCCTTCAGTCTTTCCAACATGACTCTGGTCAGGATTTTGCTGGGAGCGGATAGAAGCATGATTCCTCGCCAGTTGCTGCATTAGGATAGGTCACCTTTCTTGGGTAGCTTCACTAGGTAGCCTAGTTTCCAGTCTGTCGGGACTTGTTCCTGTTCCCAGATCTTCTGCAGGAGGGGTTGTAGCATCTCCGCTGACATTTCTGGGTCTGCCTTGAGTGCCTCAGGGGGGAAGCCGTCTGGACCTGCAGCCTTACCATTTTTCATGGTCTTGATGGCTTTCATGATCTCAACTTTGGTAGGTGGGCCAGTGTTCACCTGGAGCAACAGTTGGTGGAGGCGGTCGGTTCAGAATCTCCTCGAAATGCTCTGCCCATCGGGCTCTCTGCCCTGCATCGCTTGTTGTTGTCTTGCCAGTCTTGTCCTTCACTGGCTTGCTAGGGTTGTAGTTCTTTCCCGATAGAGTTCTTGTTATTTCGTATAGCCTCTTCATGTTCCCCTGCCCAGCTGCTGTTTCTGCTTCTTCGGTCATATCGTGAATGAACCGTCTCTTGTCATATCTTGTGCTCTTCTTGACTTGACGGTTCATTTCCCAGTACTGTGTTTGAAATTTTTCTTTCTCCTGTTGATCTTGGCACTGGCTGATCTTCTGTTTCAAATCTCTTCTCTGCTGTATCTTGGCCCATGTCTCTTGTGTTAACCATTCCTTGCACTTTCTCTCTCTCTTTCTCAGGACTTCTGCGCAGGTGGTCTTCCAGGTCTGCTGGAGTTTGGTCCAGTGGTCTTCGACTGTCTCTCCCGTGAGTCCTGTCAAGGCCGCGAACTTGTTCTTGATTTCGCAACTGAATGCTTCTTTTTCCTCTCTGGTCTTTAGATCTTGCACGTTGTACTTGTGGTGTAATCTGCCTGAAAGGTCGTTGAATGATTTCAACTTGGTTCTAAAAGTTGCCACCAGGAGTTGGTGGTCCGAGGCCACATCTGCACCACGTCTTGCTCTAACATCTAGAAGGCTTCTTCTCCACTTGCGGGAAACTGTGAACTACTCATGATCGAGCCCAAATCATTTTTTTGCTCTTCTTAACATATGATATTCCATCTCTTTTTTCTGTGTCCCACTTGGGCAGAATGTTCTCCTTCAGTGAAAGAAGAATCCCCTTCAAAGTTTAGTTTAAGCACCACTTCCCACCATTTTTAATTCCTCAAGGTATTCATGTCTCCTCTACCCAAAGTTATCTCTTTATTTACATTGCATATGGCTTCCCTGATAGGCTAGAAGGTTCATGAAGGTAAGGATTGTTGGATTTTCTTCTTTGTAGCCACAGGAAAAAATAGGAAAGAATTTCCCATACTTGTTGATTTTAATTTGTTTGGATGTTGTCCCTACCCATTCTCTCTGTTTAAGTATGTTATATAGGCCAGAGACCAGGCTTGCTGACTGAGTGATGAATCTAGTTCAAATCTTCCTCCAGTGCCTGATAGTGGGTAGAGACCAAGGTTCTCCAGGACTAAGCCAATGGAGCACAAGCTCTGGTGGGTCCTCTCAAGCTGGAAAGACTGCGTATAATCCCAATGTCTTTTTTTTTGGGGTGGGGGTAGTCACCCAATAACCAGCCTAGTTAAGTCTGAGAAAACTCATTGTTAGGTTGGCTAAAGCGATTGCCTTTTTCTAGTCAAAGCAACTCTCAAGAAAACTTGACCAGGTTTTAAAAAGTGTACAATATACATGTGTAGAAGGAGTACCTACAAAATCACTTTAAAATGGAAAGCATCTAATTGTTCACCTACTGTATATAAGGGAAAGTGGGTAAGGCCTGAATTTAGCTTTTGAAAAATTTTTAAAAGGACTATATTAATTTATTTGAATTTATTTGAACTCATGTCCCTGTCTGTTCTCTGAATATTTGGTGCTCATTACAAAGACTATGCAGCATTATTTTCCTAGGGCATTTTTAATGAGAATTGTCTTTTGTCTCATTTGCTATTAATAGAGAAGCACATCTCTCAGCAATTGTACTAAGCATTACTTCAGAAAGAATGGATTTAGAATAGTTGACAAACCTTACACATTAGAACCCATGAATTATAATTTCACAGACTGCTTCCTATAATTCAGTTCATTCATTTAAGAGATTTTTGGAAAGGATCTATTAGATATGAATTAGGTATCTATTAAGTTTGCCATTTTCTTCAGGCATGTGTCTGATACATAGTAGGTGCTTAATAAATGTTTCTTGATTAGGAATGAGGTTTCATTATGAGATTTTTTTTTGATCTGCGATCTCAGGAAGACTTAGGGGAATATTTATGTTTAGTAAAAATTATGATTAAAGGACAGTAGAAAGAAATCCGCTGTAGCATTAAGGTCAAAGAGGAGGATTGTGGGGATGGTTCTGGACTTGCTGGTGGATAGTAGAAGGATAGGGCACTAAGACTTAAGCTTTGCTGATTTAATTGTGGGCTTAGGGTTATTGTGAGTTGATTTATTTCGTTTGTGACTCTGAATTGGAGTACATATGTAATCTGTCCATCACCATGAATCTGAGAGCTGTGGGAAGCAGTGTATGGGGCATGAGTGGGGGAAAAGAGCACTTAACTTAAGGGGAGACCCTCAGTGAGTTCTTCCTACAGTCCTTACTCACTCTGTGACCAGGTGGAAAGTCAGTTAACTTCTCTGAGACTCAACATGTAAAAAAAATGAGGCGATATCTACAATCTCTATATAATGGGGTTATTGAGAAGTAGAAATGAGATGATGTATATAGAGGGCTTTACAGACCTAAAAGCATTATATAAAAACACAGGGATATCCCAAAAGTCTTTTGCATGGTCCTAAGTTTAATACTGCACAAAAACTTTTGGGACATTCTGTGGAAGTAAATGCCCTAAAACTTAATTTTCTCATCTATAAAATGGGAGTAATAATATCTATAGTACCCACCTCCTAGTATTTTTGTGACGTCCAGTCGATATGTGTGTGTATGTATTTTGCTCAGTCATTTCGGTCATGTCTGACTCTTTCTGACCCCATTTGAGGTTTTCTTGGCAAAGATACTAAGATGGTTTATAGTTTCCTTCTCTAGCTCATTTTATAGATGAAAGAATGAAGAATTAGGTGACTTACCCAGGGTCACATAGCTAGTGAATCCCTGAGGCCAGATGTGAACTCAGGAAGAGATGTCTGGTTAACTCCAGTTCTGTTCTCTCTCTACTGCTGCCATGTAAACACCTCTTGATAGAATTTAGAGCATTGTACAATTTTCAGTGGTCAGTAAGTCATAAAAACATGATATAAAAGGGATCCCAGAAGCTATCTAGTCCATCCCACTCAAGTTCTACCATCAAAGAACGATGAAGTAAGGGAAGGCACTATTTGGTAAGTATTCATTCTAGAAACGTAGAATGATGTAGCTATTCACAAAGCATCTATTATATATTGGATATTGTGTTAGGTGCTGGGAATACAAATTAAAAAATGAGATAGTCCCAGGTCTCTAGGACCTGAACAAGTGAGTGCATGCGTGTGTGCGTGTGCGTGTGCGTGTGCGTGTGTGTGTGTTAGGGGTGGTGATGGTGGAAATATGTTCATAGATAAATAAAAAATTATACAAACACAAAATAAAAACAAAGTCATATCATGGAGGTAGACACTATCTCTGGGAAGAATGAGGAAAAGTCTCTTGATGGAAGGAGACAGTTGAGATAAACCCCAAAGGGAATCATCAGTTCTAAGAGGCAAAGCTGTAGAGAAAGGGAATTCCAACTAAAGGGCTCAGACTATGCAAATGAAGAGAGGTAAGAGACATCATTTCATATATACCAAACAGTAATGAGGCCAGGCTGGAACCAATTCCTTGGTTCAGATCAAGCAAATGAATAAAAGGAAGGTTGGTTTTCCTCCTCTTCCATTTTCCCTCAGGACATCAAATTTTACCAAAATGTAGATTCTTGAAGAAACTTGAGTTATTTGGTCCACTTCCATATTTACTTCAAATTTAATAGTTTCCCCAAATTATGCATATTCTTTGACTCAGTGATACAACTTCTTGTCCTGTATCCCAAAGGGAACAAAGAAAAAAGAAAAGGCCCCATGTGTATGAAAAAATATTTATAATAATTCTTTGAAATGGAAAAAAGTTGGAAACAAAGGGGTTGCCATCCATTGGGAATGGCTGAACAAATGATGGTATATGAATGCAATGGAATGAGATTATGCCATAAGAAATGATAAAAGGGGGCAGGGTGGCTCAGTGGATTGAGAGCCAGGCCTAGAGATGGGAGGTCCTGGGTTCAAATCTGGCCTCAGACACTTCCTAGCTGGGCAAGTCACTTGACCCCATTGCCTAGCCCTTATTGCTCTTTTGCCTTAGAACGAATACATAGTATTCATTCTAAGACAAAAGGTAAAGGTTTAAAAATAAAAAGAAAGAAATGATGAAAGGGGGTGGACAGATAGGTGGCTCAGTGGATTGAGAGCCAAGCCTAGAGATGAGAGGTCCTGGGTTCAATTCTTCCTAGCTTAGTGACTCTGGACAAGACATTCAACTCCTGTTGCCTAGTCCTTACCATTCTTTTACCCTGGAATAATACACAGCATTGCTTCTAAGATGGAAGGAAAGGGTTAAAAAAAGAAAAGATTAAAGTATGACTTCAGAGAAGCCTGTAAAGATTTGTATACTCTAATAAAAAGTGGAGGGAGCAGAACTAGAATAACTGATGCAATAACAACATTGGAAAGACAAATCACCCAGAAAAACTCAAGAATTCTGATCAATGCAGTAACTAACCCAGATTCCAGAGGGCAGACAATGAAACTTGCTGTTCACATCAGATCAGAGAGGAGATGGCCTCAGAATGCAGAATGACACCTATTTTTGGACATCGCCAATGTGGGTGCTTACTTGACTGGGAATATTTGTTATAAAAATTTTGTTTTTGCTTCCTTGTTTGCCCTTTCCTTTTTCCAACGAGAGGGATGATAGGAAAAGAAAATAAATGTTTGTTAGCTGAAAAGTAAAATACAATAGGTTATACAAAAATGGATTAGTGATTAGAGGGACCTTAAGAACATGCCATATGAAATTCAAAGGTTTTCTTATTCTTTACATTGCATTGTAGATTGCATCTGTCTCATAGCTTAGTAGACTTCTAATTCTAGATCAGATTAAAAAAAAACAAAACATCCTGACCTGATGACCACCTCTTTGAAATGAGTCTTTCCAAATTTAGCTAGGTTGGCCTTTGGATGATAGATATCCATTAAATTTGACCAAAATTTATTAAGCACCTACTTTGTGTAAGGCAGGCAGCTAAGTGGCACCATATTTCATAGAGTGCCAGACCTAGAATCAATAAAATTCATATTCCTGAGTTCAAATCTGGCTGCGGACACTTACCATCTGTTTGACCCTGGGCAAGTCACTTAACTTGTTTGTCTCAGTTTCCTGATCTGTAAATTGAGCTGGAGAGAAGGAAATGGTAAAATGACTCCAAATGGGGTCACAGAGAGTTGGACATGACAGAAATGACCGAACAACTAACCTTTAAGACATTAAGCCAGGCCCTTGGGACAAAGGCAAAAATAAAATTTGCTCCTGAATGTGAAAGGTCTCCTTGATAAGACTAGCCACAACTTGTGCTCTATTAGTGCAAGGCTTTGAGAGAAAGTCTTTCAGAGAGACATGCTCCCACAAAGCAAAGAGATTAAAATATGATGGCTTCCAGCCCAACGTGCTTTATTTCTGCTCCGTTTCCTTTGCCTGTGTGGCAGATAATGAAACGGAACAAGAGAGCAGGTGGTTTGCATGGCTGAGCCTGTCTTAGGACACCCACAGGCCCCAGCTGATCCCCCTTCCACAGCCCAACTGGCTCTTCTTTAACTCCTCACTGCACCATAGGAGGCAACATCTGCTTTCTGAAATAACTCCCCCTTCCCCAAATATACTCCTTAATTGACCCAAGTGCTTCTGGAGAAGGAGGATTTTGTTTTGTATTAGTGGAGCAAGGAGAGTCAGGGTTATCAGATTATAGCTTAAATAATAGACTCTAATATAATATGCTGGATCCAGAAAGACATCAATAACCATATAAAGACTTAAAACAAGGAGAGGATATTCTCTTTTTCATATATAAGCTTATCACCACAATGGAGCTACCACCACATTATATATTGCAGAATAATGTCTTTAAGGATGTTGCTGATGAAAATAATGATAAATTTAAAAAAAATCATAGCTAGTATTTATACTGAGGCAACTAAATAGAGCTCCAGCCTGGAGTCAGAAAGATTCTTTTTCTTGAGTTCAAATCTGACACCAGACACTTACTGGGCAAATCACTTAACCCTGTTTGCCTCAGTTTCCTTATCTTCAAAATGAACTGGAGAAGGAAATGGCAAACCACTTCAGTATCTTTGCCAAGAAAACCCCAAATAGGATCATGAAGAGTTGGATATGAATGAAAACCATTGAAAAATGTTGATATAGTGCTTTAAAATTTTTTAAGTGCTTTACATGTTATCTCATTTGATCCTCACAATCGTGAAAGATAAGTGCTATTCTCATTTTGTAGTTGAGGAAATCGAGGCAGAGAGAAGTAGATAATATGCCTTGAGTCATACAACTGGCATTTAAAATAGGAAAATGAATTCAGTTTTCCTGAATCCTAAGTCCACCACTCTATCCACTATTTTCCACCTTTGGAGGGGGAAAAGATCCATAAAGTTTTGGGATATTTGCTTCACATCTCCTCCCCTCTTTCTAATCCCAAATGTTTGTGAAGTCATTGTTATGTTCATCTTTATTTTTGTTTTCATTACTTTTCTTTTATCTTTTTTCTACTTCCAAATAGTTATTGGGCTTTGGTAAGAAGGACATAATGTTTTTCTTTGATAGCCTAGTGACTCAATGGATAGAGTTCTGTGCCTGGAATCTTGAAGACTCATCTTCTTGAGGTCAAATCTGACCTCAGACACTTGTTAGCTGTGTGACCCTGTGCAAGTCACTTAACCCTGTTTGCTTAGCCATTGTCCTGTCTTAGAGTTGTCCATAAGACATAAGACATAAGGGTATTAAAAAATTAATGCAGAGAACAAAGTCCGTAGGATTATAAAGAAAGTCAATGGTTAGTGAAAATAAAGATCTTGTTGTTTGGTTTTTTGACTCCTCTCCAAGTTCTTGAACTCCCTGAAATCTATCAACAGATACTTCCACAGTTGTCTAGTTAAGAATTTCTGAAACAGATAGTGCCTCTGGTTCTTTTTAGACCGCCAATCTGGCAGAATTAACCTATGATTCTGAAAAGAGGAGGAGAAAGCTAGGGAGAGGTACAACTGGGTTGGATAGAGATGAGGAGTTAGAAGGGAAGTAACAGAGGAAAATAGTTTTTTTGTTTTTTGTTGTTTTTTTTTTTTGCCTCCGAATTTGGAGGAGAGGAGGATATTAGTGCTGGGTCCTACTAAAACGTTGTCATTAATGGTGAGAAAATTGTATTCCTTAGGGAACTGAGAAACCAACTAGAGCTCTTCTAGCTCAATCCACAGGTAAACAATTACTTTTAAATTACAAAATCTCTGACATTCACTTGTCATCCTTGTCCAATTGTTTCTGACTCTTCATGACCCCATTGGAGTTTTCTGTAGCAAACAAACCACTCCAGTAAGTAGATTGCCATTTCCTTCTGTAGCTCATTTTGCAACTGAGGAAACTGAGGCAAACAGGGCTAAGTGACTTGATCAGGGTCTCATAGACAGTGAGACGTCCAAAGACAGAGGCTAATTTTGAACTCAGAAAGATGAGTCTTCTTGATTTCAGCCCAGAGCTCTATCCACTGTGCCACTTAGCTGCTGTCATACTGTCTCCATTTAAAGACTTCTAGTTTCAGAGATCTTGCTCTGTTTCAAAGTGTGGACCATTCATTCCATTTATGGATAATCCCAATTGTTAGGAAGGAAGGAAATAAGCATTTATTAAGTACTTTTTGTGTGCCAGGAACTATACTAAGCACTTTATAAAAGTGTAATTTTTTTTCTTTGAAACAACCATCAGAGAAAAATGTTCTTATGACCCCCATTTTACAGTTGAGGAAACTGAGGCATATAGATTTTAAGTGGGTCACATGTGGAGTGTCTGAGGTGGAATTTGAACTCAAGTCTTCCTCACTCCAGGTCTTGTGCTCTATCTCCTGTACTAGCTCTTTTGAGAAGTTTTTCTTTATGCAAAGATGAAATCTGCTTCCTTATAATTTCTACCACTTGGCCCTAACTCTGATGTGTTTATTATTGTTGTTGTTAATGATATTAACATTAGTCCATTTATAGAAGTGCAAAAAGTGCAAAGTGCAAAAAAATAGATCACATTTGTTCAAAAGTAACTATAAAATATTAAAGAAATTCTGTTTTGTACCACATCTTTCATACACTTAAATGGAAGCCTTTTGAGAAGTATTTTAGCTATTAATGCCATGGCCAAGACTTTTTTTTTACCTTGATGAACAATTTATTGTAAATGCATATGTATGCAAATGTACATATATACATATCATATATATATATAGAAGGAGGATTAAGTGATTAAAATGTTTAATAGGGATTCCTGAGAGCAAGGTGGGAAGAACAGAAGAGTTACAGGTGAAAAATGTAACTTTTGAATGTATCTTTTTTCCTAAGGATAGAAATTCTCAAAATTGACTATTCTTGTCACTTGTGAAATACATGTACCACACTTTCACCATCATATGTCAATAGATATAATGGTTACCTTCCACAAAGTTGTGTGGTTATCAATTCTTTTGTGACATTATTGCCTCCCTAATCCAGATTCACCATTCATATTTCTTCTGCGGACTGATTTTTTAAAACCCTCAGTTACTGTCTTAGTAACAGCTCTAAGGTAGGCAAGGGAAATGGAGTTAAATCATTTGCCTAGAGTCATACTGTTAGGAAGTGCCTGAGGGCACATTTGAATCCAGATCCTTCCAACTCCTAGCCTGGCACTTGATACATTTTTCCACTTGACTGCCTCCAGAGACTGATTTTTAAAACTTAGGGCGCCATTTTAAACAGGAACCAGGTGTAGTTATCAAAGTATATTGTTTCTTTGGCCAAGATGAGAAGCATGTATACTCAATGTTTATGCCAAACTTTAGCTATTTGTGAATTTCACAATTAATATACAATATCTCCAAGTATAATATTTATAAAGTTTATTAATACTAGCTTGAAGCAAAGGAAGATAAAAACTAGAGAGCTCACCCAGCTCACATGTGGGGAAAAAGAGAGAGAGAGAGGGGCAGAGTTTCAAAACTTATAAACAAACAACGTAATTACGTAACTTGGGGATGAAGGAGGAAAGAGATGCTGGGAGATAAAAGTCCCAAGATACAAGATTTTTAACTAATACACTATTGAGATAATGATTAGCCAAAAGACAGATGAATGATTAGAAGAGAAATTTATTTAGATAGTAAGATTTCAATGGTATATTTCCATTTTAACCAAATATCAGTTTGGTGGATTAGAAATACCAATTCAAAATCTTTTTATCACTGAAGAATCTAGAAATGAAGGAAATGTTAAAGGGTTTTACAAAGACAGTGCGGTGTTGTGGATAGAATACTGGCCCTCAAATCCACATTAGCTATGTGTGACTATAGACAGGTTTCTTAATCCTTCTGTGCCTCAGGTTCCTCCTCTATAAAATGTGTATAATAAAATCTGCAGTCTTCATCTTGAAGGTTTCTTGTGAGCCAGATGAGAGAATGTGTATAAAAGTGCTTTGAAACAATTTAATCAACATCAAAATGTTAGTTATAAATATATATTTATATTATAAATATATATATATATATATATTTCCAATATTAGTAAGGGGAGAGTATTACTTTTTATTTGCTTCAACTCTTAAACCTAAGTTGCACAGTGGTTAGAGCACCTGGTCAAGACATAGAAAAATGAGTTCAAATCAGACAATGACTAGCAGTATCACTCTGGTTAAATCACTTAACCTTTTTCTACCTCTTTTTCTATAATTATAAAATAGAGATCATCATAGCACCTATCTCCCCAGGTTGTAGTATAGATAAAATGAGATAATATTTGTAAAGTGCTTAGTGTAATGGCTGGCACATAATAGGAGCTATATTATTATTATAATACTAAATTTATTATTTTGATGGCTTAGGGAATTCCTGGTGAGGAAATTCCTCTTATCATCACAGATCAGTAATTGTTGAGCAGTTTTACAATCTTAAGAGATTTGTCTTGGACCCTGAAGGGCTAAGTAAGTTCCCCGGAGTCATCCAGCCAGGAATTATCAGAAGTAAGACTCAAACACAGGTCTTCCTGCCTCCCACTCTCACAGTGAATTCAGACAATATTCTGACAATGAAGAACTTCTTTGTATGGTGAAATGAATTCAAAATGAACAGTACTTTGAATGAATGGAAATGATGGAATGTGGGACTGAACCCTGAAAGCTTGGTTGCTATGAGCTAGTTTTCTTTTCCAAATGTGGGTTTAAATAGTACAAGAAGACACATTCTCCTCATAAAGAGGGAGTTCAGCAGGTGTTATAGACACTAAAATACCTGATTAAGGCTGTCTTCCTAATGTAACCAGATTATTGAAAGAGCATTTCAAAAAGAAGAGTTTCAAAGACAAAGTGGGTCCAGCTTTTTGTATTGAGATTTGCCCATTTTGAAGGTCTTTGCAAGGTACCCACACAAGTGAAGGAAGGACAAATATTATCTCATTTGAGCCTCACAATGACCATTTGTGTTAGGGGCTATTATCATCCCCATTTTACAGTTAAGGAAATTGAGGCAGATATAAGTTAAATGACTTGGCCAGTGTCTAAATGACACAGCTAGTCAGTGTCTAAGGCTAGATTTGAACTTAGGTCTTCCAAAATCCAGGTCCAGCTGTCTGTCCTTGATGTCAGCTAGTCAGCAGGAAAGGATATTGTTTAGAACAGATTTAATAGTCATCCATTATTTTGAATTACATATGACACTCATTCCCCTAGTGGGATATATAGTCAAGAACTAATTGCAGTGAATATGGGGGAATCATTTCATGTATTCAGTTATAAATTCTAATGAATTACACTTGTAAGATAGCAGTTTGTGTCTGGGCACCCATATAGATTTCTCCTCTCAAACCTAATCTTAAAGGGAAGATGATGTATCCGGTATTAGTAGTTTAGTATATTGCATCTTTGAAATATATTGAACTTGCTCTTCCTTGGTAATTCTCCCTAGCTATTAGAGACAAGTGAGAGCTTGGAACCTTATTCTTTGACATGGGACTAGTCAGACATTTTTCGAGGTCAAATGAAAAGCAGTGGCATCTACCCACCAGGAGCCTGATCAGTCCTGATGACCCCATTCTTCCTCAGTCTGTTCCTGTCAGCTATAGGCAAATATGAGACCCCAAACATAGTCAGCTCCCTAAAGAGATCTACACTCTCTCAGGAAATAGAAACCTAGATGCTTATCTTCTGGAAACAGTGCCCCATAATGTAAGGTGGGGATATGCTGGCTGTGTAGACTTGAGAGTTCTTTGGGGTACCAGATTCTACATAGGATCTACCATTCTATCTATGCTTAAAATACTCCACCTTTAATTCCTGGGACAGCCAGGGAATGAATCAGAAAGAGGTGGGATAGGGAAACTGGGAGCATTTTCCTCTTTTCTATTTCGTATTTGAATTTCTTCTAAATTAAACTTAGTGTTTTTATTAAACTGCTCTCCTTACTTTTGTCAGACTCCTACCAAAAATAGCCCTTCATAGCCCTGGTGAGCCAGGTAAAAGTCTGACAAAAGTTTGGTCATCCACCAATTCGTGCAAAACCATTTAACCCTGGGAAACCTTGCTCTGATGCTCAACTCAGCCAGGACTTGTTGACCTTCAACCTGAATTAAACTCTCTCCAGAAGACAGGAAGGGAAAGTCATCTATCCACTCACCCAAGTTCCCTCCAAGAGGCAGGTCAAGACAATGACAGCTGAAGGTGACTCCTGAGGCTTATTTTCTTCCTTGAGCTGACCTTCTTTTTGAAGCTGACTTCCTTTTTGAAGTTCAAATCCTTCTTTTTTTTCATTTTATTTTTTAAACATTTATTAATATTTATTTTTTTAGAAAAGTTAACACAGTTACATAATTCATGCTCTTTCTTCTTCACCCCCGAGCTCCCCCCACCAATGCCTGATGTGTATTTCCACTGGTTTTAACATGTGTCATTGATCAAGACCTATTTCCAAATTGTTGATAGTTGCATTGGTGTGGTAGTTTCGAGTCTATGTCCCCAATCATGTCCATCTCAACCCATGTGTTCAAGCAGTTGTTTTTCTTCTGTTTCCACTCCTGTAGTTCTTCCTCTGAATGTGGGTAGTGTTCTTTTCCATAAATCCCTCAGAATTGCCCTGGGTCATTGCATTGCTGCTAGTAAAGAAGTCCATTACATTCTATTTTACCACAGTGTATCAGTCTCTGTGTACAATGTTCTTCTGGCTCTTCTCCTTTCACTCTGCATCAATTCCTGGAGATCATTCCAGTTCACATGGAATTCTTCCAATTTATTATTCCTTTGAGCACAATAGTATTCCATCACCAGCACATACCACAATTTGTTCAGCCATTCCCCAATTGAAGGGCAGACCCTCATTTTCCAGTTTTTTTGCCACCACAAAAAGTGCAGCTATAAATATTTTCATACAAGTCTGTTTATCTATGATCTCTTTGGGGTACAAACCCAACAATGGTATGGATGGATCAAAGGGCAGGCATTCTTTTATAGCCCTTTGTGCATAGTTCCAAATTGCCATCCAGAATGGCTGGATCAGTTCACAACTCCACCAGCAATGCATTAATGTCCCAGTTTTGCCACATCTCCTCCAACATTCATTATTCTCCCCTTCTTTCATTTTAGCCAATCTGCTAGGTGTGAGGTGATACCTCAGAGTTGTTTTGATTTGCATTTCTCTAATTATTAGAGATTTAGAATACTTTCTCATATGCTTATTGATACTTTTGATTTCTTTATCTGAAAATTGCCTATTCATTTCTCTTGCCCATTTATCAATTGGGGAATGGCTTGATTTTTTATACAATTG
>NC_058135.1:88506062-88620792 GCF_016433145.1 Gracilinanus agilis
CAAGCCTCCTGGTGGTCCCCTTTTTGTTCCTCTGCCCAAGGCTCCTTTAACAGTCTTAGGGAGCTGCTTCCACAGTTGTGAACCCCTTCTTCACTGGGTCCCCACTCAAGGTCCGTGCCTGAGCTCAAGATCTGAGTCCTCGCCTGCTCTCAGGATCCATGTCTGGGCTTGTGTCCACGCCAGCACTTGTGCCTGCACTCTGGGTCTACACTCAAAGTCCATGCGAGTTCTTTAGCCTCTTGGGGTCTTAAGTCTTGCTGCTCCCAGGAGAAGGCCCTGGTGACCCCAGGTAGCTGGCAAGGACTTAATGAGTGCCCCAAACTTGCTCTAACTCTTGTGCGCTGACTTTGGCACTGTAGGTGGTGTGGGGTAGGGGAGGAAGTTGCTCAGCTTGTGTTTTAGTGAGAACTGTTTCACCCCTTTATAGCATGGAAATGCCCCAATTCCATGTACTTCCAATGCTTCACCCTGTTGTGGGGTCCCTTTGTTCCTCTGGATTTGTTTTTATGTTTTCTTGAGGAGTCCTGTATATTTTGGCTAGGAGAGGTTAAGCAGCTGCTTTTTACTCTGCTGCCATCTTAACCAGGAACCCAACTCCTTCTTAAAGAGGACTTCCTACTTGAAGTTGATTCTTTTAGCCCCAGATATTCTGGACCTTTTATAGTAGCTTCTTGTCCCTTCCCCTTTTCACAAGGGCCAATCACAGCTTCCAGATTGCCCAGCACTGCCCAAAGGGCAGTTTTTGTGGGAACCACTTCTTGCCTTCTGGGGAGGTGAATACTCATCAAAAGGTTTCACAGATTCCTGGCTGATTGAGGTCTGAATTCTCATTTTCTGGCTGATTGAGTTGAAAGAGAGAGCTCCTCCACCTAGTGCTAAGTAGGGTGTTCAAGCTTTTGTTGATTCAATTCAAAAGTAAACAAAGGAGAGTTAATCCTCTCTTTATAATCTGTAGAGGTACTAAGTAGGGGTACTTAAGTTATTGTTAAGGAAGTGTTAACTCAAAATAAAGGAAGGGAATAAAGGATTCCATTTCACAAGTTTAAACTCAGAATAGACAAAGGGAACAAAGAATTCCCTTTTCACCCTACTGGCAGTTGGGATAGTAAAATGGATCTAAGCAGGTTGTAGGTGATACATGTTTATTGATTAGCTTAGGTAGGTAGTTAGTGTAGAGAGTGTAGTGCTTGTTCTGTCAGGCAGAATAACCTGTCCCTGAAGACAGTTAGAATAGTTTTTTTTAGAAATTTTCATAGGATTAAGATTTTAGTATAGTCATAAAGTATTAGAGTAATAATCTCAATTTTTTCCTTTCTATTTCCTATATGAACTTATACTAAATTAAACTTAGTGCTTATATTAACCTGCTCTCCTCACTTTTGTCAGACTCCTAACAAAATTAATCCTTCACACTATTACAAATACTAATTATTATTTTAACAGTATATTAATAAGGCTAATAATATCATTATGATATTTTAGTGATATTAATTATATTGTAAGAGTATTGTAGATACATTACTTTAACAGTATTTTATTTTATTTTAATAATATTTCAGTAATATCA
This sequence comes from Gracilinanus agilis, assembly GCF_016433145.1. Classification (NCBI taxonomy): domain Eukaryota; kingdom Metazoa; phylum Chordata; class Mammalia; order Didelphimorphia; family Didelphidae; genus Gracilinanus; species Gracilinanus agilis. The sequence goes on from NC_058135.1 coordinate 88,507,630, forward strand.
TTAATAATGTTACTATTAAAGTATTTGAGTGATATTAATTATAACAGTATTATAAAGATATTCTTAATTATATTACTTAATGGTATTATAGTAATATTAATAATTCAGTTATATTGTAGAGTATAATAGTATAAATAATATTATTTATTATAACTATAACCATATTATAGTCATTATTATTAAAACACTGTTCTAGTAATATTATTATAATATTTATGTTTCTGGAATTTTACATTATTATTTTTTTTTTACCAGAATCAGGAATTTCTCTTTTTGGGGGGTCCTACAGCTTCTGAGTGAGGAAAACCTGATGTGCAGGTGTAGCTACCACAGCAAAGCTTAGTAGGATGTTTTTATACTTTAAACATGCCTCGGTGGCTTTGTTCCTGAAAATCCAGATTTCTCTGTTACCAGCAGCAGCTGGGAAGTTTCCAAGTCCCTGACACACCATTTAATGTACAAGGTATATCGGTTGATTTTTGCTGAAACCTGAATTTGAGGAATATGTTTTCTACTTGATCATAGGAAGCTAGAAAAGGAAGACCTAATCCTGCATGTATCAGCATTTCCTCACTGTTGAAGCTACCTCTGGTGGCTGTTCGCAGGTTAGAGAATGTTTCATCTGGTGGATAGCATTTCCCACTCCCCTCCCTACCAATAAAGATAATTAAGCAACAGCCTATAATCTGCACTTGAAAAGAGCTTTTACTTGGAGGGGCCTGGAAAAAAGAGTTTGCCATGCATAGACTGCATATTCTATTACAAATATTTTTCTAAAGAACCTCATTGAAATTCATTATGAATTTTTTTGTAAATTCAGCATAATCTGAATGAATTATGTACTAGAAATTCTTGGGTGATTTTCAGAGTTGTTTTTTCTTCTATTTAATCTCCAGATTGTTCAGTTTAATATCCAATTTAGCTTTGTCATGCCGTTTTCAAAATTATTTCTTTATTGTCTAGTCCCTGGCTTTTATGGAATCACAGTATAAGTTTTAGATAAGCTGTAGTTATATTCCTCCAAAGAATGTTCTTTTATTTTCTTTTTTCCTTTATATTTAATGCATGAATGTGTTTTGAGCATCTAGGTGGCACAGTGGATAGGCTGGTAAGCCTGGACTTAGGAAGACATCTTCCTGAGCAAGCTTCAGATACTTACTCTCTCTGAGAAACTGGACAAGTCACTTAATCTTGTTGCCTTGGTTTATTCATCTGTAAAATGAGATGGAGAAGGAAATGACATACCACTGCAGGATCTTTGCCAAGAAAACCCAAACGGGGTCAAGAAGAGTCAGATGTGATTGAAATGACTGAACAACAATGAAGTTAAGAAGAAAAAATTCAAACCTAAATATATACTCTGTGTTCTGAATGCTATTAAAGCAGTGTTGCCTTCGATGAGTTGGGGATGTGAAAAGTGGGGTGAATTAGGGAGATACCTGTTGTAGAGTGAAGCAATCTCAGGTTGATCTTTTACTCTGCACAGGTTATATTTTTTATTTTGAAATCTTCTTGAAATGCTCTCATCAAAAGAATGCTATCCACATCCAGAGAAAGAACTGTGGAAACAGAAATGCATTAGAAAAACATACAATTGATCACATAGTGCCATAGGGATATGATTAGAATTTTGATGTAAAATGATCACTCTAATGCAAATATGAATAACATGGAAATAGGTGTTGAACAATGATACATGTATAACCCAGTGGAACTGCTTGTTGGCTTTGGGAGAGGGAAGGAAAGAGTGGGGGGTTGAGGGGGAGGGAGATCATGAATCATGGAATCATGGAAAAATATGCTAAAAAGAAATGCTCTCATCTTCCTCCCTTGGCTTTGGACCTATAAGACTCATGCATGAACTAAGGCTACATTTTCCTGCCTCTTTGTACTCATCCTTTTTATTGTTGAATGCCTGGGGTTCAACTTTGTTGACTTGACTTTCTTTGACTTCTTTGGAACTGCTAACCCAGTTATAACCTTGACTGAGAACAGTGCCCACTAATCACACCTTAATCTTTTCTGCTGGAAAGTAGTATTGTTAACATGTTAACTCTTTTCCTAAACCTGAGATCTGACCGACTATCAAATATTAGCTGTTTTTGAGACCACCAGTATGGGAAAGACCAGTCTGGTGCCATAGTTGTCAAGGGGTAAACAGTACTTTTGTAATTTCCATGACTGGCTCCAGAGAAATGTGAGCTAGTTTTAATTAATGTTAATATGAGGTTTTAATTACTTTTTCCAAATTAAACTCAAAACTTTCTTTTAGTTCTGATTCTTCTGTTGATCATGGTTATTGAGAAAAGATTGAAAATTAATCAACAAGCATTTATAATATGATGAATAGTGTTCTGGTCTTACAGTTAGGAGGACTTGGGTTTGATTTACCTTGACACTAGGTATATGACAGTCACATCTCTAAGTTGTAGTTTCCTCAAAAGTAAAGTGAAGAACTCAGACGTGATAACCTACAACTGGGTGTCAGCCACTTTTAAAATAATCTTAAATTTTTGTTTTTTCCAGATTACGTGTCAATACAATTTTTAATATTCATTTTCTGATATTTTACAGTTTGTATTCTCTCCCTCCTATCACTCTCCACTCCCCAAAGAAGGCAGGTAATATATGTTAAACATATATTATCATATAATACATACTTCCATGTTTGTCATGTTGTGAAAGAAGACACATATTGCTTAGATTAGAGAAAAGTTCATGGAGGAGATAAAGAATGGGATGCTTCCATTTGCATTCAGACACCATCTGTTCTGTATATGGTGGTTGATATCCATTTTTTTTTCATGAGTCTCTTGGAACTATCCTGGATCTTTTCCTTGTTTATATTAGTCTAGTCATTCACAGTTGATAATCATACATTATTGTTGCTACTGTGTACAGTATTATCCTTGTCCTGCTCACTTCACTTTGTTTTCCAGGGTTTTATTCATGATTATCTTGTTGGGTATTTCTTATGGCCCAATAGTATTCCATTACAAACATATACCATGACTTGTTCAGTGTTATAAAGAAGTTGGTAATATTGGCAGGTCTTAGGCAATTTGGGTAGTGAGGATGGATAAAAGAGTGTAATAAGGGAAACTCCTCAACTGACAGAAGAATTCTGCAAATCAGTTATGCCCCCTCTCTTCACCACAAGGGATAGAGGTGATTTGGAAGGGGAATGAAGGGGATAGCTGAGTGTAGGGAAGGGATGAATGAGGTGGTATATAGGAAGGTAAGGGAATGACAGGGAGTATATAGGAGGGCAGCTTAAACAGGCTTATTCACCGAGGCTAGAGACAGAGGATACTGAGGAAATAGGCTGAGGTTCTTCAATCAGGGAAGGTATCTCTAAGGTACGATAGGAGTTGGGCCAGTCAGAAATGTTTTATATCTGGCTGAAGGACTTCTCTTGCTAATTTCCAAAATCCCGAGGAGTCTAAGGGCTCCTCCCTGCCAATGATACTGATGGCTGCAGGAAGTCTTGGGTAGGTACTTCCTGCCAAGATGGATGCTTGCGGTTCCCTAAAGAAATTAAAAGAAAATAATTCCTTCCCTCTTCAGCCCTTGCCTTAATCTTTGATACAATGATTCACCAGAGGCTTTGAGTAGGTAACAAAGGGGATTTATTAATGTCAGGGATAATCAGAAGGAGAGAGGGGTTTAGGGTTTTGTAACAGCTGCTAGGGAGAAAGCTGATGGTGGGGGAAGGGTCACAGGAGGGGTTATACTGAAAGAGCCTGCTCTCCCCATCAGGAAGATTTGATTGTCTTAAAGTAAAGTATTTACTAGATCAATAAAATAAAGGATAGCTTGATTTAAGGATGTCCTACTGGCCTACAGAAAACTAAACCCAAGATATCTAATCACCAAAAACCCACCCTTCCTCCCAGGGCCCAAAGGGAAATTCAAGAAAAAAAGCAGGGATATAATATGGAGAGGTCAGGGAGAGGTCCAGAGAAATCAGCTAGGTCCAAATGCCCCAAAAGACAAAAACACAGGCCAAGGCAGAGCCAAAAGCAAAGCCAACAGGCGAAGCCAAAACTAGAAGGCAAAAGACCCGCCAGTTCAGTCCTATTTATAGCCTCAGGCTCAAAGTGACTTTCTGAAAATTCTCAACTCCTAACTGCCAGGGCTGCTTACAGTTGAATTTAGCAAAAGCAAAAGCTTCTGTAGAATCCTTGCATTAGATCAGCCATTCCCCAAATGATGAACATCCCTTCAGTCTCTACTTCTTTGTCACAACAAAAAGAGCTATTTTTGTACAGGTAGCTTCTTTCCCTCTATATTTAACCTTTTTGAGATACAGACCTAGTAGTGGTATTGCTGGGTCAAAAGGGAAGCACAATTTGATGGCTCTTTGAGCATAGTTCCAGATTACCTTCCAAAATGGTTGTATAAGTTCCCAGCTTCACCATCAGTATATTAGAATCCCGAGGCACTGGATTTGTTGCCAGGGAAATAATCTCAAAGATCAAATAGTTCCTGCCTTCAAGTGTACTCTAAAGTGTATTCTAATGGGGGAGACAGTGTATATTTAAGAACAGAGTGTCCCAAAAGCTTTTCATTTTTTAAAGATTAGAACTTGGGACAGCTAGGTAGATAGGTGTGGCTAGATCACCAGACCTGGAGTAGAGAGGACCTAGATTCAAATCCAACCTCAGATACTTCTTAGCTGTGTGACTCTGGGAAAGTCACTTAACCCCATTTGCTAAGCCTTTGCCCTGATTTAGGATTGTTACTAAAGAAAATTGAGAGCATCTGTCCTGAACTCTCTCTTTTCCCAGTCTGTTCCTTTTTATTGGGAATTTTTAACTTTTCTGTATATTGACAGTCTGGGGGAGCCCATAGATGCCTACTCAGAATAATGCTTTTAAGTGCAAAAAATAAAATACCTAAAGTTTACAGAGGAAAGGAAAGTAGAAAGGGCAAGGACTAGGCAAATGGGATTGAGGCCCTGCCTTCCATACCTGTGGTATATCTACTTGAATAGCTCTCTAGAAGTTTTCCAGCAGGGGCTGGAAAGTCATCTGCCAGGGACCACATAGAACAGGATGATATAGGATTTGGAGAAGGTTGGATTAAAGGACCTTGGGGCTCCTTTCTAAATCTGCTCTTCTAAAATCCAATGGGTCTGATCTAATGGTCATGGGCCTTAGAGCTGGAACCCTCCATTTGAAAATGAGAAAACTAAGACCTACAGAGCCCATGTGACTTGCCCAATTTCACACAGCCATCCTGACATTATTTATTCAGGGGTGTAGTACTAGGGCTGTCTATCCATTATCCTTCTCTTTCCCTCCATGACTGCCCCATCTCCTTTTCTCATCATATATCTTTTGGATGCTGATGTTTTTTCCCTTTATGTGAGTATTTCATCATTACAACTGATGAATGTTCACCATGAGTCTCTATATTGTCTTTTGGGTAGTCTACAGTTTTGATTCCTTGGATCCTGTTCTATCCATGTCAGAATAATGACTCACTGAAAGAATATTGGGATTAAAAGGTATAATAATGTTTTTTTCTCCCCTCTCCCATCTGGCTAGTTGAATCAGACTCTTGAGTGACTATGTATGTCATTTTGAAAGCTCTGCAATGTTCCAGGGCTTGATACATTTAGCATGATTTTATTTGCAAAAAGGAACATATGTAGTGAGGGCTTCCATACATATAGCAAATGCTTCATCTGTTTGGACTCTCTCACCAAGCATCTTCCATGACAGTGTAACACACCTTTGGAAAATTTATGTCTTCCTATTTTAGATCTTGCTTAATATTAATCATCAGAGGCTCTTCAAATAGGCATAACCTTTGAATTCAAGTATTAATTCAATTCACTGATTATAAATAAGTCTTTTGTGACACTGGAATTTTAGTCAAGGAAAATATTTACTTATTTATTTATTTTTAAATAATTATTTTTGAGTCCCAGAAGTTTGGTCTGCTCTAGTCCCATAACCTGGAGAATTAGGGAAGAGATGGAATGTAATCCATTATCCCTACCTTTCAGAAATTTTAGCTGCCTTTAAGATTCAACTTAGTTACCACCTTCTTCAGGAAAGCCCTTTATGAAAACTCTAGTGCAGTGGTGGGCAAACTATGGCCTGAGGGCCAGATGCAACCCCCCCTCAAATGTTCTATCTAGCCTGGCAACATTGTTCCTAATCTGACGAATACAATGAGTAGGATACAATACAATGAAACTTGAAAGAGTTGCTTTAGAAACAGACTGACAGATGAGCATTTCCTTTCCTTTGGCCGCCTCTTTAAAAAGTTTGCCCATCACTGATCTAGTGGTTAGGGAATTATCTCTCTTCAAAATAATTTGTCTTCTATTTATATTCTCCACCCCTCATTAATATGTCAATTCCTTGAGAGCAGGAACCATCTTTGTTGTTATTTATTGTTTTGCTTTGCCTTGCACATAGGTGCTTAATAAGTGCATTGCTGAATGAAAGTGTTAAGAGTGCAGCTGTCATTGACCCACATAGCATCATGACTGACTAAACTTTTGGCAGATTTGCTATGCTTATAGCCCCCTGGCAGTTCACAATCTGCCCCACTGCATAAGCTTCTCCAGGGACACACACAATACTGTTTAACACAAACAGACATACAAGGAAAATATCCAGTCAACCAGAATCTCCAGAGCTGCCCTTCAGAGTCATACAGAGTTCTCACCGTATGTTCTCTTTTTACAGCACTGTTTTCCAGATGAGGGCAAGCCTAGGAACATTGGCTTAGAAATCTTGGCTGGCTAACGTCAGGAGTGGGAATGGTGGGGAAAAAAAGATCAAAGAGAAAGCCAGGTACCTTCATCAAAGTTATTGGCAACACCAGGTGCCTTCCTATTCCAACAGTCTATTGCTCTAGCTTTATTATTATGGTAACAGTTCTTCCTTAACTCAAATCAGTAAGATATTTATTTTCATAATTCTCTTTACCAAGAAAGAATAGTGACAAAAGCTTGAGGAATATCTCATTAGCTGGTAAAAGGAAAATGAAGAGTAAGAAAAAGAGACAGAAGAAGCAAGCAATAAGAGATGTAGGAGCAAAACCTTAAGAGTACACTGTCATAGAAGCCAAAGTAGGTGATACTATCAAGAAGAAAGTAGGAGGCATGGCTAAAAGTCAGTGACCCAGCTTAAATGAGGTCAAAGAGAATAAGAACAGGAAAAGCTCTATCATTAAAATGATTGGGAATGGAAGCCATATTGTAAGAGGGCTGAGGAATGGGTAATAAAGTCAAGATATTAACTGTAGCTTATTCATTCATGGAGTCTAGAAGTGATATGGGGAGACAGAAAGGCCAATAATTTTAAGAATAGCTTTTTTTAAAAAATGAAAGTAGAGACAGATGTGTTTGTAGACATAAGAGAAGGCTCAGGTAGAGAGTAAGTAATCAAAAATGTGAGGACATAAGATACAACTGAAAAATGACTGCACAGATGGCTAAAGTTTATTGAGTACATGAGTGATATGATCAGGTCTGCACTTAAAGAAAATCCCTGTGGCAGCTGAGTGGAAAATGGATTGGAGAGGAGAGAGATGAGGCAAATGAGTCAACTGGGAAGACATTGCAATAGTTCATGTTAGAGGAGAAGAGAGTATGAGTTAAGGTCCTAGCTGTAATAATACCAGAAGTATGGGGTCATTGCAAGGAAATGACCTGCTGTGAAACTGGGCTTTGAAATACTTAAAAGTACTGAATACATGTCACTTATCATTGCTATTGTTGTTTTATTGTTATACCTTTCTTTCTTCCAGTGCTGACCCCACCCACTGCAGCAGAATGCATATTAGAGCTGCTACTATTAGCAGTCACAGATTCCAATTTTTTAAAAAAGAATGTTGATTCAAGTGTACAAAGACACCAGAAGCTCTTATTGAAAAGAGCTGAACTATTGAGCAGATTTCACTGCTATTTGCTAAGCCAAGCAGAGATGCCTTTAATCTACTCCAATTACAATCTACTGTAGCCATGTAAGATTGGGTGGGAGTTGTACTTCGGCCATGTTTCCCTGTAACAATAACCATTTCACAAAAGAAAAAGGAAAATAATTTGAGGAGATATTCTCTAACAGATTTTTGGCGGCCCCCATCAGGAACAGAACAAATGTAACACTCTACTACCCACTATTTAGAATTAATGAGCTGTATTTTGGCAACTTTCTTAAAGGAAAAATAGCTCAGAAATTACTTGCACACATGTATGCTTCACCAGCCTCTATTGTTCACATCCCAATACATATATTGTGCGAATGATATCTTGTTTGATATTCCTTGTCCTGTTTATCTCTGGCCATTTATATGCCTATGAACCATCTGTAAGAGAAGAGAGCTGATTGAGTTTTAAGACACTAGAATCATAGTGATACTTTGCTATTCAAAAACTGTTTCTCAAAAATCTCTTTAGATTTCTGAAATCTTTATGACAGAAATCCACCACAAATTTATTTCCCTTTTGTCCTTAACATAAAAACACATACCATCTCATCATCTCATAAACATTCCATGCCGGTTCTATCCAAGAGCATTGGTTCTCTTCAAAAACAAAGGACAAACATTCCTGCTAGTTCCTCAAATGGAATGCCCTTCCTCAATTTCCTTTTTACCTTTCCAAGTTATTATTCTCAGTATTCAAGTCAAGTTTCACCTCAATTCATTGTACTCTGGTATGGAATTGGTGCTGTCCTTGGTACTAGAGATATGTATATACATGAGTTTCTATTCAACCTTCCTTATGAAACTTCTCTTGATTATTCCTCCTACACCCAATACCTCTCTCATTTGCCTCTTTTGTCTCTCATGTCCATAACATTTGGAGCATATGATTCAGTACTTAAATGATATACTGTGTCCTATTGTTCATCAATTATTTTATGCATATTCATTTTGCCTCCCCTGCTGGAATCTATATACTTGTAATCGACTTGGAGACCTGGCAAGATTCTGGAATGGATGATGAAAGAAGTATTATGAATGCTTAGGGAAATCATGATCACTGAGTTAACATGAGTTCATCTTGCTGTGCTAGGCTAACTAACTTTTTGATGGTGTTAATAGGATAGTTGACCAGGAAATATCATTGACCTAGCATATCTGGATTAAAGAAAAGCATTTTTACAAAGTCTTTCATTCTGTCCATATGGACATGACAGAGAGATGTGGGGCCAAATGATGATGCAAGACAAATGTAGACCTGACTGAATGACTAGCTGTGGTCATTTGTCTAAGGTCATCCTGAATGGACAGTTTCTAGTCTCTACTGTCCTTGTTGTACTATTGTTTGAAATTTGTGTCAATCATTTAGATTAAGGTATAGCTATCTTACTTGTTAAATTAGAGGATGATCTGAATCTGGGAAGAATAACATATTAAAAGAAATTTTAAAAATGGATTAAAAAAGAATAGTATACTTACTTATTGGCATAAAAATTTAGTAGCCAAAAAGCATTAGTAGAGGGAAGGGGAGAGAACAAGTGTTTATTAAACACCTACTACATGCCAGGTTGGGGATGGGTGGGAATAGCTAATTATATTTCATATATATTGATGTGCTATCATGGGGAAGATGGATAGAACTGAATTTAATTTGCTTGATCCCAGAAGACAGAAATAGAAAGTGAGTAGATTAGAAGCTTTTTTGGGACAGAAAATATTTTTTAAAAATTTGCATACTCAGTGCCTAATACAAAGCCTTGAACAAAGATTTTGTTGATTTTTTAGTCATTTTTTAGTTGTCTGACTCTTCATGACTCCATTTGGGGTTTTCTTAGCAAAGATACTGGAATAGTTTGCCATTTCCTTCTCTAGCTCATTTTATAGATCAAGAACTGGGGGAAACAGAGTGACACAGCTAGTATGTGTGTCTGAGGTTGAATTTGAACTTGGGTCTTCCTAGCTCCAGGCCCAACATTCTGCTACTTTATTGCCCCTTAAACAAAACAGTCACCTAATAAATATTTATTGAATCCTGAATTCATAGAAATAGCACATAAGAACTCAGTACAAGTTTAGAAAAATTCAGGAAAAATTCTAACAATTAAAATGGTCTAGAAAGGAAAGAACTTTTTTCAGTAACAAAAAGAAAGAGAATACCTTCAAAGGTAGTGAATTCTCCATCATTAAAAGTATTCAAGTAGATGACCAGTTGCCAGGGACCACTTGTCAATCATTTTGTAAAGGGAATTCCACCTAAGGTATAGATTGAAGCTAGAAAGTTCCCCTCTTAATTACAAGATTCTATGTACATTACATCAGAAATCAATTATTCAGTCAATAAACATTTACTAAGTCTTTATTATGTGCCAAGCAGTGCTAAGTGATGTGGATACAAAGACTAAAATAAATAGCATTTGCCCTGAAGGAGCTTACATTGGACTTTAGTGTCTTTCTATACATTATTCTGGAGTCTAGAGAGAACATCTTCAAGAATTTTTTTTAAAAACTACCCTTCTATCCTAGTTATTTTACCCACCCTTCCCAACTTGTCCATTTTACCCTTTTCTTTTTACTGATCCCCTTGTTCTGTCTTTTTATCCATTTCCTAGTTCTGCAGCTGCTCCCATTTTCCATCAACTCAGCCACCCAGCATAGCCTTATATTACACTTACAGAAAGCAGTGACAGATTTTGAAGTTGTATATTTATTCAGAGAATGTCTTAATCTCCAGTAGTTCTGATTTCTTTTAAGGAAACTTGCAACTTGGCACATATGGCTACCACTGAGCTTGGGATTTGCACCTCGCATGAAGATTACATCTTAAAAGCTGCTATCAGTGTTAAATCATATTTTTGAAATGATAACTTGAGTAGAGGAATTATGGCTGAACTCCAGAAAGTTCACAGGTGCATAATTTTGCAGTCTTTACATCTCCATTCACTAAATTCTTGAAGTCAAGATTTTGCCCAGATGTTGAAGGGTTCAGTATGATGATATAGACTTGTCATACTTTTCTTTAGGGGAAGAACTTTGGCCATTATTTAGCCCTATTTATCCTTTCTGGAGTCGGCTTGGTGTGAACTCCATAACTAAGGAAATGCTTTTCTAATTAAGTTAGTTCTGTTCTTTAGTGAGTGCTCATAACTCACTCTATTGGTGATTATCTTGGATCTTTTTTGCATAGAACTAGAGGTGTCACTTTCCTTTTCCCAAGCTAGTCTTTAAGGGACATTTTAGTTTTGTCTCTGTGTCTGCAGGGCCTTCTACCTAATACTTTATGGCCCATGCTTGGTTAATCAGTAAATTTACTAGTTGGGAAGCATTGTGGCACAGTGGAAACAGTATTTACTGGATTTGGAATTAGAAGACATGGATTCAAGTTCTAGCTTCTCTACTATTTGCATGACTTTGTTCAAGTTTTTTTATGAGGGGGGATGGATTAGATGACTGCTACTATTCCTTCCAGTTCTAAAGCTATGATCCTGTGAAGTGTTATTTTAAGATTTGTAGATAAGACTACAAAATCTAAAGTCTACCTAAATGTTTACCAACTAGTACATAATCATTTATACTATCTTTTCATATACTCTGATTTTATAGTAGCATTGACAGGGGGTCAAGGCCAAGATGAAAATGAACTCTCCTTCTTTAAATTTTCCTAAAATGCTGTGTCAGGATTTGTCCATTCAATGCATTACTCTCTATTTTGTATTATACACTTGTTTACTATAACCTTTTTTCCATTATCCTCAGTCCCCATAGGATAGAATTTCCTTAAAGGAAAGGATTTTGTCATTTAAAAATCTTTGGATCACCAATGTATGTGAGTAAATATTTACTGAATTGGATCTTCCTGAAATAGGTATGGTAGATTACTTCTCAAAGGTAGCTTTCTGTATAGGACCATGTATAGAATCAGAGATTCTAGTTTTTGAGTGGTTGTTGGGCTTCAGAAACCCTCTAGTCCAACCCCTTCATTTCACAGGTGAGGAAATGGATTCTAAAGGAACATCACACAGGTAACAAGCTTCAGTGGCAGAATTTGAACTGAGGTCCAATGACTCCAGAGTTAGTACTCTTTCCACTGTATTAGACCAATTTCTAACAATATAACTAGGCTGAAAGTCCTAACAATATAAATTTATAATGTAATCTGCATGTGATTAAATATAATTTCCCATGTAATATATTGATGGAAGCATTGATTGATAAAGCTTATGGGTGATTTTTTTCAGATATGAGAACATTTCAGTCTTGGAATCACACCTATGTATCATCATGGAATTTTACAACTGACACAGTTCCTAATTTACAATGTTCCTTCTTGTTCTATAGAGTGTGTATGTGTGTGTGTGTGTGTGTGTGTGTGTGTGTGTGTTTATTGTTCATTCCTTCAACTGTGTCAAACTCTTTGATTTTCTTGGCAAAGATTCTGGAGTGGTTTGCCAGTTACTTCTCCAGTGGGTTAAGGCAAACAGAAGTTAAATGTCTTGCCCAGGGCTGTACAACCAGAATGTATTTGAGGCCAGATTTTAACTCAGGTCTTCTTAACTCCAGGCCTAGCTCTCTATCCAGTGAACCATCTTGCTGCCTCCTTCACATGTATTTGTATAATATATTAAAAATGTGTGTATATGCATACATACACATACACACACAAATATGTATTTATATCTATGTCAAATAGTATGTGGACAATGTGTCATCTACCAGTTCTCATAATTGCAGATATTATGTGCCCTTATGTTCACCTTTAGGAAATTATTGTATTGGCTAATTGGTTTTCCAGTGAAGTGCTTTGTTCTGTTGCTGACAGGAAAATTCTTTGTTTTGTTTTTGACATTTAAAAATGTTTTCCATATTCTAAGGAGAGATCCATAGGTTTCACCAGGCTGTCAGAGATGGTCATGACTCCCAAAAAGTTAAGAATCTCTGACCCAGGGACTTCCTGGGAGTTCCTTATATCATTGAAATCATAAATCTAGTGTCTCACACCTACTCAGACTTCAGTGGTGCTGAATCACCTCCATGATCAAATATAAAATATAAAAGGTGTTAAAAGCCTTTCAGAACCTTTCCCATGCCACCTCTCCAATGTCCTTACATCTTATACTCTACCAATGGAGTACTCTACAGTCCAGCGACACCAGTGTCCTTGTAGTTTCTCACTAAGACTTTCTACCTCCTATCTGTTTTCACTGGCTGAACCCCATACCTGGGATATACCTCCTCCTCGGTTCTGCCTCCCATATCCTTTCCAGTTTCACATAAAGCCCTACCTTCTGCAAGAAGCCTGTCCCATTCCTCCTTGAGGCCAATATCTTCCCTTGGAGATCATTTCCAATTTAGTCTGTCTAGAGTGTGTTTGTACATAGTTGTTTGCATATTATCTTTCCCATTGGAGCTCAGTCTTTTTCCTTTGTTTGGATCCCCAATACTTAATACCGTGTCTGGCACATAATAGACTGATTTCCTGATTGATCTAAAGACAGAATAAGGGATACAGTCACCCAAATGGTAGGAGGTACAATTTATGTTAGTCATTTAAAAATGTAGTGGCTTTTTCCTCTTCTGGGAATATTTAAGAATGGGATGAAAACCCATCTTTCTAAGATGATTTAGGTAAGTTTCTTCCTGGGTACATAAAGGTGAACTGGAGGACCTTTTAGCTCTCTTATGCAGTGTTCTAAAAGGAAAAATAGAAACTTTAGAAAAACTTACAAATAGAGAAGTTAGGATTCCAAATGACTGGCATTTACTTCTGTTTAAGATTTTATCAAGCTGGGTGCAGAAATGACAGACTATATCCCCTAAAAAGCTGTTTAAAGAAAGGAAACATTAAATGTTACTTTTACAGGTGAACCTTGATTTAAGCAAACTTACATAAAAAATATGAATTCATCCAAAAGAGAAATTAAAGAGCGACATTTTGTTCTATTCATTTATATGAAAAGTTATTTGACAAACCTCAAAAACATGCTCAGTAGATAGAGCAACTCAATGCTCAGGTAAAACTTGTACCTTTGCTCTAAGAGCTTGCTGAATCCTTTTCAGGAATGTTCATCTGTCTTTAATGTCCACCTTCAACCAGCTTTCACCTGTGGCTCTAAGAAACAGTGGCCAAACCTTACCAAGCTATTTAGGCAGACTGGTTAAACTAGGTCAAGGGTAACCAACAGGCTTCAAATCCTTGAGTGAATTAGGGGGATGTCTCTGTCCAGCATGAGAAGACTTCCCTCTGCAGAAAGGGCAGATAAGAACAGTTTGTTCCAATGGCCAGGAAGGTGGCTGAAGCTACCACTATGGAATTCTTAGAACTTGGGCAGGCATTGAAGATGCCAAAGTCTTCCACTGCATCCCAGCCTATTACCAGTCATCCTAATTTTTGTCTTGCCACTGGACTTTGATGATTCAGGAAGAGAGAGTGAAGCTGAGGTCTAAGCAACTCTGCCTCACTTAAATCCAATTCATAGGTAAGTCACGATGTCATTGGTCCACAGTGTCATAGTTCTGTGACCTTTTGGAAATCACCCAATCTATCTCAGCCTTTAGCTTCTTTGTTTATCAAAGAGAAATAATTATATCACCTAATCCCAGAGTTGCTCTGAGGGTCAGATGAATTAATATCTGTTAAGGGCTGGACTTTGACAAAGGGCAGGCTGGGGCAAATCTTTGAGCTAGGTTTTTACTAATGGGGCATGTGATAAATAAAGGACACATCAATGGTGTTCCTCCATTTGCAAAGACAAATAGCATCTTTTTATACCTCGGTGTGTCTTCCTTCTGATTGACCTGACGGAACATCATTTGGAGCTCCTCTAGCAATCCCAATTGGTAGATACTTTAAGGAAGAGGTGGGCCAAGGGTCCCCAGCCTCTTTCCATTAGTTTATCACTATACTTAGTGAAAATTACTTTCAAACGTGGCTGGCTGGCCCCAATCTAGCATTTAAAGAATGGGATTTTAGCTGGTTTATGGTTGCCTGTAGCAACATACATGCTTGCCTGTAACAAACATGGCCAGAAAAATATAAGCCATCTCAAGCTTATTTTAGAACAAGTCACACCCCAAATCTTTATAAGGGGAATAGAAAGGACAAAGGGACATGTCCCTGGGGAAGGGGTCTCCCCTGCCCCACCTTTTATAAACAAAAGTAAGGGTCCCTCTTAGTTAGAATGGGAAAAGTGTCTTTTGATCAAGGCTAAGAGATGGGGGATTTGAACAGAAAATGCAGTATTATAGATTGATATTAAAAATCAAATGATACAGTATAATATTAATTTTCCTCATATGTGAAACCTTTTGAAACCTTAATGTGCTACTTTTATCACAATTATAAAGTGAAGAAAGTCTGATTTATGTCATAATAGACTTTGTACATCCAAGGAATATGACATATTGGTAAAACGGAGAGACTCCCAGACCTGTGAGTTCATTGATCTAGGGAACTCTCTAGTGAGGAAACCCCCCCTGCCACTTAGGTCAGCACTTAACTATTTTTGAAAGTGCTTAGAGCAGTGCCATGTGGCCCACAACATTCTCAAATGAGTCCCAAACCAAATGAAAATGTAATTGGAAAATATTTAACAAAACAAATAAAAACAAAAAAATAGATAATATTACAATTTAAAACTAATTAATTACAATTTAAAACATCAGGGATCCTTATGTAAAGGTTAGTAGTCTGGTTTCTATATAACTTTGATACCAATGGCCTAGAGCACCAAGAAGTAAAAGGACTTTCTAGTGGACCCATGGCCAACACACATCAGAGGTGGGACTTGAAACTAGATCTTGTTGGCTCTGAGTGATCTGCCTTTTTGTAAAGCATCATATAAAGGTAAGATATTATTATTTTTAGTGGATATGCACGGTGTTTCGATACCATCCTTTATGTTCATTAATGTTGTTATTCTTCAACTTTTATTTTCTTTGAAATCAAAATAACCATTCCTATGATGCTGTTATTGTCAAAATGTTGTCAAGAAAATAAGGACAATTCGCTTAAAGACATTTTATTTTCCTTGAGTTATTCTAATCATATTCAGAATATTTGGAAGTCCCATTTTGACACCCAGCCTTCATGATGGGTGGCTGAGTGAATAGAATACTCTCCCACTCTAACTACAAAATATTCTTCTTCTTCATATCTTATCCAGCCTTTCACCTAGACTGCCTTGACCACTTCTCACTCAGGGCACAGTTATCAAGTCGAATTGCTTAAGGAAAGAGTGTATCAGTTGAATGAATAACTCACCTTCCCCATATCTCTCATATCTCTCCCTTTCTTCCATTTCATTCCATATCTCTCCCATTCCATTGAGAGAATTCTCTCAAGAGAATGTAAATTTTTGGAGGTAAGCCTTTTTCTTTCTTTCTTTCTTTCTTTTTTTTTTTTTTTTGTATTTGTATTTCCAGCCTTTAGCACAGTGCTTGGCACATAGTTCATGTATAATAAATTTTTTTCATTCATTCATGCATTCATATTTATCCAGTACCTATTAGGAATCCATTATGAGTTCCCTTTAAAAACAAAAGCTATTTAGATATATAAAATAATCAGAGATGAAATACATATAGCACCTTAAGTCTTCATTACATTTGACGTTCAGAACAACCCTGTAAAGTAAGTATTATATTATTATTGCTCATTCTGTTACACCAGGACTGTCTTCATAGTTTTGCTCAAAAATCACACTGATTATATTAAAGGTTGGTCCCATTTGGTTTTCTAGATGTTTGATTGGGAAAACTGTAGGAAGTATATTAGGAACAATATGGTATTTTACCTCCTGTTCTAAGTATGAGTTAAGAGAAACTTTTACCTAATGTTCAAGGCTGAGATAACCATTTCTATACTATATAAATGTCCATCAGATTGCTTTAGGTTTACCTTTTCATTTCCTTAGTGAAAACAGAGTCTAATTGTTCAGGCTTTCAGTACAGAATTTGCATATGTTACAGATATCCCCTTGGTATTTATAAGGCAACCATGCAAACTTCTCTCTCTATAGTATTCTCCTTAGGAAGCTTTTATGTTCTTTGTGTTGAAATTCTCTATGCTATTTGATATTCTTTGCTGCCTATTTTTTTCTTCTTTCAAAGTGATTTTTTTCTCCTCTTACCCACCTACTCCTCCTACAGAACAGATCTCTTTAACAGCCCTATCCTTAAATTTGGGGTTATCTTTTGGTTTTTAAATTTTCCCTTTTTTATATTTGCTATCTGGGGCAATGAATGAAAATCAATCTTTTTTCTAGATTTTAATTGCTTTTTATTTTACTGGGATAATGTATGTGGACAGAAATCAAGTCATGTTCATTTGCATTGTATTTTCACTAATCTCCATTAAAAGTATCACCTAGGTCCTCATTTTTGGCCCCATTTTTATATCTTAGTTTCTCTGCTTATTTAATGTTCTCTAATGAACATGCTGAGAACTGCATATTTGGAGTAGTACTTGGGTTTGAACTTGACTCTTTTTGACCTTGGGCAAATCTAGTGGAACTTTGTAGGCTTCAGCGCTCTCATTGGAAAAATGAGGGGATTATATTATTGTATATATATGATCTAGAGGAGCTCTTCCAGTTCAGAGTCCAATGGAATATGGACTTATCATATCCTTAAAAGAGACCTTCAATAGGACCTCACACTGCTAGTCAACAAGTCAAGTCAAAAACCATTTATTAAGATGTTTTTGTGTATCAGATCTCTACCTGAGATATACAAAGAAAGGCTAAAGAAGTCCTTGATGTAAAGGAGTTTGAAATCTAATGTGGAAGAAAACATACAAAGAACTACAAACTCTAACCCTTAAATAGAGAGATTAATCAGAGAGAATCTCAAGAGGAAGAGACTATTAAACAGTGTTGGGAAAGGCTATTTTGCTGAAGGTAAGATTTTAGCCAAAACTAGAAGGAAGCTAGGGAAGCCAGGGGGTGAATGTGGGGAGGGAGAGAATTCCAGGCATGAGGGACAACCAGTGAAAATACAAAGAGGTTGGAGGTGGAGTGTCTAGTGCCAGGAATAGCAAGAAAGCCAGAGTTCCTGAATCAGAAAGAGAGGGGGAGAAGGAGAGGGAGAGGGAGAGGGGGAGAGAGAGAGGGAGGGAGAGAGAGAGGTAGAGAGAGAGGGAGAGAGGGGGAGAGAGAGAGAGAGAGAGAGAGAGAGAGAGAGAGAGAGAGAGAGAGAGAGAGAAGGGTATAAAAAGGCTAGAAATGTGGAAAGCAGCCAGGTATGGATAACTTTAGAAGCCAAAGAGAGCCCTTCATATGACCTTAGATAACAATAAAGAGCTGTTGAAGTTTATGGAATAAAGGACTTGCTATTTAGGAAAATCCATGGAATTGGGAGGGACTTGATGGAGAGAGAACAAGCAGCAAGCTATTAGAATAGTTTATGCTTGAACCAAGGTAGTGTTGGTGTCAGAGAAAAGATTAGGATCTATAAATGAAAGATATTGTGAAAGTAGAAATGACAAGACTTGGAAACTGATTGGCTATGGAGGGTGAGAGATAGTGAGGAGTCCAGAAAGACACCTAATTTGCAAGTCTAAGTGAGGTTGGTATGCTCAATAGTAATAGGAAAATTAGGAAAATGGGACTGTTTGGGGTGGTGGAATAGGGAGTTCAATTTTGGTTATGTTGAATTAAAGATATCTGCAAGACATCCAATTTGAGATGTTCAGTTAGTAATTGGAGACAAGATACTAAAAGTCAGCAGAGAGAGATTAGGACTAGATAAATAGATCTGAGATTCATCTTCATAGAGATAATTGAATCCAAGGAGTTTATGACATCACCGGTTGAAAGATTATGAAGGGAGAATAAAAGAGAACCCAGGACAGAGCATTGGGGGATGCCTAGGATTACCATGTATAGCCTCTAGATGAGTATCCCACAAAGGGACTGAGGAGTAATTAGATAACTGAGAGAAAAGCCAGGGGAGAGATCAGTGTAATCAAGAGCTAGAGAGTATCAAGGAGAAAATTTAACTGTGACATTTTTATAAAATATTTTTCCCCTTTGACTCCCACTCAGAGTAAGGAAGAAACCTTTTGATTTTAAATCTCAAAGAGTTTCTACACCTGAACTATGCAACTGGATCAAATCCTCCATTTTCATTAAAAATCTTTGTAAAAAATAACAAAATTTAGGGATAGGGCCAAGCAGCTACTTAATTAGGTAATGAAATCAGTGCAATAGGCAGCCACCATCTAGGATTGCAGTGGAGCAGCCAGGGAAGGGTCTGTTGGTGTCCTTAGGATAGTCCCTTTCTTGTGATGAAGTAATGAGGGAGGAGTTGGGATCTCTAAGTTGACCTTCCTACTGACTATTGACATCCAGGGGAGGGTCTGAGTGATAACATCACAAGAAATATAAATTGGCTTGTGCCCCAGGAGGTCACTGTCTTTTGCCCCTCATTTCTGACCCAGCCATTGCCCAGCTACTCTTGATTTTTCCTCTTTCTCAGGACCCTCCTTTTGCCCTCCTCAGATTCTTTGGCTTTTTTGGCATGCATACAGTGTATTGAGGGAGTCCACTAGTTAGTTTAGAAATCTCAAGTGGCCAATTAATAAATTAAATTTGATATATACAGCTGCCTGAGAATTTCATTTGGTACTGTGATCAATATTGTCAAAGGCTACATAGAAGTCAAGATGGATGAAGATTGAGAAAAAGGAAATACTGTCCTGGGTAGTGACTCAGGGAGATAACAAAAAGGAAGATGGATTATTAAATATGTTTTAAAGCCAAAATATGTTTTAAAGGTCATCAGGTCCATGAGTTCTTACTCCTGGGCTAAATTTGTTTCCTTTGTAATTTTATATATTTTGTGAATTTAAAAACATTCTGAGAATAGATTCATAGGTTTCACCATACTGTCAAAGGGGTCCATGATGCAATAAAAGTGCAGAACTTCTGGTATATTCTTCATCTTATAGAAGTTATAGGTTTTCTCAGGTTAGACAGTTAAGAAGCAGAAAAGTTAAGAGATGGACCCAGATCATCCATATATAAATTCAGTTCTATTTTCTCTGGGCTATAATGGTGGTTCTTCCAGCTGTAGGGTTTGCTTTTTTGTTTTGAAATGACTTGAGGTCCATAGTAATAGAATTCATTCATAAATATTGCTTCTCCAGTTTCTCCTCATCCCCCACAAATACTGTCATCAAAGAAAAGGAACCTTTTATTTGTTTATTTATTGCCCCTTTATTCACTGTTAGACACACCATCTTTAGACTACTCTTTGTGAGGATTAGGCCTATTAATGTTTGGGATGAGAAAAAGTAGAGAAAATACCAGCAGAAAATTCAATTCAAGAGACGTCCACTCTTCAAAGCCTTGTAGGGAAAAAAGCTTTAGAGAACTTCAGTTATATTAATATTGAAATGGATTTTTTAAACCAAATTGAGCATAGAACTAAGGGCAATGGAATGATTCTGAATGTATGTACTTGGCACAAAAAATTATTGGTTGGAAAAGATAACATTTTGAAAAAAATGATTGTCTAATCTATGTTTAAATAATATTAATCACAACTATTTTAATTTAAACTAGATCAATTCAGTTCAGCAGAAGCAAATTTATTAAGTACTAACCATGGGATACACACCAGGAAAACAAAGACAAAATGAAAAGTCAAGGAAGACTTAATTCTTTTGGAAGGAGGAGAATAAAAGATGTACACAGATAAGTAAATACATTCTGAGGAGGGGATAATGCATTGAGGACTAACGTGCCCCAGAAAGACTTCCTAATATAACAGTAGAATTCAAGAGTTTAGGGATAAATGCAGAGATTTGGGAGTCATTGATATTTAGATGAGCATTATACTCAAGGGGGCTAATGGAATCGCCAACAGAAGGTCTGATGATAAAAGGAAGGACCTTCCAGTGTAGAACCTTTGGGTATACACAGACATATATTAAGGAATGAAAGATGATCCCTCAAAGGATGCCTAAAAAAGATTAGGCAGGTAGGAGAGATTAGTGTCATGAGTCCAAGGAATGAGAAAGTGTGAGCAAAAAGAGATGCTAAATAGCTTTGGTCAAAAGTTGCAGAGGGATCAAGAAAGGATGTGAACTGGGAGATTTTGGATTTTACAGTTGGGATCATTGGTACATTGAAGTTGAATTTGGGGGCCTAAAGTCATATTGAAAAAGTTAAAAAATGTGAGTAGGAGGTGAAGAAGTGGAATAAGTTAGTTGTTGTTGGTTTTTTTTTAAAGGAATTTGGTTGTAAAAAGGAGGAGAAATATAGAATGATAACTTGAGGAGGTTCCAAGATTGTGATGATTTTATTAAGAAGAGGGGTTGGGGCAGCTAGGTAGCTCAGTGTAGAAAGCCAGGCCTAGAAATGTGAAGGCCCAGGTTCAAATTTGGCCTCAGACACTTCCTAGCTTTATGGCCCTGGGTAAGCCTTTGAGGCTCCCATTGCCTGGCCCTTACCACTCTTCTTCTTTGGAACCAATGCTTAATATTGATTCTTAGATGGAAAGTAAGGTTTAAAAAAAGAAGAAGAAGAGGTGAGCTCAAAGGGGAAGAAGTCTGAAAATAATTGTTGGCAACAGAGGAAAATCCAGTAGATAAGGAGATATCAAAGGCAAGAAGAAAAGATATTGATTGAAGGGCCAAACTCCTTGAGGAGACCAAAGGGGATGGGGTTTGGGGTACCTTGGAGGGTATGCTGGGGCCTCCTTGAACTGGAGCACCTCAGAAACTGCAAGTGCTACAAATAAGGGGTTGATTTATTGAACTGTTGTTGGTCTAGACTTAAAGTGATAGAAAAAATTTTACTAATATGTATTAAACTGCATCTTGGAAGATATTTTTATAGAGGCAGTTGTAAAATATTTACCAACGTATCCTTTCATGTTTGCCTTGGCAAGACAAAGCTGTTCTTTCCTCTTAGATTGGAAAAAAGGAGGAGAAAATATGAGATTATATAAGCAAGGATTCTTAATCCTCTATTCTTAATAAAAATATTCTGATAACTGTATTTCAGTATAATTCATTTCCTTTGTAAACCTGCATTTTATTTTATGCACTTAAAAACATTCTTCTGAGTAGACTTCTGTTGGTTCCCTTAGACTGTCAATGATGCAGAAAAGGTTAACTCCCAATAAAAAGGAACAGACTGGGAAAAGAGAGAGTTCAAAACAGATGGCCTAGTAAGACAGTAGAAAAAGTATTCTGCTGAAAGAGAGAAATGAGGAGGTACTGAGGAGAGAAGAGGTTTGAAACATCCACTGTGGGAGTACAGTAGAATCAATCAGGGAGTAATAAAAGGATTGCCATGCAGCTTTAAGGGCTTAGATGAGATTAGATAGCCTAAATTTGTTGTATATACAGGCAGCATGGTTGTGGTTTATTGTATCCTCCTCCAGTAGCAATCAGTAGCATGTGTAAGAATGAAGAGCTGATATTTTTTGCACATTATAATTATATGCTAAAATTCTTTATGCAATTATGATTTTAGGGTATCAATTTGCTATTTAAAGAGATTATATAATGATTATCTCTTCCCTTTTACATTATTTTTGCTGTCCAGTCATTTCTTCATTCATTTCCAACTCTTCCTGATCCCATTTGGGGTTTTCTTGGCAAAGATTCTGGAGTGGTTTTGCCATTCCCTTCTTCGGGCTCATTTTACAGATAAGGAAACCGAGGCAAACAGGATTAAATGAGTTATTCAGGGTCACACAGATCATCTGTAAAATGAGCTTGAGAAGGAAATGGTAAACCGCTTCAGCATCTCATCTGGCAAAAAAAAAAAGCTCTGATTGATAAGCTTAAATCAGATTGATCATATCTCTCTCTGTGTGGTATGTGCAGGTGATAGATATTTTTCATTTACATTTTCCTTCAATGTGGATGCTTTGATAGCTGTCTTTCACATATTGCTTTGGATTTCATGAAGGCACCAAGTCAAAAGCCAGTAAACATTTATAAAGCATATAATATGTTTTAGGCACTGTGTAACCACAGTAGGGATACCAGTATGAAAGAAAGGAAAGAAAAGCTTGGTCCAGAAGGAGCTTACACTCTAATGGGGGAAGACAATGCAAAAAAAGAAGCAGAAAAGTGGCAGGTGGGAAGGAGTTAGCGAATGGTATCAAATGCAGCAAACATGGTGGATGTCAATCAGAGAAGCCCCAGAGAAGTGCTGCCAGGGGAGAAAAATGAGATTTCTGGGCTGAGCTTTGTCTTTAAGTGGAGGTCTAAAATCTGTGGATGAGACCCTACAGGGTGATGAGATTATCTCAATAGTAAAAGGTGTTACTGCTGTAAAGATTCAAATTAATATACAATAGCTAAATATTATATTTTATAAAGTTTATTAATAATAACTAAAGTAAAAAAAAGCTAGCTAACTAAGCTGCAGTCACGAGAAAAAGAGAGAGAGAGGCAGAGTCACAGAACTTATAACTTATAAACTTATAAACAATACCATGAAGATGCAAATATGGGGGGTGCAGAGAAAGGGATGTTGGGAGATGAAAGAAATTCTGAGAAATGTAGTTCAAAGGGTACAAATTTTCCACTTATGTATTACATAACACAAAATAACTTTGGAGGTATTCTACCCTTGATGCAGTCAATATTATGCCATATGAGAACTAGAATGATTTGAACTTCCTGCTATAAATGGGAACTCTCTCTCCCAGTATAACCTTATATAGGATATCTTGATTCTGAAAAAATTTCCCACATGTATGTCCCTGTTTAGTATCTTGATTAATACCAGTCCTCAGCAGATCATGAACAAAGTTGTCTTTGTTGTTGTTGGCCATTAGATTTGGTATAATTGATGTTAGGAGGAGAAACAAGACAAATGCTTTGTCTAATAGGAAAACTTTTTTTTTTTTTAAAGTAGCTAGATGTGGAAGTGAGAAGTTTGGAGTTCAAATCTGGCTTCTATTATTAACTTGCTTTGTGACCCTGGGGCAAATCACTTAACCCCAATTGCCTAGCCCTCATTGCTCTTCTGCCTTGGAAGTGATACAGAAGGTAAAGGTTAAAAAAAAAAATGAAACAGTAGTTAGATGGAATAGTGGATAGAGTACTAGGTCTAGAGTCAGGAAAATCTGAGTTCAAATCTGCTTTTTGTGTGGTCCTGGGGCAGTCTACCTCTTTTTGCCTCCATTTCCTCATCTCTGAAATGGGCATAATAATGGCAACTACTTCCCAGGTTGTTGTGAGGAGAAAATGAGGATAATTGTAAAAAGTCATAAAGCATCATACAAATGCTACCTATTTATTATTATTAATCTCAATGATATATGTTTAGTGTATACACACACACATAGGAAAAGATGATGATCAACACAAACAAGTTCAGAATATGAACTACTTTCCACTGTTTATATTACCTCTAATTCCTGACTAAATTTAATTTGTTAAATAAGGAAATGGTCAATTAGACATGGGGGTGGGGTGGGGTTCAAAAGGGAAGTGGCAAATACTGGTAGCATAAACTAAGGTGTCTTCAAAATTCCATTTCTTTGCTATTGGTTATACATGTTAATACGAGCCCTCAGCAACTCTGGGATATGACAGGTAATTTCACATTGAGGACCCTGGATTTGAAATGTTATTACTGCATTATCTTGCCTGGGGAATCCTTAATAAAGTTGAGCTTCTCGCTCAGAGTCCTCCACCATCCTTTTGTCCCTAGCTATCTAGTTGATCGATGTGCCTGAAGTCTGGGGAGTCCCATCTGAAGAAGGGGAAATTAAATTGAGAGCAGATATATGTATACGTGCCTCCACAAGATAGGGTTTCCTGAAGGAAAAGGCTCATCCAACAAGCTCCTTTCTGATATTGTAGCTGTAAACTATGGGAGATGTGGAAGAGAGTTAACTTTTTCCCCCGTTGTTTTTTTGTAGAGTTACCCATACCAAGGCTGTATTGGGGGGTTCAGAGAGATCTAGCACCTCTGGTGTGAAGGTTCACCGAGCCCTTTTCAGGCTTGCTCATCACTCTTGGTATCTACCGTTCACCCAACTCTCACCTATGGCTCCAGGAAGCTGTAGCATGTGCTAAAAATGGACTAAAAATCAAGTTGGGGAGTAATGAGCATGCCTCAAACCAGTTGGTGAGTTAGGAGAATGTTTACCCCAAGACAGTGAAGACTTCTGGCATAATGGGTGAATGAGAACAGTTTGTTCCAATGGCCATGAAGTTGGGTGAAGATCCCAGAGTCATCCTGGGCCATCACATCATACTGACTTTTGTCAACTGGATTTTGAAGACTCTGAAAGAGAGATCAAGTGTGAGGACTTTATACAACTTTGTCTCATTTAAATCCAGTTAAATCCAGTCAAGATAGGAAGAACCTTTAGCTGAAGAGAAAACCCTTTCATTTAGGAAGCTTGGAAAGGGAATTCTTCCCCCAAGCCATTTTTCTTCTCTCTCTTTCCCTTTCTCTCCATTTTCCTCTGTTCTTACTTCAGAATCAATGAACACAACAACCATCTCTGACAGAAGAGGCAACATTCCTCTGCCTTTGGGTATTCTCTCCTCTGCCTAGCTTTCTTTTCTCCTTTGTTCAGCTTCCATTTCTCCCCAGAATTCAAACTGGGTTTGTGCCTGGTTGCAATGGGATCAGACTCTCTGTCCTTCCTGCATTTCCACTAACAAATCTGACTCAGGGGAGGCAGAAACAAATTTAATGGAAGTGGGAAATATTCACTCCATTCCAAGTTCATTTGGGACAGGTCCTAGAAAGTTAGTTTGAGGAAGATTTGGGAAACTAACCTTACAGGAGAAAGGTTTTGAACCTTAGGTCCAAGAACTTTAAAACATTTTTGGATAACTGTATTATAATATAATTGGTTTCCTTTGCAACTTCATGTATTTTGTATTATGTATTTAAAAACATTATTTTGAGAAAGGGGCCATAGGTTTCCCTAGACTGTCAAATGGGTCTAGGACCCCAAAAAAGGTTAAGAAGGCCTGTCTTAAAAGGACCCAAGGACATGTGGATTCATTTATATAGTTTCTTTTTTAACTTTGTATAGGTCATAAGATCATAAAAGGAATAAAGAACTAGAGCTAGCAATGGCCTTCAGAGTCATCTCATCCCAGCTGCCTCATTTGACAGTTGAAGAAATTGGGATCGAGCATTTACATAGACACTAAGTCCAGTCACAATTTGAACCCAGATCCTCTGAGGGCAAATTCATTAATGTTTTTTGCTAGTTTAGGTGACTGACTTTCCCAGGGAGTGACCACTTCTTATGGTAGATAGGACTGATACCTATAAGAGGCAACTGTCATTTTTTTTTTAGCATTTAATTTTTTGCATTTTTCCTTTAAGAAAAAATGACGTGATCAAATTATTACCTCATTGTTAACACCATAACCCTATCATCTCATTGACACCGACTCCAGATTTCCATTGGAAGGAAAGATATAACAAGCCAGAGTTCAAGAGTATTCTCAAGTACCAGCCTGTGACTCAAAAGGCAGCTAGTTCATTTATTTAGCTGGAGCTCTGACATTTTGTTTGTAGTGGAAACCAAGTTGCCTAAGGTACAAAAGCTAATCTCTGTGAAGAAGCTACTTTTCCTGCATTAAATCATTGGTTCTAACTTGTGGGCCATGGCTAGGGGGGATGCTGGAGAGTAAGCCTTGAATGAATTCACATGCACACCAAGGTTTATTATTTCGAGCTTTATTTAGCTCCTACGAAATGTGTTTAAAATGTGCTGTTCATGTATTATGTGTTACATAATGGCAATATGCTTATCTTTAGATACAAGAAAATATGCAAAAAATTACTTTTTTGAAAATATAAATCCTGGTGCAATTGACAATTACAAATTCATGGAAAATAATTATGCTTTGCCAGTGGCTTCTTGCATTAGCTATGTTCTTTAACTAATAGATATTAGTGGTAGAATGAACAGAAATATAGTACAAAATGTAGATGAAGATATTTAGAGCTGGAATGGATCTTGGAGGTAATTAAGCCCAACACTTTTATTTTATAGATGAAGTTCAAACAAGATAAGGCAGAGTACATGGTACATAGTAGGTGCTTAATACATTCTTTTTCCTTCCCCTTCCCTACAGATGAGGAGACTGTGGCAGAGAAGTTAAGTCTTTTGCCCAAGGACATGCAGCTGTCAATGTCTGAGGCAGGAGTAAAACCAGTTTTTTCTGTTTCTTACATCCACTATAGCAGTGGTTCTTCAGGTTTTCTCATCTTGAAATACTTTTATACCAGTGGTTCCCAAACTTTTTTGGCCTACCGCCCCCTTTCCAAAAAAAATATCATTTAACGCTCCCTGGAAATTATGAAACTATTTATTGAACTCAGAATAGAATAGAATACAAAAAAAAATGTGGCCATCACTGCCCCCCTGGATCACTGCAGCAACCCACCAGAGGGCGGTGGCACCCACTTTGGAAATCACTGCTTTATACTATCAATAATTATAAAGAACCTTCCAAATAGCTTTTGTTTATTTGTGTTATATTTATTGATGCATACCATATGGGGCAGCTAGGTGGCTCAGAGGATAGAGCACTGGGCCTGGAGTTAGGAAGACTCATCTTTCTGAGTTCAATTCTGGCCTCACACTTACTAGCTCTGTGGCTCTGGGCAAATCACTTAACTGTGTTTGCCTCAGTTTCCTCATCTAAAAAATGAAGCGGAGAAGGAAGTATCTTTGGCAAGAAAATCCCAAATTAAGTTTGGAAGAATCAGACAAAACTGAAAATTACTGAGCAACAATAATTTTGGGGTAGAAAAGAAAGCAAAACATAAGAAATGATTAGAATACAAGAAGAGTTGGGAAGGCCTGGAAAACAACTGAACCATGTTAGAAGTTAAAATGTTTTAGTAATATTATAAAAATAATTTTGGCCTTATGGTATCCTGAAAGGGTCTGTCCTAAACCACTCTTTGGGAACTGCTACATTTTGCCATAGTTTTTCTGTTTAATTTTGCTTAAAATTTTTTTTTGCTTTTATTTTGCTTTTAAAAATGTCCTTCTATTAAAAAAGTCTGAAAGCAATCATTTTAGATGCACTACTTAATGTTTGTTGTGTTTAAAGCAAATGTATGGATTTGATATCATCATATTTTCCCATTAATGATCATCATCATTATTTTAGAGGTGGAATCCTCTTGGAAAAAAATTGGTTCCTACACAAAAATAAAAGCATAAAAAAGGGGGTCAGAAGTTCACTTTGTGTACCTGGTTTTCCCTTAGTTCTCTCTGGATAAAGTTATTCAAATGGCAGATAAAGCCACATCATCCATTGAACCAGTCACTAAACCTTTGTTAAGTGACTTTGTTTCTTTACTATAAGAAGGAAGGGGATTGGACTTGATGGCCTTGGAAATCCCTGACACTTCTGAGTCTGTGATCCTGTCACTTTCTTCATCTCAGTAGCTAAGGTCTTCCAAATACTCTACATTTTCCATATTTAATCATCCCTGATGTTTACAAAGTGCTTTTAAAAGTTTGCTAAGTGCTTTCTATCCATTCTCTCCTTTGGGCTTCACAACAACCTTATCCCTAAAATAAGTGTTGGGTTTAATGACCTCCAAGGTCCCTTCCAGCTCTACATATATTCATCTACATTTTGTACTATATTGCTGTTCATTTTACTATTAATATTTATTAGTTAAAAACATACTTGGTGCAAAGGTAATATTGTCCCCATTCTACAGATAAGAAAATGGAGGGTCAGAGAGCTTGTGACTTGCCTGTGATCATAACATCTAATAAGGGTCACAGAAGAGATAGGAGTCCAAGTCTTCCTGATCTAAGTCTAGAACTCCACCATGGTCCTCTTCTTCCTCCCACCCCCATCCCTTTCTTATTCTTAACAGCTCTTTTATCTTTAACAGTGGGCTCCCTCCCAAGGCAATTGTAAAACTAAAGGAAGAGGTTCTGAAACAGAAAGCAATCCTTAGTGAAAGTGTATGTTGGATTTTCTCCTTCAATAATTGTCTAGAGGCAGCCAGATGCCTCAGAACCCTGGACCCAGAGTCCAGAAACCTGAATTCATGCACTAGCTGTGTGACCCTAGACACTTTGTTTTGCCTCAGTTTCCTCACTGTAAAATACTTCTAATCATACCTGCCTCAGACCTTTGGGGGATTGAATGGGATGATATTTGTAAAAAGGGCTAAGGACAATTCCTGGCACATAGTCGAGGTGTGATAAAGGCTTATTTCTTTTCCCTCCTTTTGGTTTGTAAGTTTCCAAATGGGTAGCATCCAAATTGGGTTCAAGTCCAGTGACCTGAAGGTTTTAGAGAAATCCCTGTTGAGGGTGTTAGTTGAGGTGACAAGCAAGAAAGGAAGGCAAGCTTCCAATTTTCCAGAGAAGCCTGAGAACAGCCTCTATTGTGGAGGCGTTGGTACACAGACATGCAGACACAGGAGCTGTGGAAGGAGGAGGACAGCTTAGTCAAGGATAGCTCCATGGTTACGGGCTGTAAAAATAATGGGAGAAGAGGAAGCGAACTTGGGTGTGAAAACTCTCTTCTAAGATAGGCTGCCACCTACTTGACTGATAGACAAGGGAACATCCTTTGGTCTGAACTGGCTTAACTGCCATCAGCCCAATGGAGATGAGAAAAATCTTCTCTGGCAAGCTCTCTGCTAAGGGTTCCCAAGGAGAGCGCCTCAGCTTCCCACATGGAATAAGCGGCAGCATTACACAATCAGCAATCAGGGAGAGCAGCCTCTCTTCCCCTCACCCACCCCAGCTTTGCTTGTCATCTACGAGGCACGCACGCACGCAGGGGCACTGTTTTTGCCTGAATTTGAATGTTGCCTGCATCCAGCTGTGGCCATTGATTCAGCCTTTCAGATGGCTGCAGCTAAGTACAATGCTCAAGATGACTTAATGGGTCTGCAAAATGTTTACTGGAGGAGAAGCAGTTCTGTAGTTTTCATTACCAAGAGAGGTCACTGCTGGAGTGGTGTTCTTCCTCCACATCCACTGTTTTCTGAGTTCTGGGGTAGAAGGAGGGGAGGGGAGGGGAGGGCGACAAGTTAAAGGTACCCTGACATCAAAACCCACACCAGCTGTTTTTCTGAGAAAGAAATAACAGGCATTCTCCTCTCCCCTTGAGGATGTAAAGATAGCTTTCATCAGTTTTCCACCACTCAATATAAACCTCATCACAGACATGTTCCCAACACCAGTGATTCTGTGGAACGAATGAATGAAAAAAGCACATCTTAGTCAGGAAGTCAACAAACATTTATTCTGTGTGTGGGTCCTGGTTTAAATGTGGGGGATAGAAGCAAAGAAAGGCAAAAGTGTAGTCTCTACCCTCGGGAAGGCCGGCTAGATAGCACAGAAGATAGAGCACTGGCTCCACTGATCTCAGGTACTGTTAGCTGTGTGACTCTGGGCAAGTCACTTAGCCTCTGTTTTTATCAGTCCCTCAAGTGTAAAATGGGGAGAATAGCAACACTTGCCCCCCAGGGTTCTTGTGAGGATCAAATGAAATAATATTTGTGAAAAGCCTTTAGTGGAGTGCTTGGCACAGAATAGGTGCTAGATAAATGCTTTTTCCCCCTTCTGTCCATCTCTATTCAGTTGGTGTCTTGGTATAGTTGCCCCTAAGAGTAAAGTAACCAAAGAGGAAGCGTATTGTCCTTGCTCATTTTGAGAGACATATCTTATTACATTATCTTCCTTTCTAAACCCAACTCTCTCCTGAACTTTGCTGTTACTGTTGAGGCTACTACCATTTCCCCAGTCCTCCAGCTTCATAAGTCAGTCAATAAACATTTATTAAACCCTTGTGCTTAAGACACTGTGCTAAACAAAGGTCAAAGACAGTCTCTGTTCTCAAGGAGCTCATAGTCTAATGAGCGAGATCAACCATGCAAATAAATAGATTCAAAAGAGTTATGTAGTAGATAAATAGAAATAATCAACAGAGGGTAGGAAGAGTGGGAAAAGCATCCTGTAGAAAGGCTTCCTGAGATTTTATCTGGAACTTAAAGGAAGTCGTTGAAGTTAGGAAATGAACATGAGGAGGAAGAACATTTCAATCACGGGGGACAGCCAGTGAAAATGTCCAGAATTGGGAGAGTGCCTTTTTTGAGGAGCTGTAAGGAGGACATTGTTACTGGGTCACAAAGTACATGGGGTGATGGTAGTACACAGAGCATATGAAAACTGGAGAAGTATTTTTGGGTTGGGTTCAGTTGGGGGAGTCTCTCTGGTTATGGAAGACTCTGAACAACAAACAGTATTTTATATTTGATACTGTAGGTGATAGGGAACAACTCAAGTTTATTGAGTAGAAGAGTAACATGGTCCTGCTTAACTCATCATTCTCTCCTACCACTCACCTCTGCTCAGTTGCCAAATTTTGGTTTTCTCCTCTCCATAAAATCTCTTACGACTGTCCCTTTCTCTATATAGCCACCATGGTGATTCAGACCCTTTTTATCTGTTATCTGAATTATTATACTAGGCACCTCATTAGTCTAACCTGCCTCAGACTTTTCCCATTTCTCATTTATTTTCCATAGAACTGCCAAAGAAATATTTCCTAAAGCTCAGACTGACTCTGTCCCTCCACTACCCAGGAAACTCCAGTGGCTTCCTGTTGCCTTTAGGATCAAATTATATATATTTAAACATTTTAATTTTTGTTCAAATTTTATATTGTTCATAATTTTAATACAGTAATACTTATATAGATAAAATATATCGAGAGACAGAGAGAGAGAGAGAGAGAGAGAGAGAGAGAGAGAGGGAGAGAGAGAGGGAGAAAGAGATAAAGATAGAGAGAGAGAGAGAAACTGGTGTCCCAGGGGATAAAGCACTGTACTTAGAGTCAAGATGACCTGAGTTCAAGTCAACCATCATACCTTTACTAGCCATGTGACCCATGGCAAGTCAGGTAATCTCTGTTTTCTCAGTTTTCTTATATGCATAATGGGGATAATAATAGCATTTACTTCCAGTGTTATTTTGAGGACAAAATGCAATAATATTTGTAAAGCATTTATAAACCTTAAAGCACAATATAAATGCTTGCTATTATTATTATTATATAATTTTTAAATGAGCAAATGTACACACATGAGGAAGTGCATGATCAATAGTTTGTCACAGATATGGATGTGCAATCAAAATGATTTGGAGACTCGTTTTTGTAGGCCAATGTGGAACTGCCTGCTTAGTTCTTCTATAGGTTTTAAGATGACTAAGCCAATTTTCTTGGCCATTTTTAAGTGCTCCTTAACAGGAGCAGTTTCAGCAAATATCTGACAGCTGCTGGCTCCCTGCTTAAGAGTGAAAGAAGCGAAAGCCAAAAAATACATTTCTAAAGTGAAGACTTTATAAAAGCTTTTCCTGAATCTCTTCCAAGTAGCTTGTTGGTCCTTTTTTGTGAGGGGGTGCTAGATCTGGGATTCCACTGGTACAGGTAACTTTGGTATTTTTTTATGATCTCATAGAGTTGTTGGGAGCCTGTGAGACCTTAAATGACTGACCCACAGACAAAATGGATTAGATAGTGCTTGAACTAGGGTCTTCCTGACCCTTTCCTCTCTGCCTTGCTCTCTAATGCTCTCTTGTGTGCATTTTGTAATTTTAAAAAGTTTCTAGTTTTTTATTAGTCATAGAATTTATCCACAAGTGTACTTTTGTTCCCTCCCTGCTTCCCCACCTTACAGAAGGCATCATCTGGGCGACAGGCATGTTTGTACAAATGATATCTTTCATGTTTCCACCTGGAGGTAACATTCATAATTCTTCAAAAATTAAATCTGGAGTGGTGGTGTATGCTGCTCTCTTGGTTCTACTCATTTTGCTATTCATTATCCCTTGTAGTTCTTTCCAAGTTTTATTAAAATCAGCCTGCTCATTATTTCTATGGCACTGTAGTAGTCCATCACAATCATAATGTTTAGTCATTAGACATCCGCTGAATTTCCAATTCTTTGCCACCACAAAGAAAGCTCATATAAATACAAATATTAAAAGAACATATAATTTCTTTTCTTTTTTCTCTGATCTCCTTGGGTCTATATATTTTTTAAAGGCAAGTGACTTGTTCAGGGTCACATAGCTAGTAAGTATCTGAGGTTAAATTTGAAACCAGAGCCTTCTTGAGATCCCTGATTTTCAGAGTTTTTTTTTTTTTTTTTTTTTAATTTTAAACCCTTAACTTCTGTGTATTGACTTATAGGTGGAAGATTGGCAAGG
The DNA here is from genome assembly GCF_016433145.1 of Gracilinanus agilis. Classification (NCBI taxonomy): domain Eukaryota; kingdom Metazoa; phylum Chordata; class Mammalia; order Didelphimorphia; family Didelphidae; genus Gracilinanus; species Gracilinanus agilis. The sequence goes on from NC_058135.1 coordinate 88,540,789, forward strand.
GTAGGCAATGGGGGTCAAGTGACTTGCCCAGGGTCACACAGCTGGGAAGTGTCTGAGGCCGGATTTGAACCTAGGACCTCCTGTCTCTAGGCCTGGCTCTCAATCCATTGAGCTACCCAGCTGCCCCTTTTCAGAGGTTTTTAAAAGAATTTCTGTTCATACGCAGGCCTAATTCTAAGTTAGCAGGTAAGTTCCCATCCAAGTTCAGTGATTCTTTCCTCAAAAATGAACCATACCTCTATTTATTAAAAGACTCAGAAGTCATAGATTTAGAAAACTTCTCTTGGGTCACCTAAGGAAAGAGTTTGTATTACTTATAACTCCACAGATTTCTGCCTGATGAGACCTTTGTATGAGTTTATTGTTTAAAATAGCTGACATGTTGAATAAAGCCAACAGCTTACTTCCTATCCCACCCCCCCCTTCCCCTGCCCCCAAGATAGTGGAAAGGATCTACTTTGAAGAAAAACATGACCACTTCCCGGCTTTTGAAAACTACAAAGACCTTTGATGTAAAAGCACACACAAGGCAGTATATAAAGTGACCTCATAGGAAAACTCGAATAATGGAGAACAGCTTCTTTTCATTTTCATTGAGACTTTTATTTCTACTTGACAAAGCTTGGAACTGAGTCCCAAGGGGCAATGCCGAGAGCACACCAACATTTTCAGCACATCTGTTTCCCTTTGAAAGGGGTACAACAAGAGAGGCTTCCCTAGGGTTGTTTTTATGCCACAAAACTGGGAATAGCACACACACCCACACACATACCCACAGAGCCTTTGACTAAAGCAGTAATCTTAGAATCAACTTTTTATCCTGTTGAGTCTTGGGTGTGATTCTAGGACCCTCAGGTCCCTTTTTTACCCTTCTGACATGGGACTACAGAAGCAGAATGGTTCCTTATAAGACCAAGAACCTTTTATGGTGGCTTTGGGGTTTTTTTTTTTGAGTGTGTTTTATTTTGTTTTGTAGAATTCATCACCAAGTGGCCAGCCCAAGTAAAGCATTTTTCTATACTTAGATTGGCTGGTCCTCAGGAAGGATCATTGTGTTTCCTTGGCCATTTTAAAAGCCATTTCAGCATCATAGAACCTGCCAGGGCTGGCCCTTAGCTGGCATGACTTTGGAGAATCTAGGGTCACTTGCATGCCCATGAGAAGGCATTGGAGGAGGACTTTGTGGAGAATGTTGATGTGTTATATCCTAGATAGGAGTAGGCTGGAACACGTAACAAATGAATGATAAAGAAAAGCCAGAGCTTAAAAATGTTATTAGAAAAAAATTATGATCAGAAAAGGAATATGGGTGGGTCACATGGCAAGAATCAGGGATAACCACTGGATTGATGCACTTATATTCTGCTAGTGGTGAGAAGGCAATCTGCATTTTGCCTATTCTGATTCCCTGTGACAAATTATTTAGAGGACATGGGCAAGAACTGCATAGGATAGGCAGGCATTGTGGATTGCAAATGGTATCTGGGATAGAATTAAAGCTGAAAGGAACCTTAATGCCCAACAAGTCAGTCTTGAAAACTGGTGCCCTTAAAAGTTAAGTGACTTGCCCAAAGTCATACAGAGCCAGAATTTGAACTTTTTGCATCCAAGCTCAGCAACCTTTATCTTTCAAATGAACATTCATATTCAAATACTTAATATTTGAGTCTTGAGTCTTTGTTATTCTAAGCTAGATGAAAATATTTTGCTAAATTGTTTGGAGAGTTGTGCTATGGGTATCTCTGTTTATGTTTACATGGAGTTTCCCCTGGATCCTCCATGGACTATGTACATACACACGAGTTCCCAGGAAGACAGGGGTTCAGATGTGTCCTCTGATACTATCTGTGTCTGTGTGATTTTGTGGGTGAGTCTGAACTTCGCTTTTCTGATGTGTAAAATGGAGCCAATGATGAATAACTCCTACCCACTGAGTTTTTTGTAAGGTTCCAGGGAGATAATAAATGTGAAATGCTTTGGAATCTTTTAAAACACTATATACATATTAGTTTATTTGGTTACTAGTCCCCATCATGAGAGGAAGTCAAGAGGAAGATGAATGTCATTGAGTCTGTCATGGAGTGGATTCCAGCTTCAGGTATGCCTTGGACTAGAGAACTCCAGGGTCCTTCCTCCATCTGAGGTGCCATGATCTGAGCCAGTGAATGGTACTATTAAAGTCTCTGGCAGAGATACAATACTTATTCTGCCAGAAAATGCAGAACATTGTAGAACATTGTCCTTGTTTGCTTTCAGGCATCAACTCATGCTCAAATTACATTTTTGTCTGTTTCAGATCTCATATAATATTGTATTCATAAAACCTCTCTTGCTTATATCTTGCTCTAATTATAAATCGTTTGTTGGAGTTACCAGGGAGAGACCAGGAACAGCCTTCTCCAGGTCCTGATGCATGATTCCACCCTCAGATCTTTTCTACCCAGGATCCCACCCAGGATCTTTTCTAATTCTAAAAGATGGAGGAGGAAGAATTCATTATCATATGAAGGGGAAAGTACTGTACAGTAATCTTGCTATGGCTATAACAGCTTATTGTAGACTTCTATTATAATAGCTATAATTGGGTTTTAAGGTTTATAAAACACATGCATCATCTCATTTAATTCTCACAACAGCCCTATGATAGAGGTGCTATTATTATTATTATCCCCATTTTACAGATGAGGATTAATTGACTTGTCCAAAAATCATGTAACTGGTAAATATCTGAGGTAAGATTTAAACCCAGGACCTTCTGATTCCATATCCAGTACCCTGCTCACCCACCATACTGTTTTTAAGTGGTCTTAATACTACTCCATAAACTACATTGGGTTAATCTGACTAAGCACAGTGTTGGAAATCATAAAGTATGTTCAGGTTTCACTGGTTTCTTTCAAGATTTACTTTAAATTCTGCCACCCACAAGAGCCATTTCCCAGTCTCCTACTACTAGTGGCCTCCCAGAATTTCTTTCAGTTTATCTTGTAATATATCTAACATGCATAGAAATGTTTGCATGTATTCCTCCTTATTAAAATGTAAGCTCCTTGAAGGCAGGAAGCAATATTTTTATGCCTTTCTTTTGCCATCAGTGCTTGGCTTTGTGCCTCTGGTATTTAGCAAATGCTTAATTAATTTCTTTGTAATCTGAAGAATTTTGTTTTCTGTATTTTAAACATTATTCTGGGACAGGACCTATAGACTAGGTCAGTCTGACAAGAGACAGCCTCCTGTATAAGTTAAAAATTTCCAATTAATGAAAGAAAATTTATGTAAAATGAAGGCATTAAAGTGATGTTTGAGTGATATAAAAAGCCATTTTGTCAGATATTTGTTGAAAGACAGAAGGTGACATCAAGAGAAAAAAATCAGAGATAGGCATAGGAAAAGTGGATGAAAGAGGCTGAAAAGAGATTTTTCTGGGATGGACCCAAGGGAATTGGCAAAAGAGTGGTTGGAAATACCAAAGAAATATAAAATATACCTTGGGAGGAGAGCTTTGAGGTCACAAATGAAGAGCGTATTTGAAAATCATTCTGTAGATTACCAGTGGAGGTAATGTTTCTCTATAGTCTGTCCCAGCAATAGTGGCAACAAAATCAGATGCATAAACAAAAGTATTCTGCATCAAGAGAGTGGAGTATGAAACTCAGAATAGTGGAAAGAAGGTAGGTCTGGTATTCAAGAGAAGTAAATGTGAGTCTCAGCTTAAACATTCAGTTTCTATATAACCTTGAAGAAGCTAGTTGACTTCTTATTTAGCCGCAAACTTTGTCACCTGTCAAATGAGGAAGTTGGACTAGATGAAAACTAAGATGTCTCATGGTTCTCTGATGAAGATACTAGTTCTTATAACAGGGTATTATTGAACTTCAGAGCTCCCTGGTCAGAAAGCTGAACAACTGGTAGGTATGGGGTAATGTTACTGTTACTGATTCAGATACAGATTTTAAAAATAAGGTTGTATTGTTAAGTCATTTCATTCATGACCCCAGTTGGGATTTTCCTGGCAAAGATACTATAATAGTTTTGTAAGGGTTAAATTGGGGATTTGACTAAATAAGAGAGTTATGCATTCAATGTTGTGGTTGCCGAATTAAACAAATATTTTCCCTAAGCCAGAAAAAAAAACAAAAACTGTTAGCAGCTTGTTTTTAAAGGAGGAAGAGAAAGAGTTGTAGTGTGAAATGTAGGAGGGAAAGAGGTAAGGAGTCGCCTAGCCTACCCTAAGTACTGATCTGATCTGATGAGCAGCTTGCTCCCAACAAAGTTCCAATCTCCACATGGAAGTCTGAGTTACTCACCAGCAAACTGATGCAGGATCCAAGGAAAAGAATCTCTCCACAGAACACACGCTGAAGGGAACATCCCACTGAAGCACCAATGAGCAGAGAGGGTCTCCTCGCAGAGCCACCAAAGCAGGAATATCTCCAAGGTAGAAGTCCCGGTTATGTCTTTTGCCAGGGTTCCACCAATGCAGCCTCCTCCAAAGCAGGAATCTCCCCAACCAATCTCTCCAGAAGCTAAGAAAGGAATGCTTGGAACCAATCTCTCCAAATGCCAGGAATGGAATGAATGCCAGACCATGTTGGTCTCATTTTATACTCCTTTTTTCTACCTCACTTCCTGTCACTTCCTGTCACTCCTTCTTCACAGAAATTGATGGCAGTCTTACAATTTGCCTAGAACTGCCCAAGGGGAGGAGGAAGTGGCCTTTGGAATTGTCACTTAATCTAGTAATTTGTGAACTCTCATACTTAATGGTAAGTAGGGGTTATTTAAGTTCTTGATTTGATTAACTCAAAATATACAAAGAGAATAAAGAATTCCCTTTCATAGTTTGCCATTTCCTTCTCTAGCTTGTTTTATAGATGAGGAAAGGAGGTGAATAGAGTTAAGTCACTTTCCTAAGGTCAGCTAGCTACCAAGTATCTGAGATTAGATTTGAACTCAGAGAAAGGAATCTTCCTGACTCCCAGCCTACTCTATCCACCTAGTTATCCCCCAAAATAAAATAATAGGAGGTAAATAGGTTAGGGAGGCATGTGACATTGTGAACAGAGCTAACTTCAAAGCAAGAAATAACATCTACAACAATAACAACAATAACACCTATCATTTATATAGTGTTTTAAGGTTTTCAAAGAGTTTTATAAGTAGCTCATTTTATCCTTGCAACAATCTGGAAGGTAGGTGCTATTATTATTAACATTTTTCATATGTGGAAACTGAGGCAGGCAGGGGTAAATGATTTGCCCAGAGTCACAGGGCTAGTAAGAAAACAAGGCCAGATTTAAACTTTTGTCTTTCTAACTCAAGGTGCAGAATTCTGTCCAGTGTGCTAACTGACATATACATACTGGTTGTGTGACTCTAGTCAAGTCACTTAACCTCTCAGGGTCCCTGGATAACACTCTAAGACAGTAACATAAGGAAGGTGTTGATCAAATTGACAAAGGTAGTTTTGAACAAGGAGCTTCCTATCTCTTGAAATAATAGATCTGATGAAATAATAGTAATAATCAGCATAATTCTAACTTGGAATCACTAATTATAATGAGTTGGACTCAGGAGATGATGAAATGGAAGAGCATTACTTTCCAGTAAAAGTAAATTAAGTAGTCATCACTTCCTGGAGCCAAAAGAAAAGCAATTCTAATTGAAGTGCAACCATTTTTCAATTACAGTGACTTTTAGCAGAGAAGACCTGATGCTGCATTTCTGAAATTTGTCTGGCTTCCCTTGTTATACTAGGACATGCAGGTAACTCATACAGCAGAATTTCCAGGAGGAAATTTAAAAGAGGAAACACAGTTTGGAATTCTGGGTAAGAAGAGCAGAAATAAGTAAGGAGCTTATCTCTCTCTCTGAAATACTTCATGGATTAAAACAATTTTATGCCTATGGAATTATCAGTATTCTGCAATTCAGGAAATAATTGCCTACCTGATATTCCATTATGCAAAAAAGGTATATATTCATTAGAGACTTTTAATAGTAATTGATAAGTTTTGTATAAAATATGAGTTCAGTTTTTCACAGATAATACACTGAAATTTCCTGAGTGAGCTTTTTCACAGATAATACACTGAAATTTCCTGAGTGAAAAGTTTCTGGAGGAAAGTACTTTCTGTAAATGTTTAATCAATCACTTAATAAACTTTTATGAAGTGCTTACCATGTGCAAGAACAGAAGACAGTCTCTGCATTCTAGGCTCATGGAATAAGGACTAAAACATGAAAGGGAACTATGTGATTATATGGAGAGTATCAATCTAGGTGCTATTAAAGATCACTGCTAGAAGGCTTAATGAATAGAATGCTAGACCTGGAGGCACAAAGCCTCATCTTCCTGAGTTCAAATCTAGCTTCAGACACTTACTAGCTGTGTGACCCTGGACAAGTCACTTTACTTTGCTTTAAAGTTTCCTTATAAAACTTAGGAATTTATCTACCAAAAGAAACACAGGAATTATATGAAAAAAATTACAAAACACTTTCCAAACAATTAAAACTAGATCTAAACAATTGGAAAAACATTGATTGCTCATGGGTAGGATGAGCTAACATAATAAAAATGACCATTCTACCCAAATTAATTTACCTATTTAGCGCCATACCTATCAAACTACCTAAAAACTTTTTTACCGAATTAGAAAAAACTATAACAAAGTTCATTTTGAAGAACAAAAGATCAAGAATATCAAGGGAAATAATGAAAAAAAAGTGAAGGAAGGTGGCCTAGCAATACCAGATATTAAACTATACTACAAAGCAGTGGTCATTAAAACAGTATGGTACTGGCTAAGAGACAGAAGGGAGGATCAGTGGAATAGACTTGGGGTAAGTGACATCAGCAAGATAGTATATGATTAACCCAAAGAGCCCAACTTTTGGGACAAAAATCCACTATTTGACAAAAACTGCTGGGAAATTTGGAAAACAATATGGGAGAGAATAGGTTTAGATCAACATCTCACACCCTACACCAAGATAAATTCAGAATGGGTGAATGAATGACTTGAATATAAAGAGGGAAACTATAAATAAGTTAAATGAACATAAAATAGTATGCTTGTCAGATCTCTGGGAAAGGAAAGATTTTAAAACCAAGCAAGAGTTCGAAAAAATTACAAAATGTAAAATAAATGATTATGATTATATTAAATTAAAAAGCTTTTGTACAAACAAAAACAATGCAGCCAAAATCTGAAGGGAAACAACAAATTGGGAAAAAATCTTTATAACAAAAAATTCTGAGAGGGGTCTAATTACTCAAATATACAAGGAGTTAAATCAATTGTATGAAAAATCAAGCCGTTCCCCAATTGGTAAAGGGGCAACGGACATGAATAGGCAATTTTCAGATAACAAAATCAAAAGTATCAACAAGTACATGAGAAAGTGTTCTAAATCTCTAATAATTAGAGAAATGCAAATCAAAACAACTCTGAGGTATCACCTCACACCTAGCAGATTGGCTAAAATGAAAGAAGGGGAGAGTAATGAATGTTGGAGGGGATGTGGCAAAACTGGGACATTAATGCATTGCTGGTGGAGTTGTGAACTGATCCAGCCATTCTGGCTGGCAATTTAGAACTATGCTCAAAGGACTATAAAAGATTGCCTGCCCTTTGATCCAGCCATACCATTGTTGGGTTTGTATCATAGTTAAACAGACTTGTACAAAAAGAGATCATAGATAAACAGACTTGTATGAAAATATTTATAGCCGTCCTTTTTGTGGTGGCAAAAAACTGGAAAATGAGGGAATGCCCTTCAATTGGGGAATGGCTGAACAAACGGTGGCATATGCTGGTGATGGAATACTATTGTGCTAAAAGGAATAAAGAACTGGAGGAATTCCATGTGAACTGGAAAGACCTCCAGGAATTGATGCAGAGTGAAAGGAGCAGAACCAGGAGAACATTGTACACAGAGACTGATATACTATGGTAAAATCGAATGTAATGGACTCCTGTACTAGCAGCAATACAATGACCCAGGACAATTCTGAGGGATTTATGGTAAAGAACGCTACCCACATTCAGAGGAAGAACTGCAGGAGTGGAAATATAGATGAAAAGCAACTGCTTGAACGCATGGGTTGGGGTGGACATGATTGGGGATGTAGACTTGAAACTACCACACCAATGCAACTATCAACAATTTGGAAATAGGTCTTGATCAATGACACATGTTAAAACCAATGGAAATGCGCGTCAGCTATGGGGGTGGGGGAGAGGTCAGGGGTAATGGGGAAAGTAAGAACATGAATCATGTAACCATGATAACTTTTCTAAAAAATAAATATTATTAAATGTTAAACAAAAAAAATGAAATAAAGTTTCCTTATCTGTAAAATGAACCAGTGAAGAAAATGTTAAACTGCTCTAGTATCTTTGCCCAAAATAAATGAATAAATAAACCAAAGTGAAGTCGTAAAAAGTTGGAAATGACTCAACAGTAAAGATCATGGCCTCCATTCTCCAGTTTGATTAAAGGTCCACATACTTTGAATGGCTCAGTGGTAGTTTCCAGAGGCTTGATGGGCAGTTAAGGGATCCTAACTCCAGAAACAGGCTAACCTAAGGAAATAGTCTTTGAACCACCTAACTATGAAGTAGCTGCAATCCCGCAAACAACCATTAGATGACAGTAGAGTGGAGAAAGTCCAGCAAGTAACATCAGCAAAGCTCAGGGAAGTAAGCAGTCAAGTGAAAGACATCAGCAACTCTGCTAAAGGAGTAGTCATTAGCAGCTTTGAGGGGATGTGGCTAGAAACCTTATTTATCCAGGATTTGTAAACTAAAATCTCCTTCTAACAAACTAAAAAATCCCAGCTAAAATCTCACCTTCTACAGGAAGCTTTCCCCAGTCTCAGTAAATCCCAGTGTCTTCCCTGTTAATTATTTCCTATTTATTCTGTATATGGCATGCTTTGTATATTTTAGTTTACATTTTGTCTCTCTTATTAGATTGTAAGCTCCTTGCTGTCAGGGACTGTCTTTGGTTTCTTTTTGTGTTTTGAATGCTTGGCACAGTTCTTGGCACATAGTCGACACTTAATAAATGTTTTTTCATGGATTGGTCCTTTCTTCCCACTGGTGATGTGAGAATATGTGGGCTTAATTTTAACCCTTTCTTTAGTTCAAGTTGAGTCACTAGCAAGTCACTGAAGAGTTTACAAAAGGAGCAAGGATAGGCAACAAGGATACAATCAATTATAGTAGTAAACATTTATTGAACTCCTATTATATGCCAGGCTTTCAGCTTCTCTGGGAAAACTCTCAACTCCCTCTATCAGAGACATGTCTGGTCAGCAGGGAAGGATATGTTGATTCAAGTGTTTTTCAAAATTCAAATGTTCTTCAGAAATAATCCAATTTAAAGAAGGTCTAAGCCTATGTAATTGGGACTTTTTCATGTCCTTAGGTGAAATAAAAGGAAGCAAGGATCAAATATAGTCCCAGAGACAGGTTTGTTGTCTTTTAGGGAAAACTAGTCCCTACAAGCTAGGTGGCATAGTACATAGAATTCTGTGGCTAGAGTAAAGAAAACCTGAGTTCAAATCTGACCTTAGACACTTAATAGTTATGTAAGCAAATCACTTAACCCTGTTTGCCTCTATTTCTCATCCATAAAATGAACTGGAAAAGAAATGAAAAACCTCTCCAATATCTTTGCCAAGAAAACCTCAAATGGGATCATGAAGAGTCAGATGTGACTAAACAATAACACCAGCAACAATCCTAATTGTGGGGAAACAGGGAACCTTCCTCATAATGGAAGGGGATGGGCTATACAGTCATAAGTATTAAAGCATGAAGATATATTTTAAGTGATTTTAAGTGATTTGTGATAGCAAATAAATCTTTAAGAATGTTCTTCCCATGAAATTGGGTAACTTTTAAAGTTTTTGATATTGTATTGATTATGTCGTTATATTGTATTGATATATTTTTATTTGTTATTGATTTATTTTTCTTTATTATTTTATTTATTTAAAAATTGGAAAATATATTCAAAATGCATCAGCACATCAAATCAACATCATATAATATGGTTTCACCCTGGCTTTACTCATCAAATTGTGTAACACAGCCAGGAGCACTATATCTTTCATTTAATATTATTAAAATCAATAAGAATTTGGTCTAAGGAGAAAGGAAAATTAAATAGAATTTTGAATGATAAATCCATCATATTGAATAAAAAGGGTCACATAGCCTCTACTTCTACTCCTTAAAGTAACTTACTTACCAGTTAAAATAGAAATCAGAGTTGAAAAACACTTGATTCTTTCAAAGCATTATGAAGCCAGTCTTTGACATGACAACAACATAGATGACACTGCTGTAAAACAAAGATTCTCATTTTTGAAAACATCCTCTGTCTTCTCAGAATGATTGATCTAGCTTTTTCCTGTCTATATGCTACTCTACTGAAAACTTAATTTAGTCTTCCAGTTCCCTTAAGGCATTACATAATGAAATGAAACAGAATAGAAGTCATTATTAACTGAACTGGACACATGGCTGATCAACTCTGCTACTTCAAACAAGCATTCAAAACCTGGTGAAGTGTAACTTTCATGACTTACTTCACTTTTATTTCATCCATCAGAGGATTGATAGATCCACGAATTCATCAGTGTGATGACTTACTCTATCCTTTGGGTCAAGATCTTCTCATTCTGAATGATTCTTGCCCAGGGTTTTCCATTACCACAAGATCCTCCACTACTCAATGCTCCTCTGAAACTTGTATTTTCATATTCTTACATCATCCATGAAGAATTATTCTTAATTCTTCTGCTAATTCTTAACCTCCAAGAAAGCAGCTGTTCCTTTATTTTCCTCAGCTACATCTTAGCAGCTTCCCTGGGATGTTTTCAAATGGAATCCGATTTTGAATAAATTATTAGAGCTTTGTTTCAAAAGTATATTATTGAGGCTTCTCAAGCCCTTCTACAGGTTTCTGACTTTTCTACTAGAGTAATAAATGGGGTTGCTTCATAGGTTTTCTAGTAGAAACTCACCCTGTAAACCGTAAGATCTTTCAACCAATGGTAATAGACTGTCATGGCACATACCCCAGAGATCTCTCTTTCTCTGTCTCTGTTTCTCTTGCCAGTCAAGAATCATGAACTATAGCTAGCGGGAACAGTGGCCCATGAGATTAGGTCCAGGACTCTACAGTAGCTGCATGGCTGTCCCTTTGAGAAATTGCCCCAACCTGCTGAAGAGGGTACCTGTGGAACGAAGGAGCCTATCTTTAGGGTGCTTTGACCCATTTAAAGTATAAGGGCAATGTCCACATCAACCCTGACCCTAAGAACTCAGAATTCATAGTGGCTCTATATTCTCCCCTATCTTCCCTCCTCCAACCTCAGAAACTGTCTCCATTTCACATAGAAACCTATCTTTACCTTCTTATTTCTCTCCCCTTTCCCCATCCTAGAGTTCTCTGATATTTTGATATTGCAATGAGTACTCTCTTCAAGGATATCTTAGCTTTATCAAATGCTACAAAGTATAAAAATAAAACCTAGTCTTAGACATCAAAGAGCTAATTGTTGAAGGCAAAGCACAAATCCATGAAAGGCTTCATGAACAATTTAATTGTTATCTATGTAATTAAGAGGCAAAATGCTTCCCCACCCTTGATCAGAAGACAGTTTCTGTTTTTGTTGAACCCAAAGGCAAAGTTTTACATCTGGAAATTCTATTGACAAAAACCTAATCTCTGATTTTAGGAAGGGGGGGGTGGTTGGTTTTTTAATGTATCAACATAGAGGTGACATATTTTGAACCACTAACAATTCATTTTTCTCTACTGTGCCTCAGTGTAAAGGCAGCAAGATGGCACAGAGAATGGATGACCTGAGTGTCTAATCTAGTATCAGATACTTCTGGCTATGTGATCCTGCTGAATCACTTACCCTCTGCTTCAATCTCCTCAACTACAAAATGGGAATAGTAAAAGCATCTACCTCTCAAGGCTGTTAGGGAGAAATGAGATAATACTTATAAAGTTCTTTGCAAACCTTAAAGCGCTATGTAAATATAAGCTATTATTTATTATTAACATTGTTTATATTTTAAAGTTTTGATTAAAATTTAAGTGTTATTTATGTGATTAAGAACCAAAATAAATATCGTGGACTAAAAATGAAAAAGGAAGACAGATAAATATGGATCAGGTTGTATCTCTAAAGCCTATTTTACAAATGAATAAACTTAGGGACTCACAATTCACAGTGCCTGTCTCTTCCCTTGCCTTCCTTCTTCCCTCCTTTGAACTGTTAGAAAGCAGAAGCTATATGACACTTTAATTATAATAGCTGAATTTATGTAGCACTTTCAAGGTCTATAAAACATTTGGCATCCATTGAGCCTCACCAAAGGCCAGTCAGGAGGAGGTGGAGTAGGTATCATTATCTCTTATTCTGTAGATGAATAAACTGAGGCTCAGAGAGCTTGGTACATTTGCCCATGATCATGCTGCTCTGAAATGTCAATCATAAGATCTGAACTCATGTCTTTCCTGAATCTATTACATCACACTGCATTTATGTTTTTTTTATAGTTTCATAGCAGGAGTTATTAACCTGGGGTCTATGAACTTTTTAAAAAAATAACTGCATTTCAAGCTAACTGGTTTTCTGGGTAATTCTGTGTTTGTTAATTTACTCATTCATTTTTCTGAAAAAGGGTCATAGGCTTCACTAAACTACTCTGAGTCCATAAAAACAACAATAACAAAGAGATTGAAAAACGATCTAGGGATAATGATTTCAGTGATATAGGAAACTTCCAGATGAGAGAAGTCCCTCTATCGGTGCAGGTTGGCACCTTCTCTCTTATCTTAGGGAACAATAAAAGGCTAAATGTCTTGTCCACAGTCTCATAACCTCTGTGAGTCATTGATAGAACTTGCACCCAGGTTTTCCTGGCCTCTTTACTCATTCTGACACACAGTCTGTCATAGAAGCGTGTTTCATATGGCAGATGTTTTCTATTGGCGATAAACAATATATTTGGCACTCTTATTTAGTGAGATGCCCCAGGGTCCCAGTCATCTTTCATATGGCAACAGAAAGTCTCCTCCCTGGAGAAAGTGTGCTACCTGAGAGCAGAGGATGAAGAATTTCCATTCTCCCTTTGGTATTCTCCCTGAGAGACCCATTTATGCAGGAGTGGTATCCTAGTTACCCAACAAGAGAATATTTGTTTCTGAGAGTTCTTTTACATTTAGGCTTCTGTCTGTAGGTTAATTACTGCCCACTCTTCATTTGATAGGTCAGAGATTCAGGCATTCTTTCCACCACCAGGAATACTGGCAGAAATGACCATTTTTTTTTTGTCAAGCACTAAAGAAGAGAATAAGGGGAAAGGATAGCCCAGATGAGTGACTTTGTGGGCTTAGAACTAACTGATGATTGTTCTCCAGATAGGGATACAAAAGATGATGTTTTTCAGCATATTCATCTTATTCATTTTATCTCCATTCCAATTGACTTCCAATTAAAAAAGAATTAGGAGAGTCAGTATGGACCAGTGGAGAAAGTTGCTGATTCTTTAGTTAGGGGGCCTGAATTCAAAATCTTCCTGTAATCTTTACCAGATGACTTTGATCAAGTCATTTGTATGAATTTATTATGTCATTATTATAAATTATTATAAGCTATATGCCTTATTCCATTTGAAAACCCATTTTGGTTTTCTTTAACTCTTTAACTGGGCATGCATGTGTTTACTATGGGAGGATGCCTGAGGCCCGTGACTCTCTGGCCTCTTGGAAGAGGCTAACCCTTGACCTGAGTGACTACTGATGTCTGGAAAACTGGGCTCTGATGGGGTGGATTGAGGTTAAGTCTGTCTGACCAGAGAGACCCAGAAGGAGAGACATCAATGGCTTTATAAGAAACGGGACTGAGGAATCAAGAGCTTTATTTTTGAGCTTTCAGCTCTTGGCTTACTTGGGTTGGAGAATTGCTGGTGTGGCAACTTTTGTCTGGCAAACTCATATTATTTAGGCTTGGCTAGGTGATTTTCTCTTTCTCTAACTTTTACTAATAAATATAAATTAATATACAATCTGCAGAGAATTTTAATCATTACACATTTAAGCCCCTGGGCCTCTGTTCTTTATTTGCAAAAATGAGGGATTATATTGAATATTCCTTGAGATCCATTTCAGACCTACAACCTGAAGTGTTTCATTTTTATTTTAACTCAAAACTAGGTCCTCAACTATAACCCGTGTTTAGTTTTCCAAACTTGACAAGAACATACAGTCTACCATTCTTTGACTATGTTTCCTTGTAAGAGTTTTATTGTTGTTTATTCTTTTCAGTTCTGTTTGACTCTTCGTGACTCCATGTGGGGTTTTCTTGGCAAAAATACTGGAGAGATTTGCCATTTCCTTCTTTAGCTCATTTTACAGATAAGGAAACTGAGTCAAACAGGGTTACATGACTTGCCCACAGTCATACAGCTAGTAAGAATTAGGCACGTGGAAATATTCATTTTTATACTTGTTGAATTCTGTTACTGAATATAAGGCAGTATGCTATTTTCTCCATCACCCATGAGTCATAAAGAATTACCTTCAATCTTTTTGCATTACAAATTACAAATATTGTGTGTCTCATAGAAAGTAATAAAAGCCAAAAAGCTGAAACTTTGGTCAGTCTCCAGAGGAGATTGAGAGGAAATTATTGTCTTCGCTTATTTGTTAGTTCATTGGGTTCTTTTTTATTAGAGGCTTGGCAGTTTGAGGTAAGATTTATGGCCCTTGTTTTGTATATCTATCTATTTTTGGTCACTTTTATTTAGTTTATAATAAGCCAATTAGAATAATGGAATGATTCTATGGAAGTATGCTGGTCTTCATTTTCCGAAGATTTATATGGGAAATAGTGTTTGATTTAGCACTGAGGTGGTGCTTTACAAAGACCTGAGTTCTGGTTCTGATTCTGATATTTATTGGTTATAGGACACTAGGCAAGTCAGGTTTCCCCTCAGATCCCTAGTATATGCACAGGAGGCAGAAAACAAATAATCCAGCAAGTCCTTAAACCTTGCAGGGCTTACTCAATGAATTTGACATTCTGGAATACTCTTTCAGAATTACTTGCCTGGAAATCATGTGGTCCAAGGACCATCTGAAGGAACTGAGGATGCTTAGCTCAGAAAAAAAGAAGAGCTAGGAGAGTGGGGTGGTCAGGATATCCAGTGTTGAAGTCTTTGAAGGTCTATTCTGAAGAAGAGGGATTAGATTTATCTGTCTGGTCCAATATGGAAAAATGGGAAGAAGTTACATAGAGATAGACCAGGCCTTTGATAAAAGGGGGGCAGTAGAAGAGAGTCAAGTTCAGAAGGTCTACGTTTAGAGTGGTCCTTTGGTGCAAAGCTGAGGTAAATATAAAATACCTAATGACCAATCCCACAAATGGTGTCATCTAGTTACAATAACTATAATCTTTCCAAAAGTAATTGCTATTCCACTTATTGAATCCTTTTCTGTTCATATGTGCTTGTGAAATTTTTTTTTTCTGTTGAACATCTCCTTTTGTATGTAGGAATAAATTAACTGTTCCAGCCTAGATTCATATTGTACATTGAATAGCTTCAGTGGAGTCTTCTCAAAAAGACCCCAGAAATGAGCCCCAAGTACAGTTGTTCTTAGGATCCCATTGTGGAGGAGGGAAGAATGGAAAAGATGAACCGAAGAGTGTGAGACCAAGGAACAGAACCCCTTTCATTATTAAAGCTCCCTTAGGACTGAGCCAAGTCCACAAGTCCAACTTGTTTGTATACTGAGGAAAGGGGAAGGGAATACATGCCCCAAGCCCCTTGTGAACTCAACAACAGTTCCTCTCAAAACTAGACTTAAAGCATGAGAAAATTCTAACACAGTCTAACAATCTTCTTGATTTTTCCCAGAGAGGCAAAGGAAACTTACAACTAAATGTATTTCTCTTATTTGGAAAACCCTCTCAAGCCTTTTGTTCAGTAAAGCATCCTTAACTCCCAACTGTATGACAGTGCCAGCTACTTCAGCAGGAATCATAGCTTTTCATTTATTTAATTATGTGCTTACTTTTATCTAAATGAATTGTTCTTATTGATTGGAAGTTACAGGCTTCTCTTTACCCCTTTTCTCTGTATCCAAGTCTAAATTGAAACTGAGTTTACTTAAGCTTAAAATTGGCACCTTTTCTTTTCTTGTTCCTGTGGCTCTCTTGTCCACCCAAGAGGAACTTGGCAGGAGTCAGATAAATGAATTTGCTTGTGTCCATTTGTTGCTCTCTCTCTCTCCTCTCTCTCTCTCTCTCTCTCTCTCTCTCTCTCTCTCTCTCTCTCTCTCTCCTCCCTCTCTCTCTGCCTCTGTCTGTCTCTCATTCTTTCTCTCCACATCCTCTTTTATTTTTTACACCCCCCCAACATTTCCCATTTTTTTTTACCTCCTAACACTGGACTTACTTTAAAGATTGTTTTCTTCCAGATTGGGGGAGGGGGGGAGAAGGTAATTCACAGCTTCAGTTCCTGTTGAAACCTCGGGCAAAAGTTTTATGTCTGGAAATCTTATTGACAGAAACCTCTTCACCATTACCCCCTTGTATCAACTCATAGCTATGTATTTTGAACAAAATGTTCAAATGTCTTCTCTCTTCTACCCCCTAGCAGAGGCAATTGGTTGCACATTGGATGAAGCACTAGATTTGGAGTCAGGAAGATAAGAGTTCTGCTCCTCAAATATTTCCTACTGGCATAAGCTTGGCAAGTCACTTAACCTCTGTCTGCCTCAGTTTCTTCATCTGTAAAATGAGAATAATAATTGCACCTACTTCCCAAGGTTATTAGAAGGGTAAGGTGAGATGATATTTGTAAAGTTCTTTGCAAACTTAAAAGTACTGTATACATGCTACCAATTACATAGTTCACAGGGTTTTTATAAAGATTAATGGAGCAACTTTGCCAAATTTTCTTAGAATTATAGGAAAATCTAACTCATTATCTGAAGGCTATTTTAATTTCTACAAGTAAAATCCGTATTACCTTATTTATGTACAAAATGTCATGTATCTAAAGGCCTTGTGATTCTGTCTTTTAGTTCAGATTCAATCAAGCTAATTAGTTAGAAAGCAGTTTTTACAATAGTAATAGCCAGTATTTCAATAGCACTTTAAAGTTTGCAAAGCATATTACCAATGGCACTTCATTTGATCTTCACAACAACCCTGCCAGGTAAGAGCCATTATTATCCTTATTTGACAATTGAGGAAAATGAGGCAGACAGTAGTTAAGTGACTTGCCCAGGGTCACATTTATATTTACCAAAGGTGAAAAATAGTGTTAGGTATGATTAACCCAGATTTATTTGATAGATTGTTTTTCTTTCCCTTCTGTTTCAATTTCAAAAAAGTTGAATATGACCAGAGTTCAACTCAAACTTCAAATTCTTTCTCTTTGTGTTGAAATACTCATGGGAAGGTGTTGTTCTTCCGGAAAGAATGGCTTTTCCATGATAGAGAAGGGCAAAATGTGAAAAGAATATGGTAGAAGAGGAACCTCAGTGGGAAATAAATGCTGAAGCCCTGAGAAGGAAAAAAAAAACATACACACAAACCCAGTTATTCAAAGAGATATCAAAGAAAGCTTGTATTGACTTGAGCACTTCAAAGTTCTGTGATTTTGTTGGCATGAAGTACTTCTCCACTTTGCACATTTAAACCTTTGTGTGAATATGACTTAATAGATGGTCTTAGAAAGCTGGTTGAAAGTTTAATTACCTTGCAGCCACCCTGGAGATGAGCCACTCTGGGCTTGGCTAGGCTAGTCCTTGGATGTGAGGCAGACCAGCTCATATTAAATATCTTTTGAGATTTGTATTTTATTTGTATTTAGATAGTATTCTCGTAGCCTTGTCTTTGGGACCCCAACATCACCACCCTTGTACAATGAAGCATCCCAAATATAGTTGTGGGTCCTGAACAGTATTAAATACAAAAGACCAAATAACAAGTAGTTTTCTAGTTTAATCCAAATAGATGATAAGATTTTTATTGGCCAATAATATTACCAGTTTACTTTAGGAATACTATTTCATGGATCTAGCTGCCAAAATAATATTCTTTAACTACAGAGCTGACTGTGTGATTCCATACTTAATTGATTCCTTTGGCTTCCTGTTGACTTTAGGATAAATTAGAAACTATCCTATTGTGGTTTACAACTTGGGCTCCAACCTATCTTTTCAGCCATCCAAAGTGGCCCTCTCATTATTCTTTGCTCATGGTAGTTCATCTCCTACCTCCATGCACTTGCTCTGACTGTCCCTGTTGTCTGAAATGCACTCTTTCTTCACCTTTTCTACCAAGGTCCTCTTCCATAAAATGTAGCTGCAGCATTGGTTTTTATAGGAAAGATCTAACTTCTACTTCTCTGTCTATTTAATGATTTTGTTTTCATTTGTTATATATACTTATATCCATATATGTTGTCTTCACCTATTGTATTCATTCATTCAATCTAACTTATAAATGTATCTCTTGTCCATTTGGATAGAATGCAATCTCTTTGATCATAACTACTATTTAAAAATAATTTTCCAAGGTTACATGGTTCTTGTTGTCTCCCTCTCCTCTTTCCTTCCCTCTCCTGGAGTTGACAAGCAATTCCACTGGGTTATACATATATTATCACTCAAAATCTATTTCCATATTATTCATTTTTGTAATAGAGTAACCTTTTAACACCAAAATCCCAAATCATCTACTCATACAAACAAGTGATAAATCATATGTTTTTCTTCTGTGTTTCTATTCTCACATTTCTTTTTCTCAATGTGGATAATGTTCTTTCTCATAAGTCCCTCAGAATTGTCTTGGATCATTGCATTGTTTTTAGTAAAAATGTCAATTAAATTTGATCATCTCACAATACATAACTATTATTTAATCGTTTGTATTTCTATCCCTTGAACCTAACACCATTCTTGGTACGTGGTAGGTGTTTAATATATACTAATTAAAGCCTGAATCTTTTTTCTTTTCAATTCACCTGCCTCACCTTCCCCAATGAGAAATAGAAGTTTTTTATTTCCTTCATCTTGATTTTCCAAACAAAAGTAATGAGTATTAATGCTTATTTCTGAGCAGTTAATAGAAGAACAGTCTTGGAGTCTGGAAGTTATTGTGGTTTAAATGATTAATCTTGTACAACTCTTCATGCTCCCGTTGGGGGTTTTCTTGGCAAAGATACTGGAGTAGTTTGCCATTTCCCTCTCCAGCTCATTTTCCAGATGAGGAAATGAGGTAAATAGGGTTAAGTGGCTTGCTCAGGGTCATACAGCTAGTAAGTATCTGAGGTCAGATTTTATCTCAGGAAGGTGAGATGAAGGCTACCTAACCACCCTGGAGTTAGGAAGACCCAAGTTCAAATCTTTCCTCAGACATTTATTTGTTATTTGACAATGGGCAAGTCATTTAATCACTCAGTACCCTAGGTACCTACCTAGAATTAATCATTAAAGATGAGCTGCATTAAAATAAGGAGTTTCTGGTCCTAGATTTCTCCACACTGATGAAATCACAAGTCAGGATCATAAGAAACTTTTCAATCAAAATTTTCTTGATATTTTAATATTGATAAGGTGCCATTTTTCAACTAAAAATACAGACAAATGTTTGTCAAGAAAAAACTCTAAGTTTCATGCATATTTTACAATAAGTGAAAACCCTTTGCTCATATATTGAGATGTTATTTGCTGAGGCTCAATTGTTGTATATTTAAAAAGTGAGCCTAATTACTTTCTTTTTTTTAAACCCTTAACTTCTGTGTATTGGCTCCTTGGTGGAAGAGTGGTAAGGGTGGGCAATGGGGGTCAAGTGATTTGCCCAGGGTCACACATCTGGGAAGTGTCTGAGGCTAGATTTGAACCTAGGACCTCCCATCTCTAGGCCTGGCTCTCAATCCACTGAGCTACCCAGCTGCCCCCAAGCTTAATTACTTTCTAGAACAATATTATGTAGTAAATAGATTTTGTGGAAAAACTGATAAGCTTGAGGAAGAGCGAGGGCATTTTTAAAACTAATAAAAAAAAAACCTAGTGGAAATAAAAGAATCAGAATAAAGCTAGGATGGAAAGTATCTTATTAATAAATTGTTAATTAAGAAAGCATACAACAAAAGGAAAAAATGTGTCCTTTCAAAAGGGCATAGCATTAGAGCTGGCACAGCAAAACAACATTCATGAATTCTGCAGAGCATAGGACTTTTAAATCAAGTTATCTAAAAATAAAACAGGAGGAAGGAATTAGCATTTATATACATCTTTTATGTGCCAGGCATGGTACCAAACACTTTACAAATATTATCTAATTTGTCCCTTGCAACAATTTTTATCTCATTCTATCTTCACAATAGGTGCTGCGATTACCCTCACTTTGCAATTGAGGAAACTGAGGTAAACAGAGGTTAAGGGATTTGCCCAAGGTCTCATGGCAAGTAAGTGTTTGAGGCTGGATTTGAACTGAGGTCTTCCTAATTCCAGACCCAGCACTCTATTATGCCACTAGAAGAAAAGGTAGAAAAAGATCATCAGCTTGTAGAAATGCTATAAATATGTAGCAATACATGGAAAAGCAAGAGTTGTAAGAATCCAGAAAAGCATAAAAGAATCAAAAGAATTGACTAGAATTGGGTGAGATAGGTCTTCTAAGACCAAGTGTTCTTAACTGGGGTCCATGAAGAAATTCCAGGAGGTCTGTGAACTTGGATGGGGAAAAAAGACATCATTTTCAGAAACCTTTTGTTTCCTTTTCAATCCTATGTATTTTATTTTATTAATTTAAAATATTTTTGAGAAGTATTCCAGAGGCTTCATCTGACTGCCAAGGAGTACTCAACTATGATAAAAAGGTTAGAAACCATTGGATGACCAATTCCCTCATTGTACAGAAGAGAAACCTTATACCTTCAAAGATTAAATGATTTGCCCATTTTCAAACAAGATTTTCAGAACGCCTGTCTTCTGACTTCAAATCTAGTCCTCTTTCTCTGGGCTGCACATGCTTGGGAAACACATATGGTGGTAGAAGAGAGGAAGCGAAGACAGGTGAAGAGAAAACAATAAAAAACTTAAAGTACTAAATTAAAAGGAAGTTTAATTCAATGTCTGAAGAGACATTGTTGGCTCTGGTAGTGAGGGATGAATTGTAAATATGTAATATTTGTTCTAAATCTTTTTTTGCAATTTATAGCCTGAAAATCTGGTGTACAATTTGAATATGTAAATGCATTTTATAATAAAACTGTGAGAATAAATGTGATAACATGAAAAAATGGAGCCATCCAGATACACATACCCAGTTGGCATCAACACTTTGTTGATTTTATATGAATTTGAGCATTCTGTAAATTCAAGGTTTGTTACTATTGTTCTCATCATTATCATTACTTATAGTGATGCCTACCCTTTTGTGCTTCTTTACCAACAAAATTATTAACACTCCCGAAGTGTAAATTAATTTTCATCCTCACTGGTTCATTAAATTATAAGGTGTTACTAAAGCTTTAAATATTATGAAAACTAAGAGGTAAGGGTAATTGAAGTGAATAGTGTTGAATGAAAAACCCCAGCAAATAATAATCATTATTAATGAAACAGCCTCTTGACACCATCAATGTAAAGGAAAATAAAGAATATAGAGGTGGGTTCTAAACATTATTGAAAGCCTGGATTTTCTAACTTGATTGATACAAAATTAACTACTAATAATTGTGAATGATTACTTTATGAACACAAAATAAGTAGCATGGTATAGAGAATAGAGAATCAACCTTAGAACTAGGGAGATATGGACTTCAAGTCTTGGTTCTTAACTTCTGACTTAGAATCAACACTGTGTATTGGTTCCAAGGCAGAAGAGTGGTCCGTGCTAGGCAATGGGGCTTAAGTTCTGAGTTCATATTTGAACCCAGGACTTCCTATCTCCAGGCCTGACTCTCAGTCCACTGAGCTGTCCCTCAAGTCCACCCACCCCCAAGCCCACCCCGGGCATTACTTTTTAATTGAGTAATATGGACAGTTGTTTGCCAAATAAAAAATCTTTAGAGTAAAACCTTAGAGTAAAAATAAACTTCAGCAACACAAAACTTTATTCATATTTAGAGGCTACCTATATGAGACAGCATGGTGTAGTCAGGAAGACCTGGGTTCAGTCAATCAACATTTATTAAGCACCTACTATGTGCTAGGTGCTCTGCTAGGAAAAAGTCAGAAGATGTCTCACCCCTCAAGGAGCTCATAATCTAACGGGAAAGACAACATGTGAACATATATACATATCAACTTCATACAGGATAAATAAGAATTAGTTACCACAGGGAAAGTACTAGAATTAAAAGAGGTTGATAAAGGTTTCCTGCAAAAGACAAGATTTTAGTTGGGATATAAAGGAAGTCAGAGAAGTCAGTAGGTGGAATTGATGAAGGAGAACATTCCATGTATGGTAGATCATCAGAGAATAGACCTGCAACTAATAAAATATCTTGTTCATGGAACAGCCAGGAAGGCAGTGTCACTGAAAGGAAGAGTAAATGGCATTTCCCATCCTGCTTTAAACAGATACTGGCTGTATGACACTGGATAAGTCACTTAAACAGTCAGAGCCTCAGTTTCCTCATCTGTAAAATGAAGGAGTTGGATGTGATAACCCCCAGGATCCCTTCCAACTCTAATTCAATGATCTTATCATCCAATTTACATTTATCTATTTTTTTCTAGAGAAATGCCATTCAATAAGAATGCTTTCTAGTGGGCTCATTGAATTCCAGAGAGAAGGCTATAAATAAGTCATAGCTTCAAAATCTTAAGACATTTCTATGTAATAGGAAGGCAATAGCACAATTATGGTGGAGACATATTAAAAATGGTCATGAAAACATGCATGTGATGAATTGCAGAAATGGAGAAATACATATAAGAGCTTTGCATATCTGGAAAAGGATAAAATATGAAACTAGAAAAATGAATCAAATACAGGAATAAAAGCATAGCTTAAATTTTTGAGCAGGATCTCTAGAGCTCCAGTGCTGTTATTGGCATTTCTTGCCTCCATTTTCTTCTCACTTTTGCATCTGAACATAACTATTCAGTTCTATTTAGTTGTGTGTCTTCTTAGGTGGAAATGTTAAATCTCTCAAATTACATAGCAGGCTTGACTAGGAGCATGTGGTTGCCATGGTGCTCAAAAGATAGCATTCAGAATCATATGAATGATTTTTTTTTTGCAGAAAAAAAGGTGAAAACCAAAAACAACAAAAAAGGTGGTTGAACAGAATATGTCTCCTATGATTAAGAATGAAATGATATTTAATTTAAATGACAAAAATGGCTTTTCTATGCTTTTTGAAGTTTCCTTGATGTTGATCATTTTTGTTAGATCCTTTTGCCTGCTAGAGTGATGTACCAGCTCATATCTACTTCCTCTTGTCCCTGGTTTACAATGAAAAAGCCATTGGCTGGAAGGGCTTAATGGGGAAAAAAGCAAGAAATTGATAAAGAGGAATGAGGGGACTTAACAGAGAGGAGATTCAGTTGCCCTTCTTGATATCTTCAAAGTTCTTTGGAGAATAGCAGAGTAAGAAATGGAGATTGATGAGTTTCTTCATCTGAAAAATGGATGGAATAATGGTGTCTACCTTATAAGGAGGATGGAGCCCAGATGGAGTAATATGCATAAAGCTCTTTGACCTTACAGAAAAGACTCTATATATGAGTCATATTGTTGTTATTATTATTCACTTAAAAAGCACTTATTAAATGCCTACTACATGCCAAGCACTGTACTAAGTAATGGGAATACCAGAAAAAAAAAAAGGAAAATAGCCCCTGCCATCAAGAAGCTAATGGGGGAGACAACAGACAAACGATTAGGCACAAATAAGTTATATATAGGATGCACTAGAAATAATCTCAGAGGGAAAGAACTAGCATTGAGGGAAAGATATTAAAAAGCTTTTTTGTAGAAAGGGGAAGGTGGGATTTGAAGAAAGGTTAGGAAAGCCAGGAAATGAGGATGGGAAGAAACAGCATTGTAGGGATGGAGGAAGCCAGTGAAAATGCCAGGAGTCTGGAGATGAGTGATTTGTGGGAGGAATAAGAAGAAAGCCAGTATCACTGGATCCAAGTGTAGGGGGTGGGGGGAGTTGGAGATGAGGCTAGGGGAAATTAAAATATAAGAAGACTGAAAATGTAGGAGGAGAGCCATGCTGTTTCCATGAATGGAGTCAGTATGAGATGGTGATTAAAGAGCTGCTTTGGAGTCAGGGAGATCTGAGTTCAAGTCCCATCTTTGACATTTATTGGCTGTTTGACTCTGGACAAGTCACTTAGATTCTCAGTGTCCCAGGCTGATCTGCATTGCTAGAGTGAGTTTCCTCACTTGAAGTTCTCTACACTGAGTAAACCATAAATCTGACCCCAAATAATAATAAATGTACTCAGAAGGGAAAGTGTTAACTCTGAAATTCAGTAAATGGGGAAATAATGAGAAAGGATTTGTCATCATAGCAACTAGCATTTATATAGTGTTACAAAGTGCTTTAAGTGTATTAACTCGTTTGATCTTCATAACAACTCTTTGAGGTAAGTGCTTTTTTTCTTGTAGATGAGGAAACTGAGGCAGACAGAGATTAAAGTATTTTGTCCAGAGTCATATAACTAGGAAATATCTGAGGTAGGATTTGAACTCAGGTCTTTCTAATTCCAGGTCCGACGCTTTACCCACTGTGCCACCTAGTTGCCATGTCAGGCCCTTTAGAAGTTGGGACTTTATGCAAGAGACAAAAGAGAGGTACCATTGTGGCTTTCTATGGCAGGTGATATATAATCAGAACTGGGGTTTTAGGGTATTAATCTGGTCATAGTGGTTAGGATAACTTGGAGAGAGAAAATAATAACAATAATAACATTTATGTAGCACGCTCAATATGCTAGGCACTGTGCTAAGTGCTTTATAATTATTATCTCACTTAATCAAGACCAATTATAAAGAAGCAGAATGCCAGGAAAGTAAAGTGATTTGCCTAAGCTCATACAGCTAGTATCAAAGACAGCATTTGAACTCAGATGCTCTAACTCCAAACCAGGCATTCTCCCTCCTGTAATGTGCATCCTTTCTGTAAACTGGCATCTGCTTGGCGACTTACAGAGGCTAAAATAACCCACTGGAAGGCATTTGCCATTACTGCTTTTGTGTAGGCAGAAGCTGCCAGGGTTAACATTGGCATGCTTCATCTTCCACAGTATTCTTCACTCTGAATTAAAGCCCTCTACCTGGAGTGTTCCTTCCTTCTCCCTCTTAGTCTTAATCCTTTCTATCCTTCAAGGACCAGCTAAGATGATACTACCTAAACTAAGCATTCTTTGTTTTAGGATGCTACCCAACTGAGGAGGGAAGAGAGATCCAGGTTTTTCTTCTTCTTATTCTGCCATTGTAGCAGAGTGGCAGGGGAAGCAGGAATAGTTCAAGGGAAGCAAGAGTTTGAAATTCTGCATGGATTTGAACAGACAGATTTCAACACAAGAAATCTATGCCATCAATAGATACATTAAAAAAATTCTGCAGAGCATTTTAGGAAGTAGTCTTTTGATTGGCATAAGCCCTCGGTGTATTTTGGAAACCAATCTGGATACTGTGAAAGTGAACCTGGAGCTGCTGTGAGAAGGTCTTTGAGGTATTCATTCCTGAAAGATTAGGGAGTGAGTAGTAGAGGAATTCAGAATGAGAGTAGTTACAATGAATGGTCCAATAGGGAGCAAGAGTGAGATTAGGACTATAGGGAGTTCTTAGCTTGGAAATTTGAAAAAGAGTAAAAATAGAGTCTGAAAATAGAGGGTCAAAACTTCAGCTTATCAGTGAATAGCCAAACTTTATGTATTCACAAGTAGGTAATAATGGTCCAAAGTTAGATTCTGCCTAGTACAGTGTTTCTGAATAGAGACAGCTGAATTTCCTCCTTGTTTTTCTTTGGAAAGAGAGGACCTGGATGATCCATGGCATTAGGCAATTTGACACAGTGGTTTCCTGCAGCCAAAAATAAACTCCCATAGTGTTCCGCTCTCCTATTATAGCATTTATCCCATGTTACCTAGTCTTCTACCTAGTATTCTACTATATGACAAAGTAGATAAAAATAAATAACTAGCATTTGCATAGGTTTTTTCCACATTTTTCATTTGATCTCACAATAGTCCCATAGGGTATATGCTACAGGTATTGGGGTATAAAGGATGTTCAGGGCAACTGAGCCCTTTTCAAGCTGCTCATCCACCCCACTCTCAAGTGGGGCACCCTGGTAAAACCATCATGGCAATGGGCTAAACCAGGATAACCAACAAGCCTCAAACACATTGTCGAATTAGAGGATGTCTACCCCAAGCACATGAAGATTTCCCCTGGCAGAATGAATACATGAGAATAATTTATTCTAATGGTCATGAAGGCAACTGAAGCAGGCATTGTGGAATACTTAGAGTTCAGTTAGATATTGAAGAAGCCAAGGTTTCCATCCACTGCATCCCAGGTCATCATACCATCTTGACTTTTGTCTCACCATTTTTTTTACTTTCATGATTCTGGAAGAGAGAGTGAGGCTGATGACTTTGTGTAACTGCCTCATTTAAATACAGTTCACATTTAAGTCTAGATATCACCTATGATGTCATTGGTTCTTTTAGAAAATGAAGGACAAACAGCAACAAGAACTATAGGCATTATATTATCCATATGGTGAAATTAAGGCTAATAATTAATCAATTTGTCCTTGGTCACTTAACTGCTTAAGTGCTGAAGGCAGGAGTTGAATCCAAGTTGCTTCCTACCTACTCCATACCACGCTGCCTTAGAGACATTTTGTGTTCTTCTCTTTCCATTTTGTTCCTTAGAAAGTAGCAATCCATTTAAGGAAGTTAATTCCAGAGGCAAAATGAGGATATGAAAATTTCAACAGACATTAAAATTCTATTTGGAAAAAAAGCATTAATAGTGTTATTTTATATCCACTGAGGTAAATAAGAAGTGATCCTTCACATCTTTGACATATTACAGTTAATTTACTAATAAATCATTTTAAAAAATATACTCCAACCTCACAAATATTTATTAAGGGCCTGCTAGGTATATGAGTCACTATGCTGAGTCTATTATCTAAGATATCTTTTAAAATCAATTTCTTGAGATAATCATCAGAGTTTATTAAAAAGATAACAATTTAGACAGCTTTTTAAAAAGTCTCAGTGCTAATTGACCCTCAAGTATTGCAGAAACAGTGACGCAGTCCATTAAAATGAATTTAAGTATATCTGAGAGCAAAATATTGTACATTGGTGATTTTTCATTCTCTCTCCTCTCTGTTCGTCAAAGGTCTTTCTGATTGGTGGAGGCTTGTTGAGCAGGTATCCAATTAGAGAACAGAATCATGAAAATGGTGATGTCATGCTTTAGTTTGTGCCTTGAAGTCATGCTAGATAAATAATTTCTTTGAGTTACTTGTTGTTTCTAACTCATCAAGCTTGCTTATTTGCTTGCCTTAATCATAAGCAGCGAAACTCTGTTCAGATAGATCTTATAAATCAAATAACCTCACTAAAAAACCTACCGACTAGAAAGCCTCCCACTCCTTTCTAAAATAGACCTCTCCTATCAAATGAAAAATCATACCACTAACTGTCAAATGAATGAATGCTGACACTTATCAGTTGTCTTTCTTTATGCAGGTTGATTATAAAACATTTTCTAAAAACTAGAGAGGGGAAAAAATGGAATCAGTCAGAGCCCTCACAAGATTTGTTGGAGGGCAGGATGCTGATCACATTTCTGTTTCACAGAAGTGGTGTAAATTTTAGAATCTTATTTTCACAGGAAGGTTATACCATCTGTCTGCATGTTAATTCACTGCTTCAGTTGTTAACTCCTTTGCACCTTTTACTTGTCACATAAATTATAGTATTGTTTCTACATTAACCCCTTTGTTCCCCTAAATAGCATGGTAGAGTCTTTACCCTAGGGAGCCAAAACAGTTTGTATTAAGGACAAGGATATTAATTAAAATTCACTGTGATAACACAAAACCAGAAGGAAATGTATAGTGCTCTTAATAGCAAAGAGAGTCTTTCCAGTGGAAAGAGCTGGAATCCTTTTCCCACTGCTGAAAAGCTGTGACCTTAACCTTGAAGTGCCTTAGCATTACATCTCAAATGAGAAAGATACTGGCCTTGACTTATGGCTCAGAGAGGTGGTGAGGACTTCTGGGTAAAAATCAAAATGGCTGTTGTATATGAGGAAGAGCTGTGAGCTAAAAGTACTCTTCCAGAAATTGAAGAGAGTGATTGGAGAAAAAAAGGAGAAAAGAGGAGAGTGTGAAGTTATGGAATGGAGTAAAGTGATGGAGGAACTGGAGAGCAGTCTGGATGTGGAGAAGCAGCACCGGGGTACAGAGCAGGACCCCGAGAAAGTTCAGAAACCTGAACTGTTATCTGCAAATAGTCAGCAATTTGGTGAGTACCAATCACACTCTTGGAAGAAGTGGGAGAGGGAAGGTGTGAAAGAACTGGGAGCAGAGCATCTCATGCAGAGGAAAAAGAGGGAAAGTATAAAACCTTTGAGAGATCATGGAAAGGATGAATGGTTGCTATTACTGATTTGTGTAATTTAATTTTTTTAAGAGGAGAAAAAGAAGTCAAGATAAAGTAAATTAATGCTGGTGCAGAGTCTCTTTGAGAGGAAGTAAATAGGACTGAAGGATCTTTTGCAGTTAATAGTTTTTGCAAAGGAAAAGTCAGTAAGACCTCAAATAGGAATTAAATTGTAGGAACTTCAGTTGCAAAATCCCTGGGGATGAGTCAGATATTTTTAGTGAAGCAGGTGTCAGGGATGAAAAAAACTAATGAAGGCTTAATATTGAGACAACCTGTGGTTAACTTGGGAAGTGTTCAGCAAGAAGTGGGGGAGGGAACAGTACAAAACCCACTGGTTGAACATTGCAGTAATGATTTTGCTATGTATGATTTGTTATATATGAAATGATCACTGGAAAAAGAGTTAGCTGCCAAGTTGAAGAGACACCACAACACTATGCTGAGAGTTAATATTTTAAATATACAAAACCTATTGGCAGGTGACCATATGTGTGAGGTGCTATTCTAAGAGAATCAAGAATAAAATCAAAGTTAAGGGTTGGAGATGGCGCTCCAGAGGTGGAAACAGAAAAGTGGGGATTTATATAAGCACAAAAAATACCCAACACTAAGAAGATGGAGAAGTATTTCTATTAGTAATCTCCAATGCACCTGATAATGGAGAAGGAAAACTTCTTAGGGAAGTACCGTGAATCTGATTGCCAAAGAGCGCAGTCTGGGGCTCTGGATGAGTAGTTGGGTGAACGTCTGAGACTCTTTTCTAGACACCTTGAGAAAAAGAAAGGGCAAGCAAGGGGAGCAATAGCAGATGGCCCATAAGTCTTCCTGTACATCAGGAAGGAAGGTAGAAGATAGCATGAGGGGTTGTGGGAGAGGGAGATGGCTTGGTTTGTATCAAAAAAGGATGATAACAGCCTGAAGGAGGAGAAGGCTTTGTGTATTTTGACAGCATAAAGGCCAGAAAGGAGGCCTAGAGTCTTCATAGGCCACCAGATGGAGAGAGAAGAATGGTGTGATGAGTACCTCTAGTCTCCTGCTCCCCTCAAAGGGGCAAGGCAAGAGAGAAGAAGAAGAAACAGAGTCAGTATACTCTACCTCTCTCATAAGAGGTCAACGGCCCAAACTCCAGGAACCTTCACTGTCATTTCTAGACCAAAGGTTCTTAACCTTTTTTGTGTCATGAACTTCTCTGGCAGTCTGAGGAACCCTACAGATTCTTCATTAGAATATTACATAGATTGCAAAGGAAACCAGTTATATTAATATATAATTATCCAAATATTAAACAATTTCATTGACAACTATTTTCAACAAGGAAAGGATCTAAAACAATTCTATAGGGACTCATGATGAAAAAGGCTATCCACTGCCATAGGAGGGACAGAGTACAAATGCAGATCGAAACATGCCATCCTTGAATTTATTTCATCCATGAATTTTACTCTAGTCTAAGCAATGTTTGTCATTTCACATGAAAAATATAGAAATATGTATTATATGATAATGTACAACCCATATCATATTATCTGCCTTCTTGAAGAAGGTGGAGAGCAGTGGGAGGGAAGAGAAGAGAAAAAGAGTGAAACAGATTTTTAGACATAGCCATGAAAATTTGTTTCTCTTGAATAATAGTCATCATTATAATTTATTATATTTTATAAAAATTCATATATATTATATAATTATTATGTTACATATGAAAAAATTTAATGATAACAAAAGAAGAATAAAGAGAGCAAATGAAGGAAAAAAACAAAACAAGCTCATGGAACTGAGGTTAGGGACTTCTGTAACTTAGGCAAGCTAAGTCCAAGACTTAATCAAAGAACATTTTTCATCTCTGTCCTCCATAGAAATTTATCTCTATTAGATGTAATCACTTTCTACACTGAAAACTTTTTCAGGAGAAGTCAGTTAGAAAGGAGTCTGATTCTGGGTTCTAGTATTGAATCAAGATCATTCTGCCCTACAGGGTAAACTATCCCATAATTATTGACTTATTGGAGAATAAGTTTCTTATAGTGCCTGGAGCTAGGCAGGGAAGAGGGTGAAAGAAAAGCCAGCTCTCCTACTGCCCTCATCCCTTTTATCCCCATTCAAACAGACAGAAAGAACATGTTATCTGTTTACTAGGACATGGTAAGGGATTTGGGGCTGAGGACATCTCCTAATCCTCTCTTTGTTAGGAGCAGATGATACTGCATCATAGCCATACCATTACAATGGAGGGAAATGAGGACACTCCACTAAATTAGAGGGTAAGAAACTGTGTCTCCAGTTGTTTCAAGATACAGGTGGAAAATCTAATAAATGAAGAACATCATTGATCAAAAAGGGAAGTTAAGATTTGGATTTGAAATAAAAAATGGAATTGATGTGTGTTTTTAAAGATATTTTAGGTGTGTCTCAGGCAAAGCAAGAATAAATCTCTAAGCTTAAAGACCTTAGGCAAGTCTCTTAATGATTTTTGTCTTCTGTTTCCTCAGCTAGAAAATGAAGGTGCTGGATTAGTGGACCTTTGAGTTCCATCCAAATATATAGCTGTAATTCTCTATAGATAGTAAATATGGATGTGTTTTGAGCCCTTCAGAAGATAGGTTTGGGTCCCTGCTAAATCTTTTTAATTCTCAGTGCTTCTGATTATCTTAAATTTATCTTAAAGACACCTTGTTTATACATAGTTGTCTGTATGTTGTTTCCTCCATCAGACTGGGAGCTCCTTGAGAGCAAGAACTATTTTTCCCACCTTCCCATCTTTTTTTTTTCTCCAGTGCACTGGCTGATGCTAGATACATGATAGAAAGCACTTAATAAAAGCTTGTTAAATGTTGTAATTTATTTGGGTTATCCATGGGAGGGTAAGAGGAAATCATTAGAGACACATTGGAGACATTTAGGTCTTTTAGCCTTTAAAGGAACACTGTTTGTTATGCACATCACTGTTTTTCTCTGCTCTATTTTTATCTCATGTAGCTATGATTTCTTTCCTTTTTTTTTTTTTTGATCACAAAATTTTAACGGAGGAAAGGACCACTCCTTCATTAAATGGATGAGGAAGCTGAGGCCCAAAGAGAAAAAAATGAGTTTCTTAAAATTACATAGCTGACTAGAATTAAAAGGAATCAGCTTCCTTTTTTTTTTTTGATAAAAAAATTGATTTGTTTAAATTACACTCTCTTTACTCTAAGCCTAAGAGTATCTCCATGCTTAGCACAATGCTTGGCTCATAGCAGATGCTTAATAAATTCTGTTGACTTGATTTGACTTGCTCCAATGCTCCAGTGGGTCTATGATCCCATTGATATAAGTACTTTGTTTAGTGATAGAGGTCAAAATGTCTTCGTCTCACAGAAGAGTTTTCATGAATTGTGGCCTGAAAAAAAATGAAAACCTTGATGATTGTCTTCTCTAAAGTTAGGCTATTCCTTAGTTGACAAATATGTGTGTGTGTGTGTGTGTGTGTGTGTGTGTGTGTGTGTGTGCATATGTGTGTATGTAGAAAGATAGATTGATTGATAAATCCATGACCTTTTTTTTTAATTAATTTTTTTGATACCTTAAAATATCCCTCCCTCTCTTCCCCCCATTAGAGAAGACATCATTTGACAAAAATATGTACATACACACATATATTGAGGTAGACATACAGAAGCCATTCTTCAAACAATATTTCTATTACTGAACTTTAAATTATTTTGATAATCATATTTCAGTGTAATTGGTTTCCTTTTAATCTTATTTAGTTTCATGCATTTAATATACTTTTCTAAGAAGGGTACCATATACTGCCAGAAGGAATATAAAAATCTTAAGATTCTCTCTCAAAGACTGTTGCCAAACCTGAATTAAGTTAGTAAAATTGACAATTCTTTGTAGGTAGAGGATCAAAAGTCCCATCTTGTGCCATAAAACATCATAATGTGTAGGACCTTGGTGGGTGGAGGCTTGTCAGATGCCTAAAATTTTAAAAAATAACTACTTTGGATTAGGTACTAAGCTTACAAAAAAAAAGGCAAAAACAAATAGTCCTTGCTCTCAAGGACCTCACCCTCTAATGAAGAGATAGAAATAGTTAAATATATTAACTCAAAAAAATTTAATCCACCAGAGCTTAATGAATTAGAGGGCCACTAGGTGATATATTGGATAGAAGGTCAGGTCTGGAGTCAGGAAGAGAGTTCAATTCTGGCCTCAGACATTTACTAGCCACGTGACCATAGGTAAGTCACTTAACCTTGTTTGCTTCAGTTTCCTCATATGTAAATTAAGCTGGAAAAGGAAATAGTAAACTATTCAATTTTTTTTTTGTCTAAAAAAACCAACCCAGATAGGGTCATGAAGAGTTGGTCAAGACCGAAAATGAATGACATCAACAAGAAAATTAGAGATGAGCTTTGCACAGGCAAGTACAAGAATTAAAAAGATGCCAATACAAAATATCCTTTGATTTATTAAAACTTAAAACTTTACTATTTTGGAGCACCCTGTATTTTGATTGGCCAGCAGTCATTGGCAGATTGGACCATGAAATGCTGTTCCCTTGACTATGATATGACAAGAATGATGCTTTCCTTAATTAGAAAGAAGACACTTTCTAGAACCATCAACAGATACTTAAGAAGTATCGATCACATGTAGGCTGGCAATGCCAAAGGTGTAAGGAAATATTCTAGCATGTCATGGAAAGAGCCTCCATAGAAAAAAAAGTAGTAAACCAAAGGGAAGAAAATAAAATAAAATTGAAGCTCATACCTAAGTAAAAGCAATTTAATATAACTTACCTTGAACACAAATATCAACACTTAGGTTACTTGCTACATACATCAAGAACTAGGAACACAGGTCTTTAATAATGTTGAAAACAAAACCTACCTTCTGTTCTCCAAGACTTTCAGTGAATGAGCATTTATTAAATGTTGACAATTTTCCAGGCACTTTGCAGGACTGCGGTTCGGGGATACAAAGACAAACTGAGATATTCCCTGCCTATAGAAAACTTTTATTTCTAAGAAATGAGTACAGGCTATAACATGTGCCTGCTCAGTATATGATTCATCTCCAAGAGAGATACAGAAAGGGGGGGAGGAGAGGAAGAGGGACAGGGAGAGGGAGAGGGAAGGAAGAAGAGATAGAGGAAGAGTGAGAGGCAGAGAGAAAGTTTGTTCTCCAAGGAGTGACATCATGTCTTAACTTGGAAGGCACCATGTATATACATAGGAAGATACAAAACAAACAAAAAAAGAAAATAAAAGATAAAATGGGGGAGAAGGTATTAGTGGCAATGAGGATCGAAACCGGCCTCAGGTGGAAGGTGATGCTTGATCTGTACTTTGTAGGAAACTAGGAATTCTAAGAGGCAGAGCTGAGGAGAAAGGGGAATTTCATGCATTAGGGGTAGCTCCTACAAAGATAGAGATGGAGTCTCATGTGTGAAGAACAGTAAGAATTAAACCAGTTTGGTAGGACCATAAAGCGCATAAAGGGAAGTCATATAATAATCCTGAGAAGGTAGGCTCTAGCCAGCTTGTGAGGGGTTTTACATTTGACCCTAGAGGTAATAGGTAGCCACTGGAGTTGGAATAGTGGAGTGACTTGTGCTAATGGTCAGACTTGGGCTTTAGGAAAACCATTCTGGCAGTTATTTGGAGAATGGATTGGAGAGGGTAGACTTGAGGCAGAGAGGCCAGTTGGAAGGTTGTTCTGTAGAGTTGGGTCAAGAAATAATGAAGACCAAACCTAGATGGTATAGCTGAGTAAGTAAAAAAACAGTGAGTGATTGTTGATTAAAGAAGAAAATGTGTTTGTGGAAGGAGAATAAGGGAAAGAAACAGATGTAAAGAGAGTGGCATAAACACGATGATGGAGAGACCCATAGGGAAAAGAAACTTGCAGAGGTTGAGGAAGCGGCAGTCGATGGATTATGAAGTATATCTTACCGCTAAATGTTTCTGCTTTTTACTTGGGTTGTAGGCTACTGAGTGAATGATCCTAATAGTCACTGCATTTTATAAAATTAGTTAATTTCTGGCTAACCTTTCCACAATTCATTAACAACAACAGAAATTAAGGCCTTTTATATTCAAGATTCTTTGTTAGGACATAGGTAAGATTCCTTCCTGAATCCAGTCATCATACAAAAGGGGTAATTTACCTCAAGGCTACATGGACAGTAATTACTATTTCATAGTCTTAGACCCCACTGAAATAAAATCAAGCCAACAGATAGATGAACAAACAGGCAGATAGATATGTACCTTGGGAGGTATATACAGTCTGAGAGACAGTCAAAATGTGTGAATAGCTCATTTAAAAATTTTCCAAAAATATGTCCTGGGTTTTATTGTTTTCAAATGTATGTTATATAAAAAAGAGTGTGGTCCACTTGAGAATGGGCTATTGATGACTAGACTATAATATGGTAAAAGACAAAAACTAAAAGGAAGAAGACTTGGAGCCAGTCTTAAAAATATATTTAACTCCATGTATTTAGGGTTGTGGGGGGCATGAGGCATATATGATATTTTAAGACAGATTAACAGTATCACAATAGAATGCCATTTTTTCTCTTTGCTTTTGTCATGAAGAATGATGATAAAATATTGTTTAGTGCTAAGAAGACAGCTCAGTGGATTTTTTTTATTATTAATTTAGAAGTAACCAGGTCTTTCACTGAGCAAAATGAAAGGCTAAAATAGCCAACTATAAGGGCTTTTAATTCAAAAGTTCCCTAAAGCTGAATATGCTTTCAACTTTTTTTAAATGAGGATAAAATGGAAGTTTCTCTTCTGCTTGGATCTGATAGAACACTGGGATTAAATTATGAAGTTATTCAGATTAAAGATTAATGTAGAGAAACATTAATTGTTCTTAGCATTTGCCATTCTTTCATGTCTTCCTTAAATTATATATCAAAAGAACCAAGTAGTATAACCAGAAGATATTTTGCAGAAAAATAGAATTTTAGAACTGGAAAGGATGTGAAAATTCGTTAAGTCTGGTCTTATAATATTATAAGTATGCTCATTGTGGTACAAATTAGAAGACTTTCTAAAGGGCATGAAGCTCATTAGAAAACACAAGTTCTTAATTAAGGTTCTACTTTTTTAGTCTGCTGGTCTATATACCATCCTATGTGACTATCCATTTGCTCAAGAATTTTTGATAGAATAAAACCATAAAATAACACCATAAAACCATATCTAGGTATCACCTGGATTATAGATGCCACACTTAAGGAAATTTAAATCAGTTCTGAAGGGCTATCCTTAAAAATCCAAACGTGCAAAGTAATGAAAGTATAAAATTAAGCATAACAATTGAATTTCAAAATTAGTATAATTTGTGATGTGTTTATGTAATAATGTATAATTTATTGATCAATACATAGAATTCTCCTTTTGATAAAGCACTGTGGATTATGCAAGTAAACCTAAAACAAGAGAAATAGAAACAGAAATATCTTCAGACCTTTCTTCTTCTGTGAGATAGTCCTTTGGGGGAGAGCTTTAGTACTGAACTGTGAACCAAAACCTAAGATTAAAAAAATGAATCCTACTTTCCCATTGCCTCTCTAATTGGTTTCAGTGGGAAAATAATGGCCTAAAGGAATTTATAGCGTATGATATTTACAGAAAGATATGGCCCTCTTTAAGGAAGTTCCAACATGATAGCTTTGATTTCTTCTAAGATAGTCAGATGAGCTTCAAATGGTCTGGAATGTTTCCTATACTTAGAGTGCCAAGCCCCCCAAATTTCATTTTACTTTGACTTAAAGAGAAAATTTAAGCAGAAGTCCTTGGAATAACCATGCTTTGAAATATCAGTTAATAATCTACCATGTATATAGCTTATAGAATAATCTTATGGTTCTTATTTTAGATGTGTGGTCCTTTAGTTGTCTTTTATTTGGTGACAAATGAAACTAGAAAAGTATATTTAAAAAAAGGAAAAAAAAGTTTTATTTTAAGCTGATATTGACATACCAGGGGTCACCCAGATAGTCATATATTTGTTTTGCTGTGAGCACGATAATACCATAATAATTCTTCCTCCTCTTGTATCCCTGGTCCTCCAATCTCGAACCTTGATAGTGAATCTTCCATTTGAGTGCTTTTTAATAACAACAATAGCTCATACTTTTGTCATACTGTACAGTTCATTCAATTTTTTAATATCAAACAAATTGTCAAACATTTAAACACAAAAACAACAGAGGTATAGATTGCTCATGAAACAATGAATTTTTGTTATATGAAGTCTCTCAAAAGACTTAATAACCAGTAGAGACTAGCCTTTACCAGGCTAAGACTTTTGGGACACACTGTATTTTTACTTTCATCCTTTTGCTTTTGTCACTTTCTACTAATTCATTTTGTCTGCAGCAGATAATTGAAGCAAAACAAATCTAACACAAATCATGTTGTAAAATGTATGCCTCATTTGTCATCTATCATCCATCTCCTCTCTGGTAAGATGTGGCAGGTAGGCTTTATCATCAGCCATTTCATGATTAGTCACTGTATAGATGACTATTGAAGTCTTTCAATGTAATTTTCCTTCATATTATTAAATGCATCACTGGGCAGATTGGTTTGTTTCTGTTTATTTTGATTCATATCAGTTCATACAAATCTTCCATTTCTTTGATTTCTTCAATTGGTCATTTCTTAGGCAGTGATATCCAATTATATTCTCATAACAAAATCTGTATAGTCATTTCCTAATAAATGAGCATTTATTTTGTCATTCATTTTTCCAACTGGAAAAGCTCTTTGATCACACACACACACACACACACACACACACACACACACAGAGCTGCTATGGATATTTTTGTACATATGTGTCCTTTCTTTATGTTTTAAAAATCTCTTAGAGGTATATGCCTATTAGTGGTATTGCTTCATCAAAGACAATTATATAGACTATTATTACAATATATACAATTTAGTGAATTTTGAGATATAATTCAAAATGATTATTCAGAGCAGTTGTACTCATTCAGTGTCCACCCATTTTCCATTTTTGTCATCTTTGCCAGTCTTATATGTATGCTGAAATGTTAATTGTTTTAATTTTAATTTTTCTTATTAGTGATTTGAAGCATTCTTTTGTTTGGCTGTGGATTGCTGGATTTCTTCTTTTGACACTTACTTGCTTATGACTTTGTGTTAGGAAATCCTGAATTCTAATCTAGCCTCTGACTATACTAGCTGTATGACCCTGGGCAAGTTGCTTAACCTCTGAAATTTCTTATTGTTACTATGATGATAATAAGGCATTTACCTCACAGGGTCATTATGAGGACTAAATGAGATAATGTTTCAAAACACTTTGCAAATGTTAAAGCAAAATATTAATGCTAGCTGTTATTATTATTATTATTATTATTATTATTATTATTTCCTTTGTTATCTTGGATTTTGGATCAATATCAGAGATATTTAGTTCTAATTTGTTTTTATTCTAATTCTAGTAACATTCATGAGTAAAAGCTTTTCCATTTTATATATTTAAAATTGTCTACTTGTATTTTTTGTTTTGTGAAGAATTCATCTCAGAGTCATAGTTGTAAAAGATACTTAATGATGTGACCTTTTATTTTGAGATCACATATCCCTTCAGAACTTACATTAATAGGTGGTGTGATGATTGCCAAAACTTAATTTCTAAAAGAAAGATTTCTTGTTTTCTCAGAAGTTTTGTTGAATAGACTAATTCTTAATTCCAGTAGTTGGTATTATTTTTTAAAATAAAACGCTGCATTACTATTTTTTATTGCTTTGGGGTCTTTTTTACTTAGCTATTCAACTTTGCTTTTTTAATTTTTTTAACCAGGAGCAAATAATTTTGAAAATTATATTTAATTTATTCTTATGTGAAACTTTCTATAAATTTTCTTTTTCTTCCCATCTGTCAAATTTATGAGACAATGTTATTCACAGTCTTACCCACCCTTCTCTCTTAGATTTCATAAATGAATCTATGTTCTAAATTGACATTGCCCTTGGCGACCATATAGCTCTTTTTGACAAAGAGATTCTGGATGAATCTTTTTTTAGACTCTTTAGACCTTCTCTTCTGTATCAAATGTCTTGCACTGATTAAGCTTTCATAGGAAATGGGGCAGTTTGTTTTCATAGTTTTTTCAACTGCTTACAATTTTTCCAGAATCAATAACTTTTTAAAAAATGTATTAGAGCAGTTTTTAGTCAATCAATCAATAAACATTTATTAAGTGCCTATATCATTTAACATCTTCTATTATACTTTGGCATTGATTTTGATTTACTAAGTTGATGGTTTACCTATACATCTGTAGCTGATTAAAAATGACTCCCATAGCAATAATTAATAATTTCCAGTGTAAAGTATAGCCAGTTTTTAATAATATTTATTGCATATTATTCCCAGTATTTCCAGTTAATTTGCAATATATAGATAAAAGAATTATGTAATTTTCCAAGATTTATATACTTTCCATTCTTGATCTTAAATAATATTTTCCAAAATAACTTCCATTGTTGCCCATTTTGCCTTTGTGCCAAAATCCCCTAACATAAAAAATTTATATTGATGATTTGGAAGATCTTAATTCCTTCTCAGCAGGTAGGTAGTACAGTGGATAGAATGTCCAGCCTGAAGCCAGGATGACAGCTTTCTGAGTTCAAATCTAGCTTCTGACACTTACTAGCTATATGACCCTGGGCAAGTCTCTTAACTCTTTTTGCTTCAGTTTACTCATCTGTAAAATGAGCTGGAGAGGGAAATGGTGGAGGCAGCTAGCTGGCTGAGAGGGTTAAGAGCCAGACTTAGAGATGGGAGGTCTAAGGTTCAAATCTGGCCTCAGATACTTCCTAGGTGTGTGACCCTGGGCAAGTCACTTAACCCTCATTGCCTAGCCTACTATTCTTCCTTAAAACCAATACATAGTTTGAATTCTGAGACAGAAGGTAAAGGTTGGTTTGTTTGTTTTAAAAGAAAAAAATAACAAACTACTCTAGTATCTTTGCCAAGACAACCCTAAATGGGGTCTCAAAGAGACAGACATGACTGAAAAATGACTTCTATACCTCTTTCTGCAGTAAAAAATGGAATATAAGCTTCAGTAATTCTAACTATCATTTTGTACAGCTTACCATGTGCTGTACAAATGTGAGCTGGCCAAGTGTTCTGACCTTATCATTATTATTGACATGCTGTTTCAATGCACTTTAAAACGAACTTCACCAACTCCTTTATTTTCATCTCCAAGGAGAACCTATGAACTATATTTCATTTTAATTGCAACTTCCTTATATTTCCCAGTGTCCTTCTTAGAGGGTATGTCAAAATTACTGTGATTCAGCTCCTCTATTAATATGTCGACTCATTTGTCATTGGACAAGGCTCTTCTATTTAGCATATGAATAGTTTTGCTAATGTTTATAGATAAGTTGAAGTCAGTGTGATGTGTAGCTCTCTGCTCACTTTTCTCCTGTTCTGTTGCACACACACAAAGTGAAAGACTGTTTTTCATTTTTGTTTTTTTCCATGGCTAAAGATTTCATCAGCTATTTGCCCATATGCTAATGACAAACCTCTCAGTAGTTAGCCAGGCTGATACCTTTTGTCACTAGGACCATATTTAAAATATTGCCAGATTGGTTTAAGAGGAACTAGTGATCTACCTTCTAGATTTCAATAACCCAATCCTAGCCTCAGTCAGAAACTTTGGTGTCAGATCCTCTTATAATGCCAAATTTCCATTTTGCATCATTTCTGTAGACTTAGTATTGAGCAAGTAACTTCCCTTTTTTATGTTTAATAATATTTTCCCCTTCAATTACGTGTAAAAACAATTTATAACCTTGCTTTTTTTTAAAATTTGAGCCTAATTCTTACCCCTTCCTCTCCCTGAGATAGTAGCCATCTGATATAGATTTTACACATGCAATAATATAAAACATTTTTCCATATTACCCATTTTGTGGAAGAGAACTTGAAGAAAAAAATGGAAGAAAGAATGTGAAATATAGCTTAGTTTGGTATGCATTCAGACCCATCAGTTCTTATTCTGGAGGTGGATGGCATTTTTCATTATGTGTCTTTGAGGATTGACCTGGGTCACAATATTGATAAGAATAACTAAATCATTCACAATTGTCCATCATATATTGCTGTTATTGTATGTAATGGTCTCCTGGTTCTGCATCAGTTCACATGTAAGTCCTTCTAGGATTTTCTGAAATCATCTTCCTCATCATTTCATATGGCATAATAATATTCCATTGCAATTACATACCACAATCTATTCAGCTATTCCCCAATTGATGGACATTGACTCAATTTCTAATTCTTTGTTACCACAAAAAGAGCTATTATAAATATTTTTGTACAAATAGGCACTTTTTTCTTTAAAAAATCTATAATAGTGGTATTGTGATATAGACATAATAGTGGTATGCACAGTTTTCAGCATAGTTCCAAATCATTCTCCTTAATGGTTTCTTTTCTTTCATATTAGCCACTGTGATAGGTGTGAGGTGGTATCTCAGAATTGTTTTAATTTTCATTTCTCTAATTAGGAATGATTTTAGAGCATTTTTTTCATGTGACTACTGATAGCTTTAATTTCTTCATCTGAAAACTGCCTATTTACATCCTTTGATCATTTATCAATTAGAGAATAATTTATATTCTTATAAATTTGACTCAATTTTCTCTATATTTGAGAAATGAGACCTTTATGAGAGATATTTGCTCTGAATTCCTTGCCCCCAGCTTTCTTCTTTTTTCTAAACTTAGTTGCATGCTTTTGTTTGTATAAAACATTTTTAATTTAATATGATAAAAATTATCATTTTACATTATATAGTGTTATCTCTTGTTGGGTCATAAATTCTTCCCTTATCTATATATTTGACAGATAAACTATTCTATGTTCCCATAATTTACTTATTATAGTACTCTTTAGAAAGTGATATATGTTGGAAGGGATGTGGTAAAAATGGACACTAATCCATTGTTGGTGGAGTTGTGAAATGATCCAACCATTCTGGAAGGCAATTAGAAACTATTCCCAAAGGGCTACAAAATGGTGCATACTCTTTGATCCAGTAGTATCACTGCTATTATCCCAATGAGATAAAAAAGGGGCGGAGGACCTACTTACACAAAAATATTTATAACAGCCCTTTTTGTGGTGGCAAAGAATGGGAAATAAGGGAATAACCATCAATTGGGGAATGGCTAAACAAATTGTGGTGTATGTTGGTGATGGAATACTATTATGCTATAAGAAATGATGAACAGGATGGTTTCAGAAAGAGCTGAAAAGACCTACATGAACTGATGCAGAGTGAAATAAACAGAACCAGGAGAACATTATACACAGTAATTGAAATATTGTGGTATAATCATGTGTGAAAGACTTAGCTTCTATCAGCAGTACAATGATTCAGGGCAATTCTGAAGGATTTATGACAAAGAATGCTATCTACCTCCAGAGAGAGAACTGTTGATGTTAGAATGCAGATTAAAGAATACTTCTTTTCACTTTAATTTATTTGGGTTTTATTTGGGTTGGTTTTATATGATTATTCTCTTATATAAATTAATAATATGGAAATGTTTTGCATGCTAATTTATGTATAACCCTGATCAAATTGCTTACCATTTCCAGGAAGGGGGAGGGAAGGGAGGGAGGGAGATAATTTGGATCATATAACTTCAGAAAACTTATGTGGAAAATTATTACATATAATTAGTAAAATAAGATATCTTTACCAAAAAATTATAAAAAATGTTGTATTTTCACATTTAAATAGTCATCCACATAAAGTGACATGCTTCAATAATGTGATACAATAAAATTTAAAAGAAATTATGTATAAAATTTTTTATGTCTAAATCATGTATCCATTTTGACTTTTTCTTGTTATATAGTGTGAGATGTTGTTCTACACCTAGTTTCAGACATATCTTTTTCCAGTTTTTTCAGAAATTTTTGTCAGATAGTGATTTCTTATCCCCAAAGTTTAGATCTTTGGGCTCATCAAACCCCAAATAACTATAATCATTTGGTACTATGTATTGTGAAGCTAATCGATTCTACTGATCTGTCACTTTATTTCTTAGCCAGTACTAGATTGTTTTGTGATTACAGTTTTGTAACACATTTTGAGACTGGTTGTTCCAGGCCACCTTTTTTCACATATTTTTCATTGATTCCATTGATATCCTTGATTTTTTGTTCTTCCAAATAAATTTTGTTATTTTTTCTATCTCAATAAAATAAATTTGTAGCAATTAGATTGGTATAACACTGAATAAATAGATTAATTTAGATAAGATTGGCATTTTATAATACTGGTTCAGGGAACCCACAAGCAATTAACATTTTCCTATTTGTTTAAATGTTTATTTTTGTGAAAAGTTTTTTACAATTATGTTCATATAATTCCTGATTTTTTCTTAGCAGGTAAAATAACTTACTGCGAAAGAAGTCTTAATTCTATGCCATTACTCAGAAATTCTTAGATGACTAAAATAATGTAATATCAATGGCAAAAATTCATTTTTTTATAAATTCTAAAGGCAAAAAATTAAATGCCTATATGCTTTGGTAGAAAAAATTCCTTATTTGTGAGTTCCTTATACCCATGAATTCAAAGATTTAGTTCCTAGCCCTTTTATTTCATGACTTCTTGGCCACTATAGCTCCTGGACAATATTTGAGCAAAAGGAGCATATACAAATAAGAAATGTGCCAAAACAATCTATAAATATTTGAAGAGATTAGAAATTGGCAATTTTTCTGAAACCTGCATTCTTTGAGAAA
Organism: Gracilinanus agilis; assembly: GCF_016433145.1. Lineage (NCBI taxonomy): Eukaryota > Metazoa > Chordata > Mammalia > Didelphimorphia > Didelphidae > Gracilinanus > Gracilinanus agilis. The sequence continues at coordinate 88,584,329 of NC_058135.1, forward strand.
ATCATCTTTGGCATCAAAACATTAAATAACTTGCCTAGAGTCATGCTGCTAAGTTAGTACTATGACTATGTCAAGTCTTCCTGGATCTCTATCCTATATTACATTGCCTTTCTGGTATTAGACAATTTAAAAAATATATCTGGTTCGGTGATAACCAATTTAGGGAAGCAAGAGACCAGATTGGTATTAGAAGATGGGTCCATCATAGGGTTCAATAGTACCATCTCAACAAATACCAGGAACTATGACTCTTATTGATTTTAGGTAGATTGGAAATAGAGGAGTCATCAAAGAAAAATTAAAAAATATACATTTTTTCTTTGGGAGGAAATGAATTATAGAAAATGTGATCTAACACATGGGGGGAATCTTTCAATATTGTGTGATTTACATAATTTCATGTAACAAAAAGTCACTTTTAGCTTGTGCTACTTATAACTAAAATTAAATCCGTAGACATTTAATTTTAGCTTGCTTTTTGATATTTGCTAAAAGAATACTGTGCTAGATTTGGTTTAGTCTAAGATACGATGCTGCTTTCATGTGCTATTATTGGCCATTCCAGTCATTTCTTGACCACTCAGAAAAATCTTGACAAAAAAATTTAAAGGTCTCCATGCTGTAGTGCAGCCAATCTCTCTACTTTCCTCATTTAATATGCCTTTTTTTTACACAGAATACATTTATGTGTTGAGTGAGTATTCATCAGACATTTTCAAAAGGGTTTCAAAGGCTATATGTGAGTAAATATAATGCTGCATCATTATCTGCTGGAAGTGGAGCTGGACTATTGGGGTGGGAGGGAAAGAACATTGCTTGGTAATGGGTTGAGAGAACCTATAGAATTTCTAGAGAAGGAAGGAGGTGTTTGAATGGATGACTACATGTCAGAGATATTATACAGGGAATTCCTATGTTGGCATTGGTCAAGGTGGCCTCCATGAGCCCTTCCAACCTCAAGAGTTGATGATTCTTCTTTGTTGTCCCTAGACCCTTTGCCACTTGGCTAATCTGCACAGGCTTGGCCTTTTTCTGGAGCCCATTGGACTCTTATGCTACATGAGAACAACCTTTTGTTATTTAGTTGTTTTTGTTGTGTTCAACTCTTCACAACCCTATTTGGGGTTTTCTTGGCAAAGATACTGGAGTGGTTTGCCATTTTCTTCTCCAGCTCATTTTATAGATGAGGAAACTGAGGCAAAAAAGGTTATGTGACTTGCCAAGCGCCACACAGCTAGTGTCTGAGACAAAATTTTTTTCTCAGGAAGAGGAGTCTTTTTGATTCCAGGCTTAGCACTCCATCCACTCCGCCACTTAGCTGTCCCATAAGAGCAACTTGCTAAGGTTCAAAAAACCAACTGCTGTCAATTGGAATACTTGTTTGCATTTCTCTCTCCGCCTTACAGCAAGCAGAGACCAATTTGCAGCAAAACATCTAGGCAGTTGTTGAATTAATCTAATCTATGTCAGGCCACCTTGCCCTGTTTTTCTTCCCATTCTCCTGAGCCCCCTATAGTAAGGAAAAATTTCTTCAGCCTTCCGACTGAGGGGATTAACTGCATTGATAGCAATAGAGACTCTTTACAGAAAAAAAATCGTCCATTAGATATCAAAAATAAAAGTGGCCCTAATTAATATGGTTTATATGGCAGCAATCAAGATAATTCCATGCAAATTAACTTTTTGCTATATTCCAATCTTATTTGCACAACTGATGAGAGGTTTATTTTTCTCATTTCCCTGGACAAAGGAGCCCTTTCAGTCAAATAAAACAATTGTTAAATGCCTCTCATAGCTTTTTTTAATGTGTTAAAATTGAGCAGTGTTGCTTCATCCTTATTTTGGAAAAATATTACAGAACTGAAAAATGGAAATCAGCATGAGTAGCTTCTACAAATACTCATCTTTCACCAATAAGTAATCAAGGTCTGAATTTGTAGTCTCAAAAATGGAACAATGCAAAGCCTTGGTAAGGAATCTTTCACCTGACGTTGTCATAGTGCTATTAAATGTCGGTTTTCTAAAAAGCAGCCTAATATATTTTCCTTCCTGTTTGCATATGGTAAAATAGAATCTCAGAGGTACTTAGAGTGACAGAGCATCTCTAGTTCCTTCAGGGTGGGAACCTTATTCTCTTGATATTCCATAGAGCATTTTGTGCATTAGGGGAGAGTAAAAAATGACATAGGGAATCAGAGTCCTGGAAATGAGTTTGACAGATGGTCACAGTCTAACCCCCTGTGTTCAGCCAATATTACACCTAAACTCTTCCAGACAGATGGTTGTTTATCTCAACTTTGCAGACAGGTTAAGAAAAAAAAAAGCTTCAGGGCTGCAGAAAATATTTCTTAAATTAAAAAAAATCAGACTGGCCCAAAGTTAAGTGTCATAGATTCAGAGACTCAAAAATATTTATTAAATCCATGAATGATATACTTGATGTCTCTGAACAACAACAGTAGGTCAAGATAATACAGATCAGGTTTGGTTTGGAGGGTTGTATTTTCAGTGGGCCTTAATATCCTTGCTAGCTGACAAATAGCCTCTGGCTCAGTGGATTTCTTTAAAACTGTGAGTCTGTAGACCAGAACCAAGCTACACGGTATCAGAAGCTTCAAAGAGCAATTCAGAACCTTTCTTGAGAAGTGTATGCTAGGTTGTTGAGCATCCATTTTCCCATCCAATAGTCCTTTATTAGGTGCCTACTGTATTCAACATGGTGGAAATACAAAGGTGAAAAAAAACTATAAGCCTTCCCCTGGAGAAAGCAGGATATAGTTTGTGTATGTGTATAAATATATGTAGTTATTTTATTTAAATATTCCAGTATATATGTACTCCAGTGTGTTTAACATAGTGTTGATATGTATGTGTGTATGTATATATATGTATATATATACATATATATATATATATATATATATATAAAGAGAGAGAGAGACAGAGAGACAGAGAGAGAGGAGAGGAACAGTGTGAGAGACAGAGAGAGAAAGAAAGAAAGGTAAAGAAAGAAAGGAGAGGAAGGGGGAGAGAATGCTACAGAGTAAGATATAAAAAAAGACAAAAGAACCACATTTCTAGAGAAAGCTTGAAGAGGGAAGTATCCTGTTTAAGTAAGGACTATCAGGGAAGATTTCAGAGACATAGCAGCAGTACCTAAGCTGAGCACTGAAGAGAGAGAGAGAGAGAGAGAGAGAGAGAGAGAGAGAGAGAGAGAGAGAGAGAGAGAGAGAGAGAGAGAAAGAGAAACAGGAATGGCTAGTCCATTTTATGCAACCTATAGAGTGAGTGAAGACAAGTAGTGTGAATTTTAGCAGAAAAGCAATTTTAGAACCAGGTTCTGCAAAGCTTTAACATTTTAGCACATATATATATATTTTTTCAGTTTTCTAAAACTAATTACTTTTCCAAGGCAGAAGAGAGGCTAGGGCTACCCAAGGTCACACAGCTGGGAAGTGTCTGAGGACAGATTTGAACCCAGGCTCTTTATCCACTGAGCCACCTAGCAACCACTAAGTACTAATTACTCTTGAAAACAATCAGAAATAAAAATCTAGTTTAGAGATTCTTAATCTTTTATTTATTTGTTTACTTTTGTCATAGACTCTGCTAAAGTCTATTGGAACCATTTTCAGAATAATGTTCTTAAATGCATAAAATAAATAGTGTTATAGAAAAACCCAACTGTATTGAAATAAATATCAAAATATATTTTTTTAAAAATTCACCGACTACCTAAGAGCCCTGACCAGTCACATGGAAGTTATGTTGTTAAATACCAAAAAGGAGATGTCTCATTTTATATTCCATTTTTACTTAATTTGAAGATGCATGAACAGAGGGGAAATGCATTAGATAAGAGAAACAATGTCTCTGAGTTGGTAGGGAATCCCTGATACAGTCATTCCTCAGTAGCTATTCCATGTCCGTGGTATAGTAGCTACTGCTTTCCAAGACTAGTTGACTCAGAGGTCAAATCCCATATTTCTGTTAATGTCTCTTGGATTTATCATATATCCTTTATCTCAAACAGTATTGGATGTGACCTGAGACTTCACAATGCCATTCAATTCCTGCTTGATTGCCTTCTCCATATTTTCAGCTTCCAGGGTAATACCAAGGAAGATACAGGCTTCCATGGGATTCTTTTTGGAGACTTAGCTTCTGCCCCCTTCCTTCCTTTCTCACACACTATAAAATAACTGGCATAAAGGTTGGGTCAGTCTAACCAGAGTACAACAGTACTGAAGGCAGTACAGAGCTGACCTAACTTAAATACTTGCTCTACCTGAGGAGATGTAGATGGTTCCACCAGAAAAAAAATCTTATGATTTTTGCTATCATAGGGTCTCCTGAGGGTGGCTGCTGTTCTGTGTAGTTTGGGTACTCGGAAAATTGCTATGGAGACCACCCAGAGCCTCAATTGCTTTCTCTTAGTTACCATCTGGAAAATCTTGGATCAAACATGTAAGCTTTTTCTTAGTGAATTGGGGGAAAATGCTGCTATTTTCCATGCATGCATTCATTCATTCATTAGGAAAAGGATCCTAGATTTATAGTCTTCCCATGCTGTTGGGCATCCTCTTTGGGCAAAGTGAGGAAGAAATGAGTGAATGGGATGCTGTGGAATGTCTTTTCATATAATCACATAGGTAAAGCAAAGAATAAGCAGAATTGATACATGTATCTGCTTACACATATCTATATATATGTTTATATATTTATACACAAATTTAAGTTTTTAATCAGCGATCTACTACAGGTTCAGGCGTTGTTGTTGTTGTTGTTGTTGTTGTTGTTGCTGCTGCTGCTGCTGCTGCTGCTGCTGCTGCTGCTGCTGCTGCTGCTGCTGCTGCTGCTGCTGCTATTTTTTCCCATTAAGGGAAGGGAGGGGAACCCTTTTTCTTTCCCTAGGGGCATTTTATGATAAAGTGGTAAAAGAAGTAGATGATGTTTTTGTGGGTACTTACATCACTCTCCCCAGATGTTTTTCTCTTATTAATTTAAACTACTTCAATTTTTATTTATAGTAGCAACACATGTTGGGATGATTGCTTGGCCTAATGTGACTGTTGAATTAGTTCTTGGTTTATCATTCTTTTTTATATTTGTACAATTTCCCTCCCTGTAACTAAGCTACTTAAATATTTTACCAAAGAACTTCATCCTATTCAATATACAAAATTAACACTTTTGTAGTATTGGGTCAGATTCACATTTTCTGCTCTGGGAATTGTTTATCATCCCACAGGGGAGTCAGTGCTTGAATATTGAAGAAAGGGTTTTGGGGACAAGTTTTTTTATATTTTTAACCCAAAAAAATCATTGAATTTATTTTTACTATTTCCAGAGTCTAGTGAAATACATGTATGTACCTATGATTCAACATTCAGATGGATTTTGGTCCAATAAACAAAATAGATGTCTCAATGCGGAATTTAATAAGCCTTTATTATTATAGTGCTGTTTGTCATTTATTTTTATTTTACAGTGCCAGAATTATTTTTAAATCAGACATCTTCATAACTGTGCTTTCACAGCATAGCACGGAATTTATAATCTCAGAAACCTTCCTCATAAAATGAAGACTGTACACTTTGCTTTATATATAACATTGAAATGTTAGAAAGCTGTGCATTAGCATTATTTAATGTATTACTAGTTCAAAGTAAATTTTGCTTTAATCATTTCAAGTCAAAATAAAGGACACATTAAAATTTGAATCAGAGATATTCAAAAAACCCCAAGATATAGAAATAAGTAGAGACCCTTTGCCTACTTTCATAGTTCAAAGATGTTTAATGAATTCTTGCTTCACCTGTTCCATGTTGCATCTCCAAGCTCTTCAGTAAGTTCAATATGGTGACATATTTATTCCTTTGAATCTATGATTTCATGGATGTAGACATTTCCCCCTCTGATATGCACTGAAGCCCATTCCTGTGACTCTTATCCTTATCTTTCAATAATTGGGGAGGGAGATGTATAGTGACATTTTGGCCTCCATCTTTACAAATGTCACAAATAGGGTAACATTTTAGGAATATCCCTTTCTTATTGATATGATACTCCTTCGAAACATCTCATAAGCAGAAGACTCTCTCACTGGGCTTCATTTAGTCCTTGGATTGGTATGAATGTGTGAATTAAAAATCATTTATTAAACAACATGTTAGTTTTTGGGATACAAATTAAAGACAGAAGAGATTCCCTGTCTTCAAAGATCTTATATTCTTAAACAACTTTTTCCAGTTTATGTACATTTATTTTTTCTCTCTTCAACCCAATGCAGAGACAAAGAGAATAGAAGAGAAAATGAACACCCTTGAATATATAGTTAAGCAAAATAAATTCTCATATGGATTATTTTAAAGTGTATTATTCTGTATATCATGTCTTTGTCATGAGGTTGGTAGCATTTTCAAAAAATATGGAATAACTTCAAATCAGCAAGTATTTTTATTTATTACTGTAAACTGACACTGCACTAAGCATTGAGTTGACCAAGAAATGCAAAAATCAGTCCCTGCCTTTGAGTAGAGCCTTTAGAGTCTAAGAGGAGAGACAACATGAAAATGACTAGGTACAAACAAATGATTACAAGATAAATTGGAGATATTCTGGACTTTAAGGTTAAGGAGAACTAAGAAAGGCTTCTTGCAGAAAGTGAGATTTTAGAAGAGACATTAAGGGAGCCAGAGAAATCAGGAAGTGGAGAGGAGAGAGTTCCAGGGTTCGTTATAGCCAATTAGGAAATGGATTATCTTGTGTGAGGAGCAGCAAGTAGTCTAATGTCACGAGTTATTGAGTATACAAAATGGATAATAAGACTGAAAAGATAAGAAGAGGTCAGATGACGGAAGACTTTAAAAGCCACCACAATGGGGATTTTGTCTTTAATCCTTGTTCCAATAAAGAGCCACTGGAGTTTATTGAATAAAGGGGGTGACATCTGTACTTCAAGAACATTAATTTGCCAGCTCTATGAAGTAGGGAAAGACTTGAGGCAAAGAGACCAACCAGAAGGCTAATACAATAGTCCAGGGGCAAGGTGATGAGGGATGGCACCAGGACAGTGACAATTAGTGTCAGAGGAAAGAAGAGATGTGAAAAAAAAGATAGAAATGGTAGGACTATTTAGATCATAGTTCTTAAGTCTTTCATAATTGATCATATTTACAATATTGATGTTATAATTTGTTCTTCTGACTATCCTCACTTGAATCTACATTCATTTTTATAAGCTTATTTTCTAATGGGGGGAGGAATAATACCCCTAGGTACGCAGTGATCAGAGAGGAGTGTTTTGGTTTGGAAAGTTATAGGGATAATGAATTGGTAAATTTGGTAAAATGTCTATTGTTCTCAGTTGAGAAGTAATATGTCGTAGTGCTGGATCTAGTAATAGAGAACCTGGGTTTAAGCTCCAGCTCTGATGCTTAGGACTTGTGGGACTTTGATCAAGTCATTTGTCAACTGTCTTGACCTCAGGTTCCTCATCTATTTGCAAATAATGAGAACATTGGTAGTATAAGACCTCTTCTAAATTGATAATTTGCCCATTAGTCCAAAGGAGAACAAATATCTCCTTTAAAAAGAGCAGTCTTGGGCTAATGGTCCCATGCTTCATCCTAAAACTACCGAGAAAAACTACTTGACTGGACAGTCCAATAGAATAATACTGACTTTGCCACTTATAGGCATTCTGAGCACTGTGAGACAAAAGACAATTCAAAACCATCAGGAAAATCAGAGTGATTTAAAGACACACAATGAACAAATCATAGTATTATATATGGTTCCCAGATAATAGTTGAATTTATACTAGTCGAGATTCATCATTATCCATAATTACACTTGAAGTAAATGGGAATTGGAGAAGTAGAGTGGTGGCTGTAGATATAATTGTGCCAGGAGGAAAAGAAGCTTTTGCCAGAGAGGCAGACCCTCACCTCGTAGGAGATTGAGAAAAAACAGTTGGGGTGCTAAGGCTTGGAACGGTTGTGCTACACACTTCTGGAAAAAAAATTCTATGTCAGGCAAGAGTACACTGTCCCTTTGGTGAAGGAACCATTGAGACCTGTGCTTTGAAATAGTGACATTTGCTCTGAACTGGTTATATCTCTTCTTCAGCACCTCTGGAGCACTCTTTAGCTGTAGTCAAGTACAACTGCTACCACAAAGTCCTCTACTCTGCCTCTTGATGATCAGTATCCTGTCCAGTGGCTATTCTTTCATCAACTTGGTGTTTATAAGAGTGCTTAGGGATTCCCCACCTTTATCCCCTATTCCTTATCACCAAATGAACTCTTGTTTCTCCCCAGCCCAATCAAGAATTTATCCTCTTGAAGCTGTTATATGGAAAATAAATCAAATATACTTTTCTTGTCTCCCAAAAGTAGAAGAACTAAGACTAATATATGGGAATTACACGCTGTGATTATTGTTTATGCCTCCATATTAGGAAAAGAGAAAAATAAAATAAAACCCTTCTTACCAATTCTTGTTGCCCCATTGTGGAATGATTTGATTTAGGAGATAATGAATCACTTGTCAATTAAAGAGGTTGGATGATCCTTTTGGGAGAGGCTATAGAGAATGTCTGTTCCAGTTACAGATTTACTGATTCAATAAGCATTTATTAATTTCCTTCTATATACAGGCACTAGCCTAGGCATAGGAAATTTTTTTAAAAAATTAAAAAAAGAAACAGGCTCTGCCCCTTAGGAACTGACATTCCATTGGGATTGAATCAGATAATATTCGGGGTCTTTCCAAATGCTAAGATTCATAAGAAATCAAGTGTTCATATTTCAAATTAATGCATTCCAGTAATATAGCAAAATGTCTTATGAATATATTATGATAATGATACTCAAATCTTGAGCCTTTTAAGGCAAAAAAACAAACAAACCCCAAAACAGCTGTGGAATCTATCCCATTCGTGACGCTTAATTCCTTTTTTTTTCCTTTCAGTAGTATCACATTACTAGAATAATACCATAGTACAATGGTAGGTAGGTAGGTATCACGTAAAAAATAAAACCCCTGAAACTGAGTTTCCAAAGTTGGCAAAACTCTTATCCCTAAAGTATTATCCTTTTCAATTAAAAAAAATTCCTTAGGCTCTATTCTTCAATAGAAAATGACAATAATACTACACTTATAATATTACTAGTTCTTTGTCAAGAGCAAAAAGGATTTCCTGATTCACTTATTTTGCTCTATTGTCTCTGCTGTTTCGCAAGGGTGAATATCTTATTTGCTTTCTTTCCTAGTGCCAAGATCAGAGAAATCCTATTTACCACTTTTTAATTTATTTTTACTTCATGATTGACTTAAAACTCGGACTCATTTTAGTTGGGGCCAGATAAAAAGGAGGGCAAAGAAAACATCTTGTGGTCAGCAAAATATAGTATGTTTCCAAGGTTTGGAAAATGATTTTGGAATGATTCTCTTCGATTTAGTGAGAAATGATCATTAGATGTTTATACTCCTTTTGGATCATTGCCTTGTCATCACAGAGGGGCTTGCTTAGCTCAATGAAACAATGAGCTATACAGTCATGGTTATCCAAGATGCATAAGTCGTAGTGGAGAGTTCTGACAAAAGGTGATCCATTAGAGAAGGAAATGGAAAGTTCCTCCAGTATCTTTGCTAAGAAAACCCCACAGAGGTATTGGTTTTATAAGAGTTTTCTCTTATAAAAATGACCAATATGGAAGTATGTTTTGCATGATAATATATGTATAATCCAGATCAAATTACTTACCATCTCTGAGAGGGAGAAGGGAAGAGAAGAAGGGAGAGAATTTGGATCTTGTAATTTTGGAAACTATATGTTGAAAATTGTTATTGTATATAATTGAGAAAATAAAATATTTTTGAATAAGAAAAAATTGTATGGGAAGTTAAAAAAATAAAACCTACAGACAGAATTATATGGTTCACAGGATAATGAACAGTCAGATACAACTAAAAACAGACTGTGAGCATCAGGTGATATAAACGAGAACTTATATCAGTCATCACAGATGGAAGCAAATAAGCTATAAATCATCATATTGCTTTTATGAAATTAAGAGGATCAGATATTTTCCTTTAAATGAAAAAAATTAAAAGAACAAAGTGTTGACTAGAGAAAAAGAAACAGGGGCAAGGCTAAATGGAGTGCCTCACTTATGAGGTCTCTGTTTCCAAAACTAAGAATTTATTAGTGTTGTAAACAGCCCGATTTAAAAGAGAGGAGGTCACAGGATTATAGATTTAAGGCTGAATGGGAACTGAGAGTTTGTTGAATTCAGTCCCCCTATTTTAAAAATGAGACATCAGAAATATTGCTGTTTTCTAATGGTCACAGCTAGGAAATATCTGAAATGGAATTTGAACCCAGATCATCTTGAATCCAAGATCAATACTCTATCTGTTATACAATGCCATGGGTGGGCGTAGTAGGTGTTGAAGGAGAGGGAAGAAACACCTGATTCAGAACTCTTGAATTTTAATCCTGGCTCTCAGACTAGCTATGTGACCTGGGAAAAATAACTTCACCTTGGAGGTAGAATGGTTCAGTAGATAGAGTACTAGGAGTCCAGGAGGACCTGGATTTGAATTCTGCCTCAGACGCTTACTTACTGACTGTGTGACCATAGGCTTTAACTTCTTTTACCTTCAGTTTCCTTATCTATAAAATGAGGGAGTAGAACTTGAGGACCTCTAAAGTCCCTTCCAATTCTAAGTCTATGTTGCTCTGATGTATCAGAGTCTAAATTCCCTGCCTATAAAGTGAGAATATTAATACCTGCATTATCTACTTCATAGGGTATGAGGAAAACATGCTGTAAGTTATATAAGACTATATCAATGAGTTTCACTTTTATTTTTAAAACACCTTTCATTCAGACATTCTATGATCCTTTAAGAGTCTGTGAATGAAGGGAGCTAGGAAATTTTATCTAAGAAATAATTAACTGGCTAATCTACTTTTGGTAAGCACCTAAAGTGTGAAGTAGAGAAGTGTATTTTGTTGTAAATGTTATGTTTTCATTGAGCTTTGAAGGTTTTTATTTCTTCTTTCATGTATCCTGGTGGATAAGAACATGGAATTTCCCTACAAATTATGAAGGCAGAGCAAAAGAGTCACTGGGGAGAAAGGAATCTAGATAGAGTTATCCAATTAGGATTCCAAAGTCATATACTACAACTTGAGCTTTTAAAAAAATAGTGATTTAAAATATATTTTGGGTTTTCAATGGAAACTCGCTTTGGGGGTGGTAATATAGGGGAAATGAAATCCAAATAATTTGAGAATAATTTGACCACTTGAAGCAAAAAATATGGAACTAAGATATAATTTGAACGATCCTGAGGGAATCATTCACAGTTCCTCTCATTTTCTACTATGGTGAATGACTTCACTTTTGAAGATTTTCCTAATGTATATGGTGTTAGGGAGATAATATGCCTGAGTTTTATCTCATGGTAAAATGAAAAGAATAGCAATTCTGGAACAGAGGGTCTTGAGCTCCAATTCTCCCTCCTGGGTTTACTAGCTGTATGATATTTTTATAGAGCTCAGTTTCTTCCTTGTCAAATGAGACAAAGGGTACCAAATGGCTTAGAGATCTAAGATGATAATCTCTATTCTCTTTTATACCAGTATCTACTAAATATTCCTCCTCCCATCTTGGTGCTTCACTTATACTGAACCTCCCCCCAAGACTCCTCCCCCCCTGAGTTTGGAATACATTCTGTATGTTTCCTCTCAGCATCTTTTTCTTCATTCAAGGATCCCCTGCAATGGGACTTCCTTTAGGGGTGCCCCACAAATTCAACTGTGATCATCATTTCTGTCCTAGACAAAGATACCAAAATCATGCTTATCAAATCCTATAGATATCACACTATGGAGGAATAACTCCAACAAAGGAAGGCCTTCCTCAGACCTTTTCCTCTCCTCTCAATCTGACTAGTGCTCCACCTTTTCTTAAGTCGCCTTATATTTATTGGTTTATCCATTGAATTTCTGAGTAGGATACAAGCTTTTTTCAGAGGTATAGTTCTATCTTTTTGTCCCTGGTACCCAGCACAGTGACTTAATGAAGAAAAGAGCACCAAATAACATTTGTTTAATTGAATTGAAAGGATATGAGGAGTTCACAGACTGAATTATACCTCAAGGGATACTTAGCTCAAAATGCTAACTCTTTATATGTACTACTTTTTAAGTTGACTGATTCTAAGTATGAAATAATTTATTAGGAACAAAACAAACACAAAACTACTATGCTTCGTATAGCCCAACACTTTAATCATCCATTACTATCTATTAGATTTGGTCATAAGATAATTGATTAAAAATCAAGCACAACACTGCACTTGATTTGATTATTCAATTCAACATCATAAGAATGAGTCTTTCTTGCAAATCTGGGGTAGTACTTTATACTTTAAAAACATTGTAAATTAGCATGTGTGGATACACCTTTCTCCTCTACAGTAGTTTCTTGGAATTGATGCCGGGAGTGAGTTGGAGAGTGGGGGAAAGCTCTTGAAATTACTAGTTAACTAGCTTAGTTTAGTCTAAGGCCAAAATTTATATAAAGCTCAGGCTTCTCCATCTCTTGTTCCTGATGTTTATCCACGTTATTTACTTATTTAAGGTTTTATTTTCTAATATTTTTCCATGGTTATTCGATTCCTGTTGTCTCCCTCCCCTCTTCCCTCCCTCTCCTTGAAGTTGAAATTCAATTCCACTGGATTATAAAAACATATATTAACATTCAAAATCTATTTCCATATTATTTACTTTTTAATAGAGTAATCTTTTCATCAAAACCCCAAATCACATACCCATATAAACAAGTGATAAATCATGTTTTCTTCTCAATTTCCTCTCCCACATTTCTTTTTCTAGATGTGGATAGCGTTCTTTCTCATAAGTCCCTCAGAATTGTCCTGGATCATTGCTTTGCTTTTAGTAGCAAAGTCAATTACATTTGATGCTCTCACAATGTTTCAGTTACTGTGTGTAATGTAATGTAAAATAAGCAGAAAGTAAGGTTCTTCTTATTTCACTCTGAGTCAGTACATGTAGGTCTTCCCAGTTCTTATAGAAATCAAGCAGTTCATCATTCCTTATAACACAATAGTATTCCAATACCATCATATGCCACAATTTGTTCAGTCAATCCCCAATTCAGGGATATTCCCTCATTTTACAGTGTCTTTGCCACCACAAAAAGCACAACTATAAATATTTTTGTACAAACAGATCCTTTCCCACTTTTTTAAATGTCTTTCGGAATACAAACCTAGTAGTGATATTGCTAGATCAGAGGGCATGCATTCTTTTTTTTTTTTTAACCCTTACCTTATGTTTTGGAATCAATACTGTGTATTGGTTCCAAGGCAGAAGAGTGGTAAGAGCTAGGCAATGAGGGTCAAGTGATTTGCTCAGGGTCACATAGCCTGGAAATGTCTGAGGTCAGATTTGAACCTAAGATCTCCCATCTCTAGACCTGGCTCTCAATTCACTGAGGTACCCAGCTGCCCCCCCCCCCCCCCAATTCATTCTTTTAAATCTTTTTAGCATAATTCTAAATTGCCTTCCAGAATGGTTGGATCAATTCACAACTCCACCAGCAATGCATTACTGTCCCAATTTTGCTACATCCCCTCCAACATTTATTATTTTCTTTTACTGTCATATTGGCCACTCTGCTAGGTATAAGGTAGTGCTTCAGAGTTGTTTTGATTTGCATTTCTCTAATCAGGAGGGACTTATAACATTTTTTCATGTAATTATTGATAGTTTTGATTTCTTCATCTGAAAGCTGCCTATTCATATCCCTTGGCCATTTATCAATTGAAGAATGGTTTGATTTCTTATAAATTTGTCTTAGTTCTTTGTTTATTTGAGAAATTAGACCTTTGTCAGAGAATTTTGTTATAAATCTTTTCCCAGTTTGTTGCTTCTTTTCTAATTTTGGTTGCATTGGTTTGTTTCTACAAAAACTTTTAAATTTAATATAATCAAAATTATTCATTTTACAACTTGTAATGTCCTCTATCTCTTGCTTGGTCTTAAAAGCTACCCACATTCAAACACAGACCAAAAGAATACTCTCTCAGGGCTTACCACTCTTTCAGGAAAGCACACACAAACACATACATACTACATACATGTGTATACACACATAGACACAACTTTCTGGGACAAACTCAACTGTACTAACCCTAGAGAAATCACCCTCATATACAGAGTATAAAACAACTGGCTACATCTTAATAAAAGGGGCTCCTAAGATATATGCTTTTGCAGAGTTTCTAGAAACAGATTTTCTTGGCTTCCCTGTTGTAGTGACTTATCAGCTACTTTTATTTTCATATTTGTGGAGGTAATAGTTGTCTTTGGGCATCTCTGATCATTTGGACTCTATTAAATGAATACTTTCATAATCCAAATATATGCGGGTGAAGTTCCAGAACCTATCACAGTAGAATCTTAGCTCCTTGAGAGCAGAGAAATTTTTAATTTTTCATTAGTAGGCTTCTTGAACTCAATAGTTGCTTTATAGACAATAGATGTCAAATACTAACACTTTTGTTCCAAATTGGTGGACTGGGGAAAAGTATGCTCTGTGAAGAATTAACTGGTTTAAAGACTAATTTGCTTAAAATCAAATGGCAAAAGGTGACTCAAAGATTCCATGATGCAATAATGCATGTATTTAATGAGGCCAAAAAGATATACATTTTTAAGTAGAGGCTCCTTAGAGGCTGATGGGAATTTACATATGCTAGAAAGGCCATCTCATTAGGGATAGCTTTTTTTTAAAAAACCAATGATAGTTAAGTGACTTGCCCAGGGTCACACAACTAGAAAGTGTCAGATCAGATTTGAACCCAGGACTTCCCATCTCTTGGCCTGGCTTTCAACCCACTGAGCTACTTAGCTGCCCCCAGGGATAGCTATTTTTGAAATCAAGAAGGCCAGACAGCAACAACACAAGCTGTCACTAAAAATTATATAGTGCTGCAAATGCTCAAGAAAACACTGTTTTTTTTCTTTCCCTAGGCTGTTCAGAATCACTAGATTATAGCCTTGGTGTTTTGACATCTATTCAGGAAGGGGTGCTATATAGACTTTATGCCAGCCAGCATTGGCAATGGAGCTTGGGGGTTGGAGGTACAGATATATGAGAGATTGAGAGAGAGAGAGAGACAGAGACAGAGACAGTCATATAGACATAGAGAGACAGGAATAGAGAGGCTTAGCCTGCCATGAATGGACTAGTACTCCAAGAAAGGCTAGCTTAGTTCATGGGACAAAGACCTCAGCAATATGATTTCTACCACATCTTCCACTTTACAGATGAGAAAATTGAGGATTAGAAAATTAAATGACTTTCCCAGGGTCATATAGTAAATGTTTGAGATGATATTTGAATTCAGATCTTTTGACTTCAAGCCTACTACCTTCTCTACTTCACACCATGTCTTTCTACTTTCTACTTAACTGGCCATTTTTATAACAACAATTACATCACTGTTTTCCCCTTACGTATGTTCAAAGGATTTCATGGTGAAGACACATTCTTTTTTTAAAAAAATATTTATTTTTAAGTATTTTTCTAAGGTTAAATGATTCATGTTCTCTCCTTCCCCTCCTCCATGCCTCCCTCCCAGAGCTAATAAACAATTCCACTGGGTTATACATGTATTATCACTCAATAAGACATTACCTTCTGTAAAAAATAAAATATTGCTGGGAAGAAATTTCTGAACCCAAACTGACATTTTATTATAGGAGTTGTAAATTACAAAACATCAGAATCTAGACTTACCCCAGCTTGACCAAAGACCTAAGATTCGAACTGCTAAAGTCTCTGCAAAAAAATCAAATTACAAAAACTTCCTGGGAAGGGTAGTGATGGAGACAAGAGTGATCAGCTGAAATTTTCTTTCGAGGAGCAGGTTGTTTCCTTATCTGAAGAGAAATCTTATGGTCCCTCTATACCATATATGGTGAAGCGGCCAAGGTTATTCCATATTTTCAAAGCCAAAAGAGATGCCACAATACTGAGAAATCTGGATATATTCCAAGACATTAAAGACATATGCAAACCCTAATTGGCAATGGTATTTCCAAAAATTAATTAATTAAGAATATTTTTCCATGGTTACATGATTTTTATTCTTTCCCTCCTTTCCTCCCTCCCCCCTCCCGAAGCCAATGAGCAATTCAACTGGGTTTTACATGTATCATTGATCAAGACCTATTTCCATATTATTAATATGGCAAAGTACTTCAAAAGGTTTTAATTTGTTATTTTATTCACAATATAATTATTGATTATTATTCTCATATATAATTATTCAATACATTAATAATTGAGATTATTCATTACAAATTATTACTAAAACTGGTTAATAGGATTACATGCAGAGAAGAGCTATATGGAGACATGAAATAGTGAATATAAACTGAAGTAATTAATTAATTTTACAATTCTACATGATACTTTCCATAATCTCTTCATTGTCAGATCCTTCATAAGAGATTTGTCCCTCTCCTGAATAGTAAGTGACTTCTATCTTGTATAATAGTTATTTTTGTAGTGGTTTTACCTCTGAATCTAGACTATAAGTTCCTTACTGGCAGAAACTATGTTTTTTTTTTCTATGCAGTACCTTGCAGATGCTTCTGATATTCTTGCAGATCTGTGATCCCATCAATATTAGTATTACCTGTTATAGTGCATACCACAGCAAATCCACTCTTATTAAGTATGATTTTTATCTTTGTCTTCCCATGGAGCTTCCATAGGGAGTTTACCCAATGTGTTGAGTGTCCTCTAAATCTCTTCATATTTCATGAATATCAATGGAACCCATGAACTGTAAACACTATACCTACCTCTAAGCTTTATGATACGTCAACTTCCTTTTTGGTCATATATCTCTCTGATATTGACCAAGAATGTATGGTCTTGTAGATAAGTCATTTTTACAAATGCTTGTTGAACAGAAGAAATATAGACTGTCATCCCTTACTTGTGTAGATTCTCTTGGAATTCTCTTGGTTATCTTTAATAAGACAGTAATCAGACAGCATAGTTGTACATAGAAGTGGTAAGGACTTAGAAAGCCTTCATGAATTCATTTTAGTTGTTATAATCATGAGAGACAGGCCATAGGAACATGTTACTAAATGACTAATAGAATGTAAGATTCTTGGGGCAGGAGCAATTACATTTGTATCTCTAGTGCTAGCATAGTGTCTGTCATGTCATAGTTACTTAATGAATATTGTTGAATCAATGAATGGCTAAATGAGATTTGTTCTTTTGTCAAGACATTGAGTAAGTTGAAAATTATCCTGATGAGGAAGAAAAGAAAGAGAGGCAAATAATGACATCAATGTCTGGAAAGAATATTCTTCAGAGAGCTTAGATTTTAAAAGGATATATTCTGTGATGAATGGGAGAGTGGGACACCCCCATGTATGACTATAAAAGACTGCTATGGAACTAGAAAGAGTCAAAAAGACTAAGCCCAAAATGAGCTGAAGATTGTTTTTAAAAACTAAGAATGATACAAAGAAAAAAAAAGAAAGATGTGTGTGGAATAACAAAAAAGAATGAGGAACCTCCTATTGGGTCTGGAAGGTCCCATCATACTAGAGAGACTTTGAGTATTCGCCCTGTAAAAGTATATATGTTGGTTAAGAAGAAACCTGGTTAAGCATACAGATAATTGGTTGTCAGAAGATTGGTTATCAAGTGATTATTTTTTTTCTAGTGATAGCACAAAGATAGTCTACTAAAATGGAATTATCTAGTAATATGAATTGATGGAGTTAGTGTCCAAATGGATGAAAAAATTATATTGAAATAATAAAATAAGATAAATTTAATGTTTTGAACAGGATAGATTACAGTTTCCCTTAATGTGGTTTGATCACACTTGTAGAATTTTGTTCAGTTCTTGTTTCCTTATTTTAAGAGAATAGCTAAACTGGAATGTATTTCAAGGAGGATAGATAGGATAGTTCTTCAACCAGAAGAATGAAGAGATATTCAGTTCAGAAATCCAGAGACTTTGGATGTGATGAAGAGGGAACCTCATAACTCTCCAGTTATTGAAGGTCCATCATATAGAAATGTGCTATATGCATAGCTCCATAGAGTTGGAATGGAACAAAATAAATTAAATTTTCAAGGAAGTAGATTTTGATTCCCTGAAAGGAAAATTCCTAGCTATCCAAAATAGAATGAGAAGCTTTATAAGGTAGTAGCAAATTCCCAATCATGGGGTTTAGGAGCAGAAACAGGAAAGTTCCGTATATCAGAAAAATTGTAGCAAGAAATGATTGTAGAAGATAAGATATAAGATTGCTTTCTACTTAATGAGTCTGTGAGGGTATTTATTTAGTGACTTGAAGGTAGTTTTAAAGTCTAACAATCAAATAATGATTATTTGAATTTATACTCTGTACTCTATTAATTCTTTTGTCAATAGATTGAAAAGCAACCATATAAATTGGCAGAACAGTTAAACTAGAACTAGAAACTTCATTTTTTCTTCTTATCGGTCTCTTCTTCTCCTCCAATGGGAAAATATGGTGCTATTAACTAACTTCATGTGTACTGATAAAAAGTAGTTAAAGTCTTATGGCAAATTTCATTCAAAGACAAGCAGTTTTTTCGCATTATGTTTATGCATTATTCAATAACTTCATACTTTAGGAGGGGTGGACAAGGAAAGCTTATCTACATTTCACATAGAGCATATTGAAATGAAGTTTAAAAAATGAATTTATTTCCTCAGATGTTTAAAGAGAATTTCAAATTGAGCCTAACATGTTTATTCCTATCCAATTTGTTGTTTTAAGGTGACTAATAAGTTATCATTTTTAGATTCTTTCTGGAACTATTTCATGATCATGAGTTGTATGAACATTAAGTATGGAAATCACAAAGGTTATTCATTCACTCATTCAACTCAATTCAAGCTTGTCGTGTACAGATAGAGTGGTACAGTAGCTATACTACAGATAGTAAGAGTCATAGACCTAGAGCTGGAAGAGACTTCAGGAATGAGTTTTTTAATTTTATTTTACACATAATGATCTAACAAATACAAGGTGATGGATAGAACCATATTGATTAAGTCTATCAATGAGCCAAGGACACAGGTATGTGGCTCTGTGTATGTACTGGACCTGGAATCAGGAAGACCTGAGTTCAAATTTGACCTCAGACACTTACTAGTCATGTATTCTGGGGCAAGTTATTTAACCTTTGTTTGCCTTAATCCACTGGAGAAAGAAATGGCAAAGTACTCCAGTACCTTTGCTAAGAAAACTCCAAGGACAATATGGACCACAAAGTCATGTACTGAAACACAACAACAATAGCAACAAGCCTATATTTCCTTTTTAAATTTAGAATATTTTCCCATGGTTACATGACTCATGACTCTCCTCTCCACTCTTTCTTTTCCCTTCCTGAATCCAACAGGCAGTTCCACTGGGTTATACATACATCATTGTTCAAAACCTATTTCCATGTTATTCATATCTGCAGTAGAGCGATCCTTTAACATCAAAACCTCAATCATATCCCTATTTCACTACGTGATTGATCACATATTTTTCTAATGCATTTCCATTTCCACAGTTCTTTCTCTGGAGGTGGACAGTGTTCTTTCTCATAAGTTCCTCTGGATTGTCCTGGGCGAGCCTATATTTCCATACAGATAGTTGCATAAACCAGTGAAGTCACAGATCTGAAGAGTGACAACAATGACATCAACAATGAAAATGATAATGTTGTAATACATGGAATAATAAGCATGAAGTAAATTCCCATTTTAGAAACACTAGAACATACCAGACAGTGGAAAAGGGAAAAAGAAGAATATTGGCAAGGCACTGAAAGACAAAAATAAATATGCTAATCAACAAAAGTATAGGATTTAGAAATGTTGCTCTGTTTGGTTTCAAATCTCCATTATAATTGAGGAATCCTTAAGATTTAAAAGAGAGTTCAAGGACCCTTATGAATTGAACTTTCAATCCTTTCAGGAGAGGAATTGACCTCTGTTGAAGAGGTGAGTAGTGCTATAAAATGAAAAAATCCAGGTTAAGATTGGGCGGCCTTTCCATGTCAAAGTAATGTTAAGATGCAATATGTGAATGACTCTGATAATGTAGATGAAAACAGACAATAGAAATCAGATTAAATGCAATGATTGATCTTGGTCCCAGAGGCAGAGGATGTAAACACAATTCTTTTCCTCCATGGTAAATAAATGGTAGACTAGAGGTATGGAAAGTTGTATATGCTGTCAGACAAAGTCACTGTGCCATTTGGTTTTAACTGATTTCTTTGTACTACTAGAGTTTTCCATAGGGAGAGAGGCTATGGGGAAGTGAGTTTGTGTTGGTCTTTAGTATATATTGTACAATACTGATAAACATGTAAAAATAATGTTACAGTGAGAGGACAAATCATGTAGGAGAATTCAGAGTTGTTATTCTACAATCCTTTCTTGCTTTTATGACTACTTTTTGATTATTGATTCCTAGTTTTCCTTTTTTCTGGACAACAAAAGCATTGCTTCTCTCCTTTGCTTGTCATTGCTATTGTTTTTGCTGTATTGTTGGATTGTGGTAAATATCAGTTATCTGGAAAATCTTCTCTTAATTTATTGCATACACACCTTCTCAATGTATTTGAACATTAGCAGGACAGGAGATGAAAAGCTGGAATCAGGATCAGGAAAACTTAAGTTCAAGTGTTTTCTCAGATACTTACTACTATTTGACACTGAGTAAATCACTTAACTCCCACAGATCTTAGTGTCCTCATCTGTAAAATGATGATGATAATAACAGCACCTATCTCAAAGGACAGTTGTGAGAATCACGAGATAATATATGCAAATATGTAAATCTTAAAACACTACCTAAGTGTTAGCTATTATTATTTATGTTCAGAGTTAGGAGAAAAGATGCCTTTGTAGGTATTTTTAGATTTGAATTTTAGCTTATGTTGATTAGTCTCTTTTTTTCCTCTGTCACAGACCCTTTGGCAGTTCAGAGAAGGTTATGAATTCTCTAGGATTATGTTATGCATTTAAGGTGCATAAAATTAAATATATAGAATTAAAAAAGAAAAACGATTATATTAAAATACAATTGAACCAGGTTGAGCCCTCATGGGTTAAAGAATAAGGGTATTATATAATTAGTCATAAAAGTAATTTTATTTTCACTAAAGTTTGAATTTTCGTTAATTTTTACCTATAGTGGGTTCTCTAGTTAGTATTACTATTTAGAAATAGTTGACTAGAGGATATATTTGCAAAGATAAGTGGCTTCTCCAGAAATGAGCAATCTCATTATTTTGCTCATAGTATTGGGAATTTACACTTTTATTCAAAGAGACATGCAAGTCCTGAATGATGAAGCCAGTTCCAAAGGATTTTTGCATTTCCTGTTCCACTTTTCTCTTCTCATAATTAAAATTAATCTGTATAGATGAATGTTGACTATGAAGATATATTTCTGCCACCCAAAGAAAGTCATCAGCAAGTGTTGGCCCTTTCTTAAATCAGAGGTGTCAAACAGATGGCCTGCCACTCTCTAATGTCATCCGATTAAAAAGTAATTAGAAAATGTTTAATAAAATCAATAAATCATAGATAATATTAAGCTTTAAAACTAAGTCAATATGTATGATCCTTATGGATGGATTACTGACCCCCTTTTCTATTTGAGTTTGACACTACTACCTTAGAGGATAAGTTAAACTTCGCCAGGTTTTTTCATGCCTTTTATCTGCAGCACTAAAAAAGAAATGGTCTCATTCCTCTGAGATTTCCTTTGAATGTGTGTTGTTGAGGACATGGTTTGAGAAACCCCTTCCGTAACTTAATAACAATTTCAATCCTGTAACTTATATGCCTTGTCTGGTGCAATGTTCGTTTTTTGTTTTTTTTCTGGCTAGCAGTGCTCCTTGATATTTCCCCATCTTTCCAGGCAAATACATGTATTTGCATATTCATATGTATGCTTATGTATGCATGTATAAATTTATAGATGTATATTTCTTACTCACATATATTAGTGTGTAATAAGCACTGTGTATTATTTAAAAAACAAATCACATAACAGAGGCAAAAGGTCGGTTTATGTACATAATGTCACTACAGTATTATTATTTATTATTTTTGATGTTTGGTTTGCTTTTTCTGCTCCCAGAGGAGACACTGTTCATATCTATCTGCCTTCCTGTAATGCCATTCCTATCAGCTTCCTTAAGGCTATCAGTAATTTGAATTTGGAAAGCCAACAAAGGGTAATTCCTTTCCTTGGAAATTTTGGATGAGTGAGTCTCTTGGTGTGTGTTGTTGAGGAAGCTCTGCAGCACTCTACTGGCCCTTTAATGCTGTGCTTCTGTTGTCATGGAAATAAGATTTTCAAGTAGGTTTATCTGCTGGGCTTTGCTTTTTATAGTCTCCCTATAATTTTAAGTTGGTTTTGGACAGGCATCCTTATCCATTAGAGAACAGAAGCCTTTATGTTACTTTCCTTTTTTGTTTAATTTTCTCCTTGTTGAGATGTATAGCAAATTTCTTAAAAACCTGGGAATGAGTGCTAGGATCCTTTGCATTTTTAGATTTATTTAGGCATGGTTACTGCTTAATAATTCTAAGCTTTTGTCCATAAAAAGTCATATTTTAAGGAAATAAAAAAGAAAAAAGAATTCAAATTTCAAATATCTAAACTAAAAACTTTGACCACTGTCAATTCCTTTTCTTCTAAAGAGGTAAATTTTACATGCAGTTGTATTATTGAGAGAGAAAATAGTTAAACTGGTTCAGATATTCTCAAATATACAAAGAACTAGAGAAATAATAACCAATTTGATAGATTTTCTGAGCATCTAAATGACCCCTGGAGATATTCTCGAAAGCACGATAAATAAATAGTGGAGTCTAGTACACTACCCATTGTCAGAAATTGAAGCCAATTTGCTTGGCAGTATACTGGAAAAGTATATGGAGAGAGACGACCTACCTAGGTTCCAATCCCGGCTCTGACATCTACTAGCTCTGTTGCCATTGGCAGGTGGCTGTATGTTGTCTGAATCTGTTCCCTTATGTAGAAAAACATTGATTTAAAAAAAAGAAACTCAATCTGTACTGTTTACCTCATAGCATTGTTGCAGAGAAATGTCATGTTACAGCTGATTGGGTGGAGATTAGATTGTCATATTCTATGAGTAATCTTTGCTTCTCTAGAATGAGATGAGGCTGCAATTGTGTTCTATTGTCTATAGTCAGATTTAGTATTATAAGTTTATAACTGAAAGGGATCTCGGATGCTGTAGTCCAAATGACTTTGTTATAAAGATGAGGAGATTGAGGCAAAGGAAGGAAACGTATACACAGTCATGAAGATAATATGCGGTAGAGTAAGGATTTGACTCCATGTCCTCTGACTTAAGATTGAGTACTTCTCCTCTGCTACATCTGGTGGACATCTGATTTTCTCTGTATACCAGCTTTCCCTTCAAATGATTGATCTGAAGGACTGGGAACATGAGCCACCATGTTAAAAATTATCACTAGGTCACACAGTCTTAAAGTTGGCTCCAGAGTGTCAAGTTTTTCCAGTAGGAGAAATAATGGCATTTAGCCCCAAGTTAGTGAGAATAATTACTTAAGACAGGAAATACCAGCTGCCTTGCTTTGCCCATTCTTCCTCTACAGTTCTCTGTGGTTATATCCTTTGTGAGCTCCTGCTTTCTCCCTCCTCTTCCAGCAAACCCACAGCATTCTGATCTTCTTAAGAAGATGTCTATCATCCATGCATTTTACGGTTCTTTAAAGGTATACTAAATAACCCTGATCCAACTATTCTCTGAGCATAAGCATGACATAAATAATACAACCTTTGGTGATAGTTGCTACTGTATTAGAGGTATTCTTTGTAGATGGCGTGGTTCTCCAGATGCTCCCAAATGCAGATGACATTGCATTGATGTATCAAGCTCCAAAACATTACTTAATCTTCTAGAAGAGATACTTAACCATTCACATTTTTACCTAACCACCTACAAGAGATCAGTCAAAGGAGAAAGGTTGATTGCCTGGATCATCACATGTTAAATAAACTACAGAAATTGTGTGTTTGTGTGTGTATGCCTAATCTACCTAATCATCTATGTACCAATAGGGCAATGATTTAGACCCAGAATTAAATGGGAGGAGAGCAAGCTGAATTGCTGTAAGACTTGCTACTTTAATCACCCCAGATCTCCTAGAAACAAAGACCTATCTCTTTAATACCGATATCCTATTGATAATGTTGGATGGCAGTAGAACAGAGTACAGCAGTCTCTGAAGCACTGCAAATGATTATCACACAAGGGGCCAAAGAGAGGCATATGGTGAGTTTGAGCAGGCAAATGATGAAATTGAAAGAATAGAAGTAAAAGATGTCATCAGGGAAATGTGTGGTAGAAATAAATGAGTGCATTTATGTCCTATGGTCAGGGCAAAAGATAAATGTAAAAGTGCCCCATTAGTAAGTATCCTTCTAATATGAAGAGAAAACAAATAAGACTTTAACGCATTGATGGTTCCCCTTTGGTGGATTTATGGGAGGACATGAACAAGGGTTGCATCAGCTAGGAAGACAGGAATGAATTTCAGTTTTCATTGTGGGAGGGAAGTTTAAGTTGATGAGCTCATAGACTCATTTGAATGTGACCCAGGATTTGTAGATTGACTTACTGAGAACACGTTTAAGCAAATTATTTTGTTGCCTTTGCTTGTAATACAATATGTTTCACATGCATAGAATTAAGCAGTGTATCTTTAGACTTAATATTGCAAATCACCAGTTAGGACAGTTTGTGAATCTTTTTAATTGTTCATAATATTGGTGCCTATTTTAAAGGTAATAGAAGGGCTAATGAAATCCATTTGACATTATAATAACAAAATAATAGCACAGAGAAAATAAAGCTTTCTAGTGTTGGGCATTTTATATTAAAAACTTAAAGCCTGGCTATTCTTTCAATAAAAACATTTACTGTCCAACCTGATTTAGCCCAGATCGAAAAATAAACTGCTTTATATTGTGGCTTGAAGGTAAGGGCAACATGGCCTCTTCGAAATGCCCTTTGAGAAAATAGACAGTGAAGACTGCCAATTATTTTCAGCTTCTATTGAAACCTCTCAGTTTGGTTCCATTTCATCCAAGTGAAAAAATGTACATGCTACTGTATATCCTTATTGAAAAAAGTTACTAGCAGGCAAACATGACATTTTTCTTTCTCTAGAACTTTTTTCTCAGATATTTGGAGATTGACCCAAGGGTTTGCAAGCACACACAGTTATAGAAAGAGAAATTTCCTGAGAATATTTCCCCAAAATGTTAGGGCTATTTGATAATATATTCTTTTCTCCTTTATGTTTTGTTTTTCTCTTTTTACTGAGGAAATGAGTCATAAATTGAGAGAATAAGACCTCCTTATCCTTCCTACCGTCCACTCTGCATACATTGTTGACCTAATAACTCTCCTTGTACTATCACAGAGTCAAGATTACCAGAAAGATTCAAATTTGGCAAGATAAAACGATTTGTGCTTTCCTCCTAATCATTGTAAAGCAAGTTGTATATTTTGTTTTGTTTTTACTATAAACTTTTGTAATGGGAATGCTGTGTGTATGTTACATAGATTTCTATAGGTCTAAATTTTACTTATCTCGATTCTGAGACCTATGAGCCAAAGATTGGGCTGTCCAGATTCCATTGAGAGAAGCCTATAAACTCATCTAATGATGGAAAATTAGTGCTAGCATTTATTACCCCTACGTTTTCTTACTAAAGAATAACAAGATCAATGATCTTATAAGTCTGTTGGGCAAGTAAGTCTCAGTAATGACTTTGACTTGGAGTGAAGATTCTCAATTGGGCAAAGTATATGATGCCTTTGTGATTCAAAAGAATTGATGTTGGCTTCAAGTGAGCCTCAGCAAGTCTCCAAGGGTAATTATTGCTCTGTGAATATCGAGTTCATTAAATCTTAAATTTAAATTATTATTATAATGTATCCTTGATTTTCTACTATATTAAGAATCTTGATGGGAGTTTGGTATGATTGAAACATGGGAGTGTCCCACTTTAGAATTTAGAAGTGCTAATTGGTGTCTAATTAAAATTGGATGCTATAACTTTTAATGTTTTTAGGCTATTCTTTCTGAAGCTATTTAAATGATTCACAAACCTTTGATTTCATATTTTTCTGTCTTCTTTTCTCTTTTTCTTCCTTCTAATTTCTAATATGAACCAAACTTTTTGAGCCGAACATATGCTCTCATTCTACCAGCTTCTAAAATGGTGATTGTTAACAGCCTTATGGTCTTTCCCATGGGGTTTTAATGCTCCATCTGCTAAAATAGAGATTTTCCAAACAGCCATCACCTCTCATAATGGAATACTTTGGGGGTAATGTTCCACATGACCTAAATCCACCTTTCATCACCAGTAATAGTATCTGTATATTGATCTAGGATATTAGCTTCTGACTTCTAAAAAATTCAACCTAACTAGAAGACCATGAAACATCTGTTAGACCAAGTTCCTACTTTTTTAAATAAGGAAGAAATGATTACTAATTGAGTAGTTGTCTATTAGAGTTCTTTTGGATAAATCTGGATAAACTACAGTCATGTATTTATACACACACACACACACACACACACACACACACACACACATATATATTAAACTAAAGAGCAAAAATGAGAAAAATGTGGAAAATAGCCTTGCTTTAAAAAAAACAACTAAATTGAAGTAACATTCCATTATTGAGCTATTTTTAAAATCAATGTAAATAACACTTGTCAGGCTCTGGGAAGAAAAAGAGCCCTTCTCTCCTCCTTCATATCATTAATGTGTTTTATAGAAATTAGGGGGATGTTAATACTCCCCTCCATATTTTTATGTTTTTTATATATAAATCTCTTGCTATAATAATAGTGCAAATATATTTTCTTGTAAGATTCTTTGAAATTTTACCAGTGTGTCAGGCCCATGGATGATAACAGGCTCATATCTACTAGCAAGATTTCCTATTTTTAGGGGGGAAAAATCACCAGTGTCCTGCTTTTCAGCTGTGTGTTCTCCAGTCTCTTTCATGCTGTGTGTTTCAGCATAATTATAATGTAGCCCTCTGTTTCCCTACACTTCCCTTTTTATATTTCCAACTGGCGTTTCAACTGGCCGAGGGCGAAGAGAAGGTAGTTATGGTAACCTGAGAAAGAAAACATGCGATATCTGCGCATAATTTAGTTAGGTAGAAAGCTGAACACATTGAGCTAGATTACATATTAAGGGGGAAAACACTTTGGACTTCGTGTTCAAGTGACCAGTAATCAGACATTTTCACATGGCAAAAATGGGTGATCATAAATGATAGCTTATGGAATTTGAGTAGGAATTTTAATAAAAGATATTTCTGCAGGGCAGAACTGCTGTAGAGGAGATAATATTGAGGACTAGGGCTCATTCAGCTATTCATCATTACCTAATCTAGGGCAGGAATCCAAAGTGAATTAAACATAGTCACAGGAGTTGTGAGCATACTCTCTTAGGAAAGGTCCCTAGAAAAAGAATGAATAGGAATAAGATAAAGATAGAAGAGGAAAAAAAGAAGGCAATTCAGATAGCCATGGCTGAGAATGGAAAGTAGATTTTACTTGTCTCTCACATCCCCTTCCCATTTCCCATTAAGAAATCCATTCATCCCCTTTTATATATGGCAATAATTAGCAAGAGGAATATAGGGTGCTGGGGGCATTCTTTGAATAACTGAATCAATATACATCTAAGACACTGAGAGGCTTATTGGAAAAGAGTTATCATCAAGAAATTTAGTGAGAAAATTTATGTTGAATTTTTGATGAATATGAAATACAGAAAAAGTCACACCACATCTTAGTCCATATATTTGTGCATTATCTATAACATTGTTTCCTCCCCACACACACCCCATTGACATGTCAGGTGGAAAGACTAAACTTCAACAATTATGGGACTAAAACTGTGATGCAGTAAGGTGGAATGGGTATATTCAAATATCACAATAGGGTCTACTAATTTTTCAACTCATGGCTCCCCCCACCACCTCCAATGTTCCACATGAATTCCAACAATAGTAAACAGAATTGTGTTCACATAACACTTCTTGTTGAGAAACTTTTTTTGCCCAGAGCAGAAGAGATGACAATAAAACTAAGTGATAATGAGGAATGAAGGAATGGGGTGACAACAAGTTAAGATGGTCAGGAGATAATAACTGACTCTAGTTTGAAAAATGGAAATCTGAAAAGTATGTGAACTTTTCCTCTGTGAGAGAATAGAGCCTATCAAATCACCTGCTTATTGAGAGACTAGGTTGTTTAATCTATGTAGACACTGGATCTTTGTTGTGGGAAGCTCCCAGTGTGGAATCTTCTGCTCATATATGTACATGAGCAACTATTCAGCAGGTTTTAGTCATAAAGAGTTGGCTTGGGCACTGGGAGATTAACTAATTTCCACAGGGTCATACTGAATATGTATCAGAAAGGGACTTGAGCTCAGGTTATTCCAATACCACGGCCAGCTGTCTATCCACTACATTACACCGTTTTTATATAGAACATTTTGCATTCATCAAAGCCTTTTTTTCTAGGGATATATTCATTATTCACTATGGAATAGATATGTTTAGTTGACAAGTTCAAAATTGAATAGAGAAGCATTTCACGTATATGTATTTTAGTAACTTAGTCATAGCATTGTAAAATGACATAGAAATAGTGCAATAACAATTTTTGACTTGTTCGCCAAATGGAACTTTTGAGAAGATCCATCTCAACCTATACTAGAACCAAAATATCTATAGCATGTCAACAAGTGGTTAACATGCCTTACATAGACTTGATGATGAATTACTTATGATGATGTTATGATCCTATGATGAAGTACCAACTATAATGCTTTGCACGTATAGTAGATGCTCAATTTATATTTTTGACAAGTCAAGCTAAAATTATAAAAATTTATGACTCCTTTTTCATTTGTGCATAGAAATATTTGAAACAAATTATAGTATATTGGGTAGAGAATTGGCCTTTGAGTCAGAAAGACCTTAATTTGAGTACTATCTCTGACATATATGAGCAGTGTGACCCTGAGCAAGTCACCTAAATTCCCAAAGGATTCATCAGTTCTTTAAGACTTTAAGTTAAAGAAGTGTTGTAGATTTGCATTGATTGAGGGAGTTTCTTTACCAGGAGTTTCTAAGTCAATGAGATCACAGATATGGACCTCCTCAGCTCTCTCAGTGCTACGCTGAAAAAAATTATAATATCTGATGATAGAGAATAACAATTGCCTTTTGAAAATTCTAGCTAATGCTTTAGCCTTTTGTACTCTTTGGCATCCTAAAATGAAATTTCCATATTTTTGAAGAAGCCTACAAAGCTTTTAAATTAAAAGCTTGTTATTAATGTTACCATCAAAATGTTTTTCTTATAAAAGAATAGAGGATATTAATTCAAATACATTATATCCTTATTGCTAAATATTAGTAAAGATATTGATCAAGATATTTAGGTAATAGCCAATAATTTATGATAAACATTTTTATTTCTCCCCCACTACTCCCAGTTTTATTATTTTTATTATTTTTAAAATTTTTATTTTGAATATTTTCCCATAGTTACATGTTTCATATTCTTTCCCTCTCCCCCAAACCCCCATAACCCCTCTTAGCCAACACACAATTCCACTGGTTTTTACATGTATCATTGATCAAGACCTAATTCCATATTATTGATAGTTGGACTAGAGTTATCATTTAGTATCTACATCCCCAATAGTATACCCATCAGCCCATATATTCAAGCAGTTGTTTTTCTTCTGTATTTCTCCTCCCACAGTTCTTCCTCTGAATGTGGCTAGTTTTCTTTCTCATAAGTCCCTCAGCCTTGCTCTGGATCCTTGCATTGCTACTAGTATAAAAGTCTGTTATGTTCAATTGTACCACAGTGTATCAATCTCCATGTACAATGTTCTCCTGGATCTGCTCCTTTCACTCTGCATCAGTTCCTAGAGGTCATTCCAGTTCACATGGAATTCCTCCAGTTCTTTATTCCTTTGAGCACAATAGTATTCCATCACCAACAGATAACACAATTTGTCAGCCATTCCCCAATTGAAGGACATTCTCTCATTTTCCAATTTTTTGCCACCATAAAGAGTGCAGCTATTAATATTTTTGTACAAGTTTTTTTTCCTTATTATCTCTTTGGGGTGTAATCCAAGCAGTGCTATGGCTGGATCAAAAGGAAGATAATCTTTTAAAGCCCGTTGAGCATAATTCCAAATTGTCATCCAGAATGGATCAGTTCACAATTCCACTAGCAATGCATTAATGTCCCAAATTTGCCACATCCACTCCAACATTCATTACTCTACTTTGTTGTCATTTTAGCCAATCTTTTTTCTCTCTCTCTTTTTTTTGGATTAATTTTTATTTTTAGAAAAATTTTCCATGGTTACATAATTCATGTTTTTACCTTACCCTTCACCCCCTCAAACCCCTTCCCCCCAATTCCCCAGTGGAAATGCTAACTTACATAACTGTAGTTCTTCCTCTGAATGTGGGTAGCGTTCTTTTCCATAAATCCCTCAGAATTCTGGTCACTGCATTGCTGCTACTACAGAAGTCCATTACATTCTATTTTACCACAGGAGCAGAGCCAGAAGAACGTTGTACACAGTGTATCAGTCTCTGTGTACAACGTTCTTCTGGCTCTGCTCCTTTCACTCTGCATCAATTCCTGGAGGTCTTTCTAGTTCACATGGAATTCCTCCAGTTTACTATTCCTTTGAGCACAATATTATTCCATCACCAACATATACCATAATTTGTTCAGTTTTTTGCAACCACAAAGAGTGTAGCTATAAATATTTTTGTACAAGTCTGTTTATTATGATCTCTTTGGTGTACAAACCCAGCAATGGTATGGCTGGATCAAAGGGCAGGCATTCTTTCATCGCTCTTTGGGCATAATTACAAATTGCCATCCAGAATGGTTGGATCAGTTCACAACTCCACCAGCAATGCATTAATGTCCCAATTTGGCCACATCCCCTCCAACATTCATTATTCTCCCCTGGTATCATTTTAGCCAATCTGCTAAGTGTGAGGTGGTACCTCAGACTTGTTTTGATTTGTATTTCTCTAATTATTAGAGATTTAGAACACTTTCTCATGTGCTTATTGATAAACTTGATAAGTTTTTTTTCAAGAACAAAAGATAAAGAATATCAAGGGAAATAATAAAAAAAAGTGAAGGAAGGTGGCTTAGCAGTACCAGATATTAAGTTATACTATAAAGCAGTAGTCATCAAAACAATATGGTACTGGCTAAGAAACAGAAGGGAGGATCAGTGGAATAGACTTGGGGTAAGTGACATCAGCAAAACAGTGTATGATAAACCCAAAGAACACAAATTTTGGGACAAAAATCCACTATTTGACAAAACCTGCTTGAAAATTGAAAAACAATATGGGAGATATTAGGTTTAGATCAACATCTCACACCCTACACCAAGATAAATTCAAAATGGGTGAAAGACTTGAACATAAAGAAGGAGACTGTAAGTAAATTAAGTGAACACAGAATAGTATACCTGTCAGATCTCTGGGAAAGGAAAGATTTTAAAACCAAGCAAGAGTTAGAAAAATTATAAAATGTAAAATAAATAATTTTGATTATATTAAATTTAAAAGGTTTTGTACAAACAAAAACAATGCAACCAAAATCAGAAGGGAAACAACAAACTGGGAAAAAAATCTTTATAACAAAAAACTCTGACCAAGGTCTAATTACTCAAATATACAAGGAGCTAAATCAGTTGTATAAAACAATCAAGCCATTCATTCCCCAATTGATAAATGTGCAAGGGACATGAATAGGCAATTTTGAGATAAAGAAATCAAAAGTATCATTTTAGCCAATCTGCTAGGTGTGAGGTGATACCTCAGAGTTGTTTTGCTTTGCATTTCTCTAATTATTAGAACACATTTTTCATGTGCTTATTGATAGTTTTGATTTCTTTATCTGAAAATTGCCTATTCATGTCCCTTGCACATTTATCGATTGGGGGAAGGCTTGATTTTTTGTACAATTGATTTAGCTCCTTGTATATTTGAGTAATTAGAACTTCGTCAGAGGTTTTTGTTATAAAGATTTTTTCCCAATTTGATGCTTCCCTTCTAATTTTGGTAGCATTGATTTTGGCTGTACAAAAACTTTTTAGTTTAATGTAGTCAAAATTATTTATTTTACATTTTGTGATTTTTTTTCTAACTCTTGCTTGGTTTTAAAATCTTTCCCTTCCCATAGATCTGACAAGTATACTATTCTGTGCTTACCCAATATACCTATATTTTCCTTCTTTATATTCAAGTCATTCACCCATTCTGAGTTTATCTTGGTATAAGATGTGAGATGTTGATCTAAGCCTAATGTCTCCCATATTGTTTTCCAATTTTCCTAGCAGTTTTTGTCAAATAGTGGGTTTTTGTCCCAAAAGCTGAGTTTTTTCGGTTTTTCAAAGACTGTCTTCCTGAGGTTGCTTACCCCTAGTCTATTCTCCTGATCCTCCCTTCTGTCTCTTTGCCAGTGCTATATTGTTTTGATGACTATTACTTTATAGTACAGTTTAAGATCTGGTACTGTTAGGCCACCTTCCTTCGTAATTATTTTCATTATTTCCCTTGATATTCTTGGTGTTTTGTTCTTCCAAATGAACTTTGTTATAGTTTTTTTTCTATTTCAGTAAAAAGGATTTTTGGTAGTTTGATAGGTATAGCACTAAATACGTGAATTAATTTGGGTAGGATGGTCATTTTTATTATGTTAGCTCATTCAACCCATGAGCACTCAATGTTTTTCCAATTGTTTAGATCTAGTTTTAATTGTGTGGAAAGGGTTTCGTAGTTGTGTTCATATAATTCCCATGTTTGTCTTGGCAGATAGATTCCTAAGTATTTTATATTGTCTAGGGTGATTTTAAATGGAATTTCTCTTTCTAACTCTTCCTGCTGCAATGTGTTGGAAATATATAGAAATGCTGATGATTTATGTGCATTTATTTTGTTTCCTGCAACTTAAAGTTGTTGACTATTTCCACTAACTTTTTAGTTGATTCTCTAGTATTTTTTTAAGTAGACCATCATATCATCTCCAAAGAGTGATAGCTTGGTCTCCTCTTTGCCTATTTTAATACCTTCAATTTCTTTTTCTTCTCTAATTGCTACTGCTAGTGTTTCCAGTACAATGTTAAATAATAGGGGTTACAATGGGCATCCTTGTTTCACTCCTGATCTTATTGGTAATGCTTCTAATTTATCCCCATTGCAGATGATGTTTGTTGATGCTTTTAGATATATACCATTTATTATTTTTAATAAAGGCCCTTTTATAACTAAGCTTTCTAGTGTTTTCAGTAGAAATGGGTGTTGCATTTTGCCAAAGGCTTTTTCAGCATCCATTGAGATAATCATGTGGTTTTTGTTGGTTTGCTTGTTGATATGGTCAATTATGTGAATTCTGAACCATCCTTGCATTCCTGGTATAAATCCCACCTGATCATAATGAATAACCCTCGTGATCTCTTGCTGAAGACTTTTTTGCTAGTATTCTTTTTAAGATTTTTGCATCTATGTTCATTAGGGAGATTGGTCTGTAGTTTTCTTTCTCTGTTTTTGATCTACCTGGCTTTGGGATCAGTATCATATTTGTGTCATAAAAGGAGTTTGGCAGGACTCCTTCTTTGCTTATTATGTCAAATAGTTTGTATAGTATTGGGATTAGTTGTTCTTTGAAGGCTTGATAGAATTCACTTGTGAATCCATCAGGCCCTGGCGATTTTTATTTAGGGAGTTCTTTGATGGCTTGTTCAATTTCTTTTTCTGATATGGGATTATTTAGGTATTCTATTTCTTCTGCTATTAATCTAGGCAATTTATATTTTTGTAAATATTCATCTATCTCACCTAGATTGCTATATTTATTGCCATATAATTGGGCAAAATAGATTTTAATGATTGCCTTGATTTCCTCTTCATTAGAGGTGAGGTCTCCCTTTTTATCTTTGATACTGGTAATTTGATTTTCTTCTTTCCCCCTACCTCCAGTTTTAGAAAGAGGTGAGTAAATAATATCAAAGGCTCCAGAATTTGTACATGTTAATTTTAAATGTTTGTATTCCTGAATTAAAGATCTGCCTAAACATCTGTTTTGTGAATACATGAGTCTGAGAGCTTGATTAAGGAAAATATGATTTCCAATCTTGACATTCTTCTTTGGCTATCCAAGTTACTCAATAAATCATAAAGTATTTCAAATTTTCAGAAATCAGTGGTAAGAATAAAGTTAATATCAACAAAGTCACATCGGGAATGGAAGGAATTAAATACCTCATTTAGACCAAAATACTGCAATTATCTATCATATCCAATGGAGACCAATATATTTGATGACTATTTTTTAAAAATCCTTCTAATTTCTATAAGTTCTCACTTTAGTTTGCCAGTGTAGACCTCCTCTAAATATTACAGTATACTGTTTTTCATTTCTAAACAATATTTTTAATATATTTAAAGTCTCATATATATTGTTTAAATTATGTTGTTCATGGTAGACATCTGTCTTTGAGTAATTGATATATCATAGGACAGAGTCAGATTTTAAAACAACATATTGCTAGTAGCCTCAGCAAAAATTAATGATGTGCTTTTAAGGATAAGTTCAAGGCATCAAAATAATATAAACAAACATAATCCTTGATAACAGGCTAACAGTTTCAATTTCATTTATTCAGTAGATTTACTCTGTACATCTCTAAATAATATATTGACAAGTTTAATTGAGAATGCTTAGCATTATAAAGTTGAAAACAAAGAAAATGGGGATCACAGGAGTGCAGGGGATACAGAGAAACTATAATTTAATTAGAATGGAAGGTAGAATCAGAGGAATTAGAAATGGCTCCATCAGACCATTTTCTCTAGAACAGAGGTACTAAACTTGGGGTCCAATGAACTTGCGTTTTTTTTACACCCTTACCTTCTGTCTTAAAATCAATTCTGCAGATTGATTCCAATGCAGAAGAGTGATAAGATCTGGGAAATGAAGGTTAAGTGACTTGCCTATGGTCACTGAGCTAGGAAGTGTTTGAATCCAGATTTGACCCAGGCTATCAATCCACTGAGCAACCTAGCTTCCCCTATATGAACTTTTTTAAGAAACATTTTGATATCTGATTTAATGTGATTTGGTTCCTTTCTAATCTTATGCATTTTGTTTTGTTTATTTAAAAAACATCTTGAGAAAGGTTCACATGAGCTTCAACAGACTACAAAAGTGGGTCCATGACAAGCAAAAAAAGCTAAGAATCCCTGTTCTCAAAGGAATTGTCATATCTGTTCTCTTGGGCATTAACCTAAAATATTATCTAGTATATTAGTGATTGCTCTAAAATAACAAGAATGGAAAAAATTGTTAGCAATGATAATATGAATATGGAAGATTCTAGCACCAAGGATAGCAACCACATTTGCCAGTTCTGAAGGAGATTCAAAACTACCAACACAGAAGAATTGCAGTAATAATAACAGGTTGCTAATGGTCAGGAAACTTTTCCATATCATAAATGAGTGAAAGGGAAGGGGATAAGTGAATAGAAATAGGAACTAAATTTCAAAGCTCTTGTTTAATTTTTTTTGGTAGTCTCAGTTTAGTAGATTTCTGAAGGTATAGATAAGAGAAAGGGGAACCCTAAGGATTTAGATAAATACTTTAAAATCTTTCAAGGTAAGCTCATGTAAAGTTCAACTGATATAATATTAATACATTTTTTGAAAGGAGTAATAGTACATAGCTGAGGGAAAGCTAGTATTTATTTCTTATACTTGGAATTTTTAGTAATTTCAGCCTGAGCATAGTTAACAAAAATATATTAATCATTAGCTATGTGTCAAATTCTTAGGAGGATTCCAAGATGGAACATATGTACCCTGCACTCAGGAAGGATATATATTCTGCTGGTGGTTGTTTTTCTAGGGTCCTTTGCATGACTCTGTGGTCTTCTTCTTAAGAACTAATAATTACTTTTGAATCCTTCTAGACTCTATGAAGCTATATGGATCAAGGGGATGTTTACAATAGTGACTTTGAAGGTTCAAAAGCTTTTCCTAAAGTCACTAATAACATTTATTTTTTCCTAATGAAAGAGATCTTAATCTTGTGTGGGGGAGAGAGAGAGAGAGAGAGAGAGAGAGAGAGAGAGAGAGAGAGAGAGAGAGAGAGAGAGA